>NC_088654.1:23330830-23364359 GCF_964019385.1 Sycon ciliatum
CGGCAATCATACCAAAGTCCCAGAGCGCTTGCACCCATCCCCCACTTCAATGCTAATACAGGGGGGGGGGCACACAGATAGACAGAGAAGGACCACAAAGTGGCATGTATGTGCAATAATTTTTTTTTTTTTTACTAGAGCCACGTAAACCCGTCATGTGTGAGCCATGAATAAGGGGAATGGTGGCGTGGTCTGGGATGCTCTGCCGACCTTGGGTCTCGGCTTCATCACAACCAGGCGCGTAATCTTGCCTTTCTTGGCATAATCATTGCAAGAAATGATATACAGTGTACATGATTGTGCATACATGTTACGTACTCAATCTCCGGACATCTACATGTAGCTAGCTGTTTCAACTTGGTTAGGTCTCATCAGCGGAGCTCGGCACGGGGTGACTGACACTGACTGTACTGCCCGAATCGATCGCAGTAAAGTCTGCTAATATTAATTAATAGTACATATTAGTATTAGTAGTGGCGTCAAGCATCAAAGTCAGGTCTAGCTGTGAGACTTCGCACGGGTACGGGGAAAGATATCGGTAACCATGGTAACTTTGACAGCAAAAAGTAGGCTCTAGATCTACTGAGCCGTGGTGAGTCATGAGGGAGCGTATCATGTTTTGAGGAATCAGGATCCTGGACCAGCGAACGAAGTTAGTTAGTTGATCACACTTTTTACAGGTATAAACGGTCAGGCGTGAGTGGTCTGTGCTTCACACTCTGACCCCTAGACAGGTTGAACTACTATACTGTAACTAAGGGCGCGTTCGAATTGTCACTCTTTGACTTTTCAAGGAGTTTCGTTTTTCTAAAGAGGTGGCCTTATTGGCCTCTTCAGAAAAACGAAGCTCCTCGAAACTCTCGAAACTCATCCGATGGGAAGGTGGATTGGTTTCGAAGAGTTGGAATAGCTACATGTACGTCACGTAGTACGTGGAGATGGTCGATCTGATCGGACGTCATCATCGCCATGACAATTCCACTGAAAAACTCTAAAATGATAGAAACCGTTCTAATGGGACACTTCAACTAATCTCTTTATAAAATTTGTTTGAACAGTTTGATGAAGACAATTCGAACGCGCCCTAACTAACACATTACAATACTTGTTTGTACCCATGGGTAATACTAAGGGGGCGTTTGAATTGTCTTCATCAACTGTTCCAACTTTTTTTAAGAGATTAGTTGAAGGTACTAGGTTCCCATTACTGGAACGGTTTCTAGTTCTATCATTTTTAGAGTTTTTCAGTGGAATTGTCATGGCGATGATGACGTCCGATCAGATCGACCATCTCCGCGTAGTACGTGACGTAGCTATTCCAAACTCTTCAGAACTAATCCACCTCTCCCACTCGGATGAGGTTGTGGAGTTTCGTTTTTCTGAAGAGGCCAATTTAGAGCGCGTTCGAATTGTCACTCTTTGACTTTTCGAGGATCTTCGTTTTTCTGAAGAGGTGGCCTTATTGGCCTCTTCAGAAAAGCGAAACTCCTCGAAACTCATCCGATGGGAAGGTGGATTAGTTTCGAAGAGTTTGGAATAGCTACGTCACGTAGTACGTGGAGATGGTCAATCCGATCGGACGTCATCATCGCCATGACAATTCCACTGAAAAACTCTAAAATGATAGAAACCGTTCTAATGGGACACTTCAACTAATCTCTTTATAAAATTTGTTTGAACAGTTGATGAAGACAATTCGAACGCGCCCTTAATAAGGCCACCTCTTCAGAAAAACGAAACTCCTCGAAAAGTCAATACAAAGAGTGACGAACGCGCCCTAATTAATCTACAACGTGCGAAAAAAAATTTGATCTAGCGTCAATGATTGAATCCTAAATTGTCACTTTTTTAAAGTTTCATAGTACATCTACGTAACATGTAACATAGGCAACCGCTTCATTTTTCATACAATTAAATTTTGTCATTTTGTCAAATTTGGTTCGACAACTGCAAACTACTGTATTCAATCACTTTGCAGTACTTGAAGGCATTGGTTATTTTCATTCAGAAGGAGTCGCTTGCATCCTGGCCTGGACCCCCAGTGTCACCGTGTCGGAGATTCTCATCACGCAAACCACCGTGTCGGAGATTCTCATCACGCAGACGACCGTGTTGTGAGCAACGAAGAGTTGAAACTATTATTACTTTGCAATGGCTGGGGGAGTATCACTAGCGAGCTGCTGCTGCTACATTGTGGTGATGGCTGTATCAATGGTGTTGCAGGCCTCCTTGGGAAGCTGTGCACGAGGTGTGGTGGAACTGGATACGCTAACGTTTGATAAGGTAAGACAGCTCAATGCTGTGGCTCAGGCCACGTGTTACGAGATTGGGGTGGGCGTAAATCTACATTTTATGGGTGGAGTGTCGGTAGCAGAGACACAGACATCAGTCCACTCTACTTATGTAGAACTCGTATTTAGTGAATTTCGTGTTTCGGAATTGTACCGAACCATAGTCCGTATATTCCTGTTTGAGCCCATTCAAAAGTTGACCCTTTTTAGCGAACTCTTTTCGTTTATAACGAACCATTCCGTGTAGGGTCGCATGATAACCAAGCCATGCCATGAGCTGCATGCCAGTCACGATGTGTTGGTTGTATGGTGTGAGTGCATTTCTCTTATAACGAACTTCGACTATAAAGAACTAATTTTCCTGCACAATGTTGTTCGTTATATCAGGAGTCGACTGTACACTATTTTTCTAGGCATTGCAGCAGTGTGTACACCTGGCGTGCTCTTGCCCCTTGGGTGCATACTCTGAGCTTTACGTTTGTGTTTGTTTGTGCTGAACTCAATGCTGGGGTTGTAAGGCACAGATCCTAGTCAGTTTTCAGAGATGAGAATATACCTTTCGATGCAGGAAATAATCATGTTTCATTGCTAACATTTCTTATGACAATGGTGAATGGCACATCTCAAAATGAAGATTCCGCAATTGCCATCATCACCCATGCGTTGTATTATGACTGTAGTATATCAAAGCCTATGATATCAGCAGGGGTGCCACAGTTCAGCGGGGAGTGGTACGACCAGAATCCGAGGGTCTCCCCGGTGGAAAAAATCAGATTTTTCAGCCGACAGGGCACGTTTTAGCGCTCTACAGGCGCTTTGGGCAAACCCTCCTGGACGAGAAGTGGTACAACCATGGTCATACTGGTCATGCCGTGTGTGACGCCTCTGATCAGAGTTTTGCTACTCCATACAAGGCATCTGAAATGATGACGTAATCGCATAACCTCCGTTCAGAGAAGTTCCAGTGATTTGAGGTTTGTGGGAAATTAGCCTGTATACAAACGATGTTCTGTTGCACCCATGCGCAGGAACTCAGTGCTCACAGCCATCTCATTGTCAAGTTTGACACATCCATGGCGTCCGGTGCAGCGGTGGATGCCTACAACAGCTTTGCACGCCTTGCTGCTAAGCAACCTGAGATCATGGTGGCCAGTGTGGGAGTGTCGCGTAAGTATAGCTGCGAATGTTGAAACACAGTAACATGGTGGGCAGGGATGGATAGGGTGTTGTGTGGCGGGGGGGGGGGGGGGGAGTGGGAGGAGGATATGGGAGTGATGCGAGAGGAAGGGAAAGGTGTGTGTGTGTGGGGGGGGGGGGGGGGGGGGGTGTCAAGTCCTTCACCACCAGGATATAAGTAGTTCAATTTTAAAAGGCACCTCGAAGCAAGAGAAGTTTTCATACAAATGAAACTCGATAAGATGGCTAAAGAGGGATACGCAAAGACGCACAGTTTTACCGTTGCATTATTAGACATACGGACAGACAGAGACAAAGAGAGATCCATAGAGAGAGACAGAGAGACAGAGACCTAGATGGCAAAATGGAGAGAACCGGTGACAGACACACACACACGCACACACACACACACACGCGTGCGCGCACGCACACACACACACACACACACACGCACACACCCCTCAATGCACTTCTAGTGTACCTGGAGTACACATGGGTAGGAACTTACTCTCCAGATGCTGTGCCCAGGTGGCAGCTATGCAGACCTTGTACCCAACTTAAATCTATACAGACCTTGTACCCAGCTAGCAGCTACATGTGCATCGCTCCTCAATTCTGACCATCTTCTGGTTTCACTTCTCTGCACTGACGACTTTTGTCTGTTGTTTCAGCCCACAGGGAAAAGGAGAATGAGGAACTGGCCAACCGTTTCAGCATCACTGCGAATGACTTCCCTCGTATCCTGCTCTTCGGCCATAGCCAATCCACAACCGTTGTGCCGCTATCGGGGAATGTAACCGTTGAGAACCTGGTTGCCTTTGTCAGGAGACACTCTGATTTGTACATTGCGTTTCCCGGCTGCTTGGAGGTATGACATTGGCTGTCTACATTCTTTCTGGTGCTATTAGAGGTTACACAGTACATTTAGTCAAACTGTTTTTAATACCCAGGTACGGAGAAGGGAATGTTAAGCTTTACTGCCGCTACTCGGAGTTTCACACTTTGGCGGACATCAGACATCACTCACTGCAATGCTGATGTAATTCGCTGTGTGTGTAATCATATACACAGTGGAACTCAGTTAGTACATACCCTGATAATACATACGGTGGAACTCAGTTAGCACATACCCTGATAATACATACGGTGGAACTCACATAGTACAGCCGATTTATACGCTCACTTATGGCATTTCTTGCCTAGCCCGCCCTAGAGGTCAGCAGGTCCAGGAATGCGAGTTGCATAGACCACAAACCAGGTAGAACTTCCAAATCCATGATCGAAGCACACATCGTTTCGGATACAGGTCCGCGTGTCACCTCCCTAGTGTGGATGGATCTTGAGCATTGGATGATGTAGGATACTACTGTCCATGACATTATCATGAGAATCAGCAGGCCTGAATGTCTATATCTATGGGTATTCCTGGTGCTACTGCTGATCTACTTCAGAGAGTCTTTTGCTCATCTTGACCATAATCAATGGTTGGTGATGTTGTGTTTCGAAGCACTCTACTTGCGCTCAACGCAGAACTCCATTTTTCAACATGCGAGAAAGCTTTTGAAAACATTGATGAGGTCTAGCGAGCTCCCTAGGACTAGCAGGACAAGGACAGTGCCGACATACCGTCAACTTTGCGTATAACGACACTCGGCGGGGCATCAGAAAAGTGTCTTTATTCGCGAAATGTCCTTATACCCGAGGTCTCATTATAATTATGTATCACAGTTAGATGGGACTTTGCTCTGGGCATGGAAATTCTGTCGTTATTCACGAATTGTCGTTATATCCGCAGTCGTTATTAGCGAAGTTGGCTGTATGTTGTTTTCCCTATTGTCTGTCTGCATGCCTTAGTCCTGTTGCCGCTTCGTCTTCCTTCTGCCAGCAATACATTTGCTTACCTACTTGGTAGCAGAAGCACCGGGGATGGCCATTTTCAAATGATTTGTATCTCTCTCTCCCCCCGGAACTCTCCCACTCTCCAGACCACATACCAGGACGCTTTGATTTGAATTGTGTTTGACTGTTTGCGGCATTCATTTCTTCTACTGTGCAGGAGTTTGATCAGCTGGCAGCTAGGACGTTTCATGTTGCCTCATCCAATGCCAACACGTTTCAACTAGATGCAAAGAAGCTAGCCTCAAAGCTCACCAATGAGGATGAAATTGCCTCAGCAAATGTTTACATCGAGGTCAGTCCTATTGTTAGCTACATGTGTAAACACAAAGTTTCAAGGTCCTCAGGATAAGGCACGCGTTGGTAGAGGGGCATTGCAGTGAAGGCTAATTTCATCTGCAAGATGTGTAATTAGTAGGGTAGTTGGGCCTCACAACTGCAAAACATGTTGTGTAAACTTATAGGTGTGAGTGTCATGCGTGCGTGTGTGCGTGCTCTCTCTCTCTCTCTCTCCTCTCTCTCTCTCTCTCTCTCTCTCTCTCTCTCTCTCTCTCTCTCTCTCTCTCTCTCTCTCTCTCTCTCTCTCTCTCTCTCTCTCTTTATCTTCCTATCTATCTATCTACCCACCTATGTTTCCCCCACCCTGCTCATCTGATGTTTGCAGATATTTGGCTTAATCACCTCGCGTGGTCCTCGATTCCCATCCAATGAAGTCAATCGAGTGAAAAAATCGTTTGCCACCGAACTCAGCGAGGGGAAGAGGAAAGCGCTTCAACTCAAGCTGAATATTCTGCAATCGTTTATACGCCCCGCTGTGGATCAGAATCCACATGGCAGGGATGAGCTTTGAGCTGTGTGTCAGACCCAGATACTGACTTGATTCTATCGGATCTCGATAGACACCGTGAACTTGCTTTTCATCTCGATTGCAATGCACTGCCCTGAGTATTACCTGTGGTAACTTGATCAATTTCCTTGGAGTAGAGTAGAGTAGAGGAAAGTTGTTTTATTGAAAGGGGCCAAATGCTACTTGTACCGCTCACCACAATACGAATTATAGTGATTTTCTCGGAGACAACATATTTTGACTATTTACGTCGCCGGTGCTGTCAACTTTGGAATCTTGATACTGTACATTGGCTAATTTTGGCAGGTAAAAAACATGTTTGAGATTTTAACCGCTTAAAGCTATTTATGAACTAGCACGAATTTGGAAGGGGATGATGTTTATCAATAAATTTGTCATGTCATCAAAGAAGGCATACATATTGCATGCTATGCAAAACACAAGCTTTCTATTGGCACCATTAAACTTTACCGAAAGCGCCCTGTTCGCCAAGCTTGCTAAAATATTCAAGCCACTCAAATAATACAGGACACACATATCCAAAGGACTAGACACATGTCCGCTGTAAGGAGAAGTGTGTTGATTGTCCTGCGGGGAAGGTGTGCTGATTGTTGCTGGGTATCACAGAAGGCACTTGATCCTTATTGAGATTGCTGGGGACTAAACAACTATCCTGTATACGGAGGCATCCTTTGTTGGGAGGTGTCCTTCGTTGGGAAGTAGCCTTTCTTGGGAGGTGGCCTTCGTTGGGAGATGGCCTTTGTTGGGAGGTGACCTTTGTTGGGAGGTGGCCTTTGTTGGGAGGTGGCCTTTGATCTGAGGGGTCCTTTGTTCAGAGTCGTCCTTCAGCTGCATGGTACATGTGTCCTTGACAGCACTAGATCACCAAATTCAAAATAGTGCACAACCATGGCCACAGGTAGCAAACAGGTACGGTGTTCTCCGGAGCACTTTGAACACCAGTAACTCACCCAAAAGAAGTCGGTGCGCCTTATACTACGATGGCCTAGTTAACGGTGATAAACAGGGTGTGCCCTGATGATGCCCAATGGGCGAAATATTGGCAAAGTTATTTATTTGGTGCAGCTGAGAGAGTGCAAGAAATACGCTGAAATGGAGTTTGGGAATTCTGAAGAAACGTATGTGTCTTTCGTGACTAATAATCTGGGCCTGCTCTCTCCCTGTCACCTGATCATGGGGTGGTGGCGTCCCACGGAAGCGGAAAGTTGGTTCTTGACCAGGGAGTTGTACGACTCCTTGTTCTTGACCTGCCCGGTACGCGAACCCGTCGAATTTTTTTCTCTCTCTGTGTTTAATTGCACATGTGCATGATGTCGTGTGACAGGGTGATACAACAGTTAGCAGCACTGAGTGTATTACTAGACCATGTGGGACGTAGGAGGGCATGTTGTCACTTGTACTGAAAATATTGACATTATATGCATGCTGTGCTAGGTACGTGCGTATTGTACTAGGCACATTGCATGCTGTACCCGGGACGTATGCATTTTGTTTTCCACGTTCGGGCTCTCCGCCTTCTCCGTGAAATAATATTTTAAAAAAAGGGTTCTGCATGCCGGCTCTCCGGACATATGCATGCTGTACCCGGGACATATGCATGCTGTAGTAGGGACGTGTGTATTGTATCCAGCATGAATGCTACATGCCTGCCCGAAGTGGTGAGCACTGTACCACTTTCATTAGTATTTTGACTGTCAGGTATGATGTCATCACTTCCAAAATCGTAGCTGCCTTTGCTCGCTTGCTACCGCTGCCACTGATTTCACTAGCCAGGCTCCTCCTGGTATTCATGGCAACCACACAACTGCTGTTGGCTAGTCCCACTATCCTTGCAATGAGCTGGCATGCATTACTGGCTCATAATAAAATACAACACAACAAAAAATATGTACACAGGCCTCTAAAAATAGCCTGTCTCTGCATACATTCATGCGATTACTCCTCCCGCTATCGTATTATCACACCTCTCTCCACTTAGATATACCAGTGCTGCCTCCTATTCCATTATCGTTGTCTGATGATTGGTTCAGCCATGAAACTCTGAGTCACAACAGAATTTGCCTAGGTTTTCATTGTGTGGCTCATATGTAGTATACTAGTAGCTGAAGTCCATGGCTGTACCACGGCTAGCATTGCTGCTGGTTGTGTCGTCATTATGAATTCATCACGGCTTGGTTGCAGTGAAACCTGGCTGTGGCTGACCAAGAGATGCTATCACCAAGTCAGCTGGCCCCTGCACCCTAGCTCAGCTGCCGATCTGTAATCCCTCAAGGCCCTGCACTGTCATCTCAGCTTCAGGCTGATCTGCTACTGCTGCTGCAGCGCTGCACGTGCATTCACTGGTCATGTAGATCTACAGCACAGGTTTCTCTCCTGTCAAGTTGATAGATCACGCGGCCTGTCGACGCCTGTCAAGAGCGTCCTGTCCAGTTTGCCCAGTGTACCATGTGCAGTACGGTGTCCAAAAATAGAGGGGTATAAAAGGCTGAGGCCTCAATCAGTTTGCGACACTTGCAGTCCCGGAGAGGTCAGTATGAGGAGCAACAGCGCTCTGCATAGCTTGGCTGTTCCTGGCTCGTAGATCCAGGGAAGTGTGAATGGCTTTCCCGTTGGTTCCACTAGCGGAAAGCACTTGCGGAGGAGGTGCACCGTAACGTCAGTCTGGTCCTTGTCACGCTCATGCTACCAGTATGCTGAATATGTATGACTGTATGCGTATGCCGGGCAGGCCATGTTTTGCTGATTGTTTGTGAAGTCTGCTAACAGGGACCATTTATTAATCAATGCCACGCCGGTTGAAAGAAACATTAGCAACAGTTCATCATAATGGCAGTAGGCAGCACCCAGAGAAGACTGTCCATCATGTTTTTGCAAGAAGGAACCATCTCCGTCCTCGCCGTTGCACTGACCAATGTCCAGTATGACATGAAGGCGATCACTCATGCAGGCACGCATGCGTCCACTTGCGCATGCATCCACGCGCACATGCACGCACGCATCCACGCGCACATGCACGCACGCATCCACTTCCGCATGCCTGCACGCACACATTCAAGCACAAACGCAAGGCGCGCACGCACACACAGAGTAGGTTAATGCACACCGGATGCCCTCTATCCGTATGGATGGCTACACACACAGCAACCAGCATACACACCTGCACACGCGCACGTAAGCCGCACACATGCACCTGCCAGTTTGGCTTCCATCAGGTTTTTGTTTGAGACGAATAGTCATGTGATAGTATTGTAGTGAGAGGCAGTAGCGTTATGCAACTGCTGGGTATAAAATATATAGCCGGTTTACAAAGGGGATAGCAAATAGATCGGATAAACTCATAGTTCCTTGTACAAGTCTGGGGTGCAGATTGAATTGTCGGATTGGTGGACGAGGATTTAGCGATAATTTCCGAATTGAATACTCTGAAGCATCCTGTGTTGTGCGGAACTAGGTGTGCACGAAGGCATTGCCAGCAATACCTTATCTAAGTAGAATGGTGTAGCATGTGTCCAGTCCGGAATATGCATGTCTATGTGTAATGGATTACGTCATAGGCGATTACATCGCGGAGTATTGCATCATGGAGTTTGTAAATTTGTATACACCCATGCCAGATGGGGACTGTCAAGATAGGTGCATACAAGCATGGCCATTAAGTTAATTAGCCTTGCGTGCAGCATCTTTTGTCGTCAGCTCCTTCAATACCGACATATACGTGGTTCGATCCCGGTCGCGCGAGCGAGAGGGATTCGGAAACGCCTCGTCGGACGATGCGTCCTGCCCAGCAGCTCCTGCGCCTAAGCCAATCAGCACTACTTGCCCTCGGGAGTTTATTGATTTCGGTGAGGCGGTACTTCCGTGGGCGCTTGCCGGTGATGCTGCGTTGGTGTTCCCCGGCGCATATTCGTGAGTCAGATGAGCAGCAGTGGCAGTGGCTGCGACTGGGCTAGCCAAGGAATCTAGCTGATTGAGAGGGTGTCTGTTCAACTTCACCGGTGACACGGTAACTGATGATCGGCCTCCGGTCTCCGCTATCGCCGATTGTCTGTTCCGTGCATCGCGGCCCAGATTAGCTGGTTGCACCGCGGTGCTGCCTATCTGCACCTCAACTGGTGGAAACGTTGGCTGGCTGTACCCTCGCCGTGACAACGGCTCGTGGGCGACCTGCGGGTTCTGTAGGCTGAGCTGGCGCACGATGTTGCCTTGCTCAATGCCGCCGACGACGTCGATAGCCGTCTGCGGCTGGAAAGCGTGCCGCGGTGATGCCGTCTGTCGCAGTGGTGCCGTCTGCCGTGGTGGTGCCGTCTGACGCGGGATCTTGCCGTGCGTCACCAGGTTCTGCATTTCGGCCACGGCATTTTCCAGCGGGTCTGACGAAGCAGCAGCACCAGCAGCAGCGGAGGTAGCTGCGGCAGCGGCTGCAAGAACAGACGCTAGATCGCTGGTCATATCGGGGACTACTGAGCCCGGCGGTGCAAAGTCATCCAGTTGAGATGAGCGGCGTTGCAGGCTTCTGTTGTCGAAATCAGGTTTCCTGGCCCCGTCAGGGTGGTGATCAGCGGCAAGAGAATGATACGGATCACTTGTGCTCGATAATAGAGAGTTTGATGTCTGCACCGGTACTAAGGATGTTGAGCTCGTTGATATGATGTGATAGCGGGCCTGAGGTGATACAACTGGTACGCCTGCTGAGGCTGCTCCACCTTCTCTCTGCTGCTGCAGCTGCTGCTTCTTAGCGCTCTCAGTCAATGATAAACTCGACTGTCTTGAACTCAAGACGCTGGTGGTTGCTTCCCCGGAACTCTGCCTGTCCGACATTTCCAGCGGATTAATGTAGTGCATTCGGTTTCCTATGCTGCCCACCGACACACGGCTAGCTTGGTCGACGGGGTGGTCCGGGGGAGGTTGGGGCATTGCCCCCGGTTCGGGTTCGGCCAGCGCCCGCGGGTCGGTGCCCGGGGAGTATTTCCGAACGCCTTGCTGCTGCCCGGTGCTGCTCTCTACAGACAGGGATGGGCGCCTGGGCTGCTGCGTCCCAGTGCTGCCTGGCGCAGCTTGAGCTGCCACCGCAGAAGACTGACTCGCTGCCAGCACTGCCTCATGGGCCGCCGCTGCTCCACGGGCCAATGGCTGACAATTTGTGTCCATCGAGAACATGGTTTCGTCGATGTGACCGATGCCGTCGCTAGCAGCAACGGGGACGCCCGGCGTAGGCGCATCGTCCACGAACAGATCCGCGGCGACCATCGCTCGCCTGGGCACGCCCGAGTGATGCGTCGAAGTCTTACTACTGCCCCCGCCCAGCGAGCGAGAGAAACTAGGTATGGAGAGAGACGTCGACGTCACCGTGGACATTTGTGTATTGAACATGGACGACGATTCCGCATCACGATCTCTCTTTGACCGTCGTCTCCTGTAACGACGGCAACAGTACCTTGGCAGCACACATATCGCTATGAACACTAGAATGCCGCCGAGAACAAAGCCAGCCGCTCCTGCCCCGACGTAGTGTCGCCCTGTGTGTGTGGAACGGAACATGCACAGTCACACAGACACACACACACACACACGCACACACACACACACACACACACACACACACACACACACACACACACACACATGTACACACACACACACACACACACACACACATACACACAGGAAGGCTTGCTGAGTCATACTTGCACTGGAAATTTCTGAAAGCTCTCAAACTCAGTCGCATAATATTATTTTTTAAGAACTTGGACGGCACACGTTTTTCTTACTTTCCCGTGAAAGTTTGTGAACGTTATGAAGTGGCATTCTATCATGTTTGCTTGAAATCAGTAAGTATGTACCGTATTTTCGGAGTGTTGGCTGCACTTTAAAAGGCCTTTTTACTCAAGAATCGCCCTGCAGCTTAGATTCCCAATCCTGGATTTGAATCGACCAGCGCTACATCACGCAATGCGTGTTATGGATGTGTGGTCTCATTCAACTACTTTTCATGCCCTGCAATCCATCACTGTGCTAGCACAAAGCTTCTACATGTTGTCAGTTCTGGGTGAAGGAAAAAATAGGCAACAATTTTTTATTTACTTCCGCCGTGCTTCTCAACTTTTCCACGTCTTGTATGTACCGATACCCATTTTATTACGTTGAGAAAATCCAAAGGCGTGTGGCTTACACTGAATGGCAACAAGAATACGAATTTTGGGCCTGAGGGGGGGGGGGGGGCGGTGTGCGGCTTAGACCCCGACGTAGTCAACACCCCGGAGATACGGTATGTTCGCAGCTAATTGCGTCGTTCCTAGTTGCGGGCCATGCCTAGCCACGGCGGGTAATTCCTCGTCACGGGCCATGCCTAGCCACGGCGGGTAATTCCTCGTCGCGGGCAAATCCTAGTTACAGACAGTGCTCGGTCCAAATCTGCTGAGGGGAGTTATTTTATTTTATTCCAAGCAAAACATGGCTGGGGAAGCCAATGACCACTTTGCATGGCGATTACAGGGTTTTTATAGCCAACCACGGCTTACAAGGAAAAGAGTAGGAAGTCAAAAGGAAAAGAAGAAAGAAGCAAATATGGACAAAAATTGTGGTCTACTGGTAAAGCAAGGCGTTCCTGAATTATACTGCAACCCAACCATACACGTGTATGTAGTTTCGGCTATAATTTTCATATCGCTATGGTGCTGTCGAATGTAGTCTTGTAGAGGCAGGCGTGTGTACCGGATAAACAAAATCATCATAAATATTACAAATTACCCGACAAGATGGATTCTGTGTGCATGTCGGTTTGGGAGATTCCAACACGCCATCAAATCAACTTCTAATCATGCACGGTACATGACTACCTACACATTTCCGAGCAAAACTTACAGCAATCGAAGAATTGGAATGACGGACAGGTCGAAATGGTAATCGTTGAATTAGTCGTCGAATTATCCATTGCGGTTCCCTTACTGCAACCTAGAAGCGCTCGGCGAGGCGAGTGGTTGGGCGATGAATGCCGCTCGTAGCTTCCAAGCTACGGTAGCCGGATTCTTGCTTTCCTCGCTAGTCACATTGTTACTCGAAACAAGTCGAAACAAAGCTGCTGCACACTTTCGAGATTTGTCAATACTGAAAATTAATTGAGCCTAGTCCTATTGCTGAGTGCAGCCGGGCGACAGTATTTTCCTGGGCCTGGAAGGCAGGATTAGGGATGCATGCACCCAAGAGGTTCACAACCAGCCGGTCTCGGGTCTGCTCGACTCACACCAACGCAACAGTGCACTAGTGAGCAAGGGTCAGATAATTCTACCTTGCAACAAATCTACATGCATCACTATCATGTGCAGTGTTTGTTGCAGCACAATCGGGGAGTCACCAGCACCAAATCGTATTGATTTCCATGCTAACATAGCCAACATACCCAGTGCACATACAACTAGTAATAATAATACGATGCTCATGTGTGCGTGTGTGTGTGTGTGTGTGTGGTGTGTGTGTGTCTGTGTGTGTATAGTTTGCGGATACACCTCTATCCCTATCCCCGTCCTTGGCGTGAGCAGCAGCAGCAGATCTTCGGCAGTGGAGTCTACTGCTAGTCAAGTGTATTGCGATAGTATCACTATCAGGGAAATCCGCATCTACTGCATAGACATGTATAGGCTCAGGACCGGAGCTTGGTAGGACCACCTCTCGGACGCGAGACGCTCGGTATGCGGTGATGCTTGTCGACACTCAGGACGAGAGATATGGCTTTTCACAGGTCACCACACGTGGCTTCGTGTTTGTTTCATGTGTAAAGCGCAAAGCGGACGTCCATGTCCCCTCTCCAAGTAGAATCTACGCTCATAAATCCCCGGCCCTGCAACCATAGGGAGTTTCACGCTCGAACTGTTCGGCGAGTTCGCGTTGGGTGGCGCAGTCATGGGAGAAGAATGACAAACTGACAGCTGACCACCACCAGGGCGACCGAGAGCCGTAGATCTATGCTCAATCAGCATGCATAATGTATGAGACAACGGAGTGACATCGAGCTGAAAGCCAACCTGTAGCATACACCTACAAGTACAAGCAGAATGCTTGGAGAGCAGCGATATCACGAGATGCGACGACACCTTGCTCTTGTCACGACCGGTTCCGAGAAAATGAAACAGTCTAACTGGTAGTGCCACTTTCCCGTCGGTAATGGAGAACGCCTGCGTGCACTGCAGAATCCGGTCCTAACCCAAAAATACTCTCCCAAGCTATTCGCAAGACTGCCGCGAGTCAGGAACATAATACACCACTGTCCTTTCTGAACTTCTTGTTAGTAACTGTGAGGCGGGAGATCGACAAAACAACACGCATGCAGAGGAGAAACACACAGATTCCTAAACACACAGATTCCTAAACACACAAACTCCTGACAACAGCACAATCATGTTCTGGTGGTGGCCGGTGAGCCGTTCCTGCATGTTTGCTGGTCTACACTGATTCTAGGTGATGAGTCGGGCCTGTATTCGTGTTGGTCTTCGCTTGGCGTCCGAGTGGGTAACAGTGACGAAGACCATGCGTCCTCGACATTGACATAGCCGCTGACCCGAAATAGCAGTGGAAACCACTCAAAATCAACAAACCTCTCCCGTGTGTCAGATATGGAAGAAGGAGGCAATTCCGTGCCCAAAGGGCCCCTGTGCATGTTTCAAGCAAGGTTTGACGCATCCTCTAGTGTGGAATAACAGCACACTATGGCTTGCCTCATATCCTGACCTGAGCGCACTGTGCTAGACCGGACAACTAATGAGCACAACTAGTGCGTTATTTCTAGCACCGTTTCTGGGGAAATGGCTTTGTGTGAATGTCTGATGTTGCAATCAAACCACATCCTACAGTCCAGCACTATGGGGAGCTTACAACGATGTACATGTACATGTATGCTCACTATATCACATACATGTACTAGCTGTGCATGATGTACTTGAATAGAGTTCAGAGTATGATATTTAAAAAACCTTTTCCTGGATGTGATAAAAGTAGTCAAGTGGTGTGCTTCACTGTCCGAAGAGTGCTTAATACCCATGTGGGGCAGAGCCTTATACACAAGAGAGAGATTGGAAGCTTTGTTACAACTCTGAGTTTCACGGTTTGCCTGATGATCGTAGTAATACGTGAAACTCAGAGTTGTGACAAAGCTTCCAATCTCTCTTGTGTGATAAAAGTATGGAATTAGCCTTGGGACTTGGGCTGTTGTTCGTGTGTCTCTAGCTACTATGTTTCCACTGCCATGGATTGCTTCCGGGACGCCCCGGGTGGAAAAAAGATAGAATTATACAACTCTTATGTTCAGGCTCCCTGTTTTGGAACATGAGTTGCCTGATGATCGTGACTTAATTAACGTCAAACTCGGAGTCGCAACACAGCTTTCTCTCTCTCTCTCTCTCTCTCTCTCTCTCTCTCTCTCTCTCTCTCTCTCTCTCTCTCTCTCTCTCTCTCTCTCTCTCTCTCTCTCTCTCTCTCTCTCTCTCTCTCTCTCTCTCTCTCTCTCTCTCTCTCTCTCTCTCTCTCTCTCTCTCTCTCTCTCTCTCTCTCTCTCTCTCTCTCTCTCTCTCTCTCTCTCTCAACCCTCAAAGTTCTTGATCAAATAATAATTGACTGCGTTCCAATCTTGAGGTATGTGTAGATGCAGCAAAGCGCTGTCGACGCCCGTTGCTTGTTCTCCCTGGTGAGTAGTGTGACACTACTAACACGTACATGTAAAAGCACCTGTAGTTACAGCACACGATCCCTTAATCGTGTAGGTACAGACGACCAGGCATACAATCAATACAATAATCAATCATGTACTCATAACTACCGGTAGTCATGGGTTCCCTATGGCACCAGACGTCGTCATAGCAGCAGGCATCTGCAATAAACAATAAACACCATCAAGTATAGGAGAACAATGGGAATTCCGTGCAGTAGTAGAGGCGGGGGGGGTTCTGGCCCAGATCTGAACCCACTTGAACTTTCAAGTACCCCACTTGACCTTGAACCCACTTAAACACTAATTAGCTTAATTGACCGCAAAGAGGGCGTGGCTTCCGGTGGGAGGAGGAGCTAAAGAAGGAGGTGTTAACCGGGGGCGTGTGTCTATGGAGGCGTGTCTCCTTGTGTCCCCATGGTGTTAAATCCCAAAGGTTCATGCATGTGACTCTTGTGTGTGTGTGTGTGTGTGTGTGTGTGTGTGTGTGTGTGTGGGTGTAGTACATGGTACATCATACTACATTGTACATGGTACATGGTGTCACTGTCTCTCTCTGTGTGTGTGTGTGTGTGTGTGTGTGTGTGTGTGTGTGTGTGTGTGTGTGTGTGTGTGTGTGTGTGTGTGTGTGTGTGTGTGTGTGTGTGTGTGTGTGTGTGTGTGTGTGTGTGTGTGTGTGTGTGTGTGATGACTAATGTCTGTATGCGTGCACCTTACGTAGTGTTGTGGCCTGTCTGAACCTGTATCTGCGGAAAGTGATGAGTAATCCATTCCCCTCTTGTATGTTTATACTTTGTCGGAACATGTTCATCTCCTTGCAATATGGAGATGGTGGGATCATGGTTCATGTTCAGGCTTGTTTTGAGTGCAATAAGGAAACTCATACACCTTTGGGTGTATGGATCAAAATACCCTCTTGAGTTTGTCCGTTCTTGTTTCAGGATGTTTGGTCTTGTCGTAAACACCCCTGGCACCTGTGCATGTCTGAGTCACCACATCCTTTGGGGAGGCTATGGTTTATGTTGCTGACTGCTGTGATCGTGCGATAGGCGATCTCCTCCGCGGACATGTACGTGCAGGAGCTAGCACTGTCCCCCTGAACACAGTTCTTGTTCCAACTTGTTTTCATCGTGCAAGAAGCAACTCCTACATGTTGGTTTGTGTATGACTCACCACAACCCATTTGAGTTGTCCTGACTTGTTCGCTTGACCCGTCTTTTGTGGTGTATAAAAGGCCGTGCTCTTCGCCTCTGGACCATATCACTCCTCCGATCAACACCTGAATCTTCTTCTTCCTTTTACCTAGTGTAAATCGTTGTCTCTCCATTTTAAAGCTATGGATACCTTCACTATTATTACCGATGGTGTTGAGAAAGGTGCTCAAGTGCAGCACAAGGTTACTGGACGCACTCACAGTCGTCTTTCACCAGGAGCCAGGTTTCACCATACAAAATTCGCTCTACCTGCTTTCTCCGCCACTGCAACGGCTCGGCAAGATAGGTTTGAGCAGATCAGGGTGGAGATCGAGATGTCGCTCGACGAAGTTGTACGATCACTTCTAAAGTGCTCGTCAACAGTGCGACGTGCTGTGACATGTGCGAATGTGAAGCGCATTGGGACGAATTTCTTCCCCCAATCCTGTCGGACATCTGACAGCGAGACTGGCAGTGACAGGAGATTTGTCACCGCGGTATATGTGCGAGGAAGTGAGATGGTGGGGGCGAAAGCCTTCGTGCTGGACAAACCCTTTCAAGTGTTAGTGTGTCCCTCGACCGTCAGTGTCATAAGAGCTGCAGGAAAGTTTAAATGTCTGCTGGCAGCCATCCCGCAAGTCTATGCCGAAGAGGTTGATCATATTCACCTGAGGACATTGGAGGACACTGATGTAACACTTGACATCGGAGAGAAGGAACTCGATGAACTGCTCGAGGGTTTCGCGAAGAAATCCAGGAAGGTGGAGGATGACGAAGACGACTGCGCTGATGAGTTCGACGAGCTCTTTAATTGAACTGTGTGTGTAACATGTGCATCCATTAGCCACATGTATGTCTGGTTAGTACTCATCCCTAACTCTAGCACTACCTGTATATAATCTCCAGCACTGTTTTGTTTTTCTGTGCTCGTGTTTTTCAACACGCTCAAGCATCTGATTTGTATTTATCTATACATACACTCTCTCTCTCTCTTTCACTTCTCTCTCTCTCTTTCATTTTCTCTCTCTCTCTCTCTCTCTTTCAGTGTTCGTGTTTTTCAACATGCTCTAGCATCTGATTAGTATTCGTCTCTACATATACTCTCTCTCTCTCTCTCTCTCTCTCTCTCTCTCTCTCTCTCTCTCTCTCTCTCTCTCTCTCTCTCTCTCTTTCATTTTCTCTCTCTCTCCTCAACCATTCTACCTCACCTACTCTTGTCTTTCATCTGTTTTTCAACATGCTCTAGCATCTGATTAGTATTCGTCTCTACATATACTCTCTCTCTCTCTCTCTCTCTCTCTCTCTCTCTCTTTCATTTTCTCTCTCTCTCTCCTCAACCATTCTACCTCACCTACTCTTGTCTTTCATCTATCCACTAACCTTTACTATTACTACTTTAGCATGCTATTTCTCGTGCTCGTGTTTTTCAACACGATGTAGCACTTGCTTAGTACCTCCCTCTCCATCACCACACACACACACACGTAGGTCATATTGTTCACGTATTATTTCAGGAAAGAATCGTAATGAAATAAATCATTGTAATTATTTCATGAATTAATCGTAATGAAACAAATCATTTGCTATGTGTTACATGCATATGGCTTCGAGTGAAAGAAAGGCTACTTGTAGATCACTTCCCAGTTGTTATCGCGGCCGTACCAGCTGGTCGTGTGTGTAGTTGAAAAACATATGCACACACACACACACACCAAACAAAACAAAAAAACATTAGTAGATGTACCATGAGCATTCTGTGTAACCAGGAAATTTTTGTAACACCAATTACTTATCAAGTACTTCGCACTCAAGTTGAACAGATGTAAAAAAAAAATAATAATAATAATAATAAATGCAAGTAGGCTGAAGATGTACAGTGTACTTGAAACAGGTCTCTTGACAACGAAATACAACACGCACACACCCGCACTTACAAAAGCCACGTATGCTCCGGCAGCTTGTATGTGGATCTCATATCTCCGTAAAATGCCTCTCCTTGTTTGCATGCAGCTTCCACATGACTCGGATCGACACAGTGGTCCGGCTTTATTGATTTTTCCTTGCTGTTCGAAAGGCACAGATACACACACACACACATATGTCCGTCCTAAAACAGTTTTAATCACCCTGTACAAATCACGCATTTCACAACTTACCACATGTCGCAATCCACAAAAGTATTTTGGAACTGCGTTATCTGACGGTGGCGTCGGCCCATCAGGTGGTCCAGCAACTGCTTGAGACCGTTTAGCTTGACATTGCAGTTGAAGCAATAAAACATCATTGACTACTAGCAGGGGTGGTAGTAGTATTGACTGATTTTATTTTTCTTTCAATATCATGAGCTAGCTCAGTCAATCTCCACTCTTTTATGCCCTGCTTTTTTTATCTTTTTCTCTATAGACGGTCTTCAAATTACACTTCAAGTCTTTGTTTCAAGTGAGTTGAAGGTTCTAATTATCTGTGGGCTAGCAGTGTGGGCCAGCAGTGTGGGCTAGCAGTGTGGGCTAGCAGTGTGGGCTAGCAGTGTGGGCTAGCAGTGTGGGCTAGCAGTGTGGGCTAGCAGTGTGGGCTAGCAGTGTGGGCTAGCTCACTTCAGCTATTCTATTGTGTATCCCATTATCATAAATTCCAGAGTGTTGCACGATCTTTATTTTCTTAGGAATGGGCACCAACTTCAAACCTTCCAGAAGGTTCTGATTGCCTGTGGGCTAGTTGACTTTAGCCATCCTATTGTGTATCCCTTTATCATAAATTCCAGAGTGTTGTACTTTTGTTCTCGTTTTCTGCGTGCGTGTGTATGTGTGTGTGTGTGTGTGTGTGTGTGCGCGCGTGGGCGCGGGTATGCATCCTACCCAGGGCCTGATTCTATTGAGAAGCTGTTCTCTTCTCTTGCGAAGGAGGACGAGAAAATTACCAAAGACCTGCGCGATGCCGTGCCTCTGAGTATTAGTGTAGATGACGAGCAGCGATTTCTCAATGCCACCAACTGTTGGATTTGCGAGCAGCAGCTAGACGATGACCGTGTACGAGATCACGATCATGTGACCGGGAGGTTCCGTGGTGCAGCTCACAGCGAGTGTAACCTGAAGTTGCAAATCCATCCTGCACACCAGGTCGTTCCTGTGTTCTTCCACAATCTGAAGGGTTACGATGCTCACCTCCTGATCTCGCACATCGGTCTTACACCTGTTACTGTGGTAACCGTTACTGATGACAAGAACAGGAAAAGAAAAAGGAAGGTGGGTGGCATCGAGGTGATCGCCACTAACATGGAGAGATACATCTCCTTTAAGTGGACACGCTTCAAGTTCGTTGACAGCATTGCCTTTCTGAACTCATCGCTGGACAGACTGGCAGGCAACACGCCCGACGAAGCGTTTCAGCATCTGCGCTCGCTCTTGTCTAAGCTTCGTACATCGCCCACCGCTCCTGCTGTTGCCTCTGCTGAAACTCCTGCTCCTGCTTCTACCGCTACTGCCACCGCTACTGCTGCTCCTGCTCCAGCCGCTGATATGCCTGACGATGCGTTGTTCCAACTGTTGAGAAGGAAGGGCGTGTACCCTTATGAGTACATGGATTCCATGGACCGGTTTTCTGAAACCTCCCTACCTCCCAGAGCTGAGTTCCACTCGAGCCTCTCCAACAGCAGCGTTAGTGAAGCTGACTATGCACATGGACAGCGTGTGTGGCAGACGTTCGACTGCCATAATCTCGGCGATTACCACGATCTCTACCTCCAAACTGATGTGAACCTGCTCGCTGATATCTTTGAAAACTTCCGTCGCACTGCCATGAGAATATATGGACTGGATCCTGCACACTACCTAACTCTACCTGGATTCGCCTGGGACGCCCTTCTAAAAATGACGCGTGTTTCTCTGACTCTTCTGAGCGACAACGACATGCATCTATTCCTAGAACGTGGTCTTCGCGGCGGTGTCTCCATGGCCGCCACACGTCACTGCAGAGCCAACAACAAGCACATGACCGAGTTTAATCAGGATCAACCCAGCAGCTACATCCAATACCTCGACGCCAACAATCTATACGGTTGGGCAATGTGCCAGCGTCTTCCCATAACGGACTTCAAGTGGTGTGACCTTGCTCCCGGTGTGATAGAAAGTGTGCTGAACACCAGCGATGAGTCGGAACAAGGCTACATGGTTGAGTGTGATCTCTCCGTTCCTGCTGACCGCCACCACCATCTAAACGACTATCCGCCCGCACCGGAGAAGATGTCGATCGACGAGAGCATGCTGTCACCATATCAACTTGAGCTCCGTGAATCCGTACCAGTCAGCGGCCTTACTGCCTCCAAACTCGTGCCCAATCTCCTGCCCAAGTCTCACTACGTGCTGCACTACAGAAACCTCAAGCTCTATCTGCGTCTGGGTCTGAAACTGGATGCAGTTCATCGGATTCTCAGATTCAAGCAAGAAGCCTGGATGCAGCCTTACATCATGGCTAATACCGAGCTGCGCAAGGCTGCGCAGAACGAGTTTGAACGCGACTTTTTCAAACTTATGAATAATGCTGTGTTTGGAAAAACCATGGAGAATGTGCGCCGCCGAGTAGGAATTCGCCTGCTCCGTGCAGGGTCCGAGGAAAGAGAAATCGTGAGAGCTATCAGCAAGCCCACATTTGTGAGATATGTCGCATTTGACAACGAGTTGATCGCGGTAGAGAACCGCAAGAAGCAAGTAAGCCTTAACAAGCCCGTCTACGTGGGAATGGCCGTGCTTGATCTGAGCAAGGAGTTGATGTATAGCTTCTTCTACGATCAGCTGAAGGTCAAGTACGGCGACAGGGTGCGACTACTGTACACAGACACGGACTCGCTGATACTGAATTTCCTCACCGACGATCTGTACGAGGACATGAAAGCTGATCTCCACGAGCTCTACGACACGAGCAACTATCCAGCAGGCCACCCGCTACGTTCGGATCGTAACAAGAAAGTGGTGGGCAAAATGAAGGACGAGCTCGGCGGCAAGCTCATGACCGAGTTTGTTGGCCTGAGATCGAAAGTATATTGTTTCGACGGTGAGGCGAGTGGACGTCGTGCTAAAGGCGTAAAGAAGAACGTCACCCATGCTCTGACCACTGCCGATTACAGACAGTGCCTGCTGGAGAAGACAGCCAGCTCGCGGGAGATGACCAACCTGCGCAGTCATGAGCACCGGATCTACACAGAGACGACGACCAAGCTGGCTCTCTCTCCTTTCGACAGCAAACGCTATATATTAGCAGACGGTTTCTCCACTCTGGCGTTTGGCCATCGTGATATTCCGCAGTCAAAGTGATGTGTGTGTGTGTGTGTGTACAGTAACTACCTTTACACTGACAGCTTAGATTAGATTAGATTAGAGCTTCTTCGAGGTGCATAGAAATAATATCATTGACATTCGTGTACACCCACTTATTGTTGCTCCATGGCATGTAATACTAGCCTTCATGCTGTAGCACACACACACACACACACACAGGATTGTACATATAACTCTTGACTCTTGAGGATTATTATTATTATTAGCCCAGGCTTCCTTCCTTAGTGTTCTCACCTAAATATATACATTTTGCAACGGCAATAGCCCCCCCCCCCCCCCCACACACACACACATTTCAGATGAATGGTCACAAGCACATGTTTTGGGTGATGATGATGATCACAATCTTCTGCATACGGTTATATTTTCAAGCAGAATTTATTCTGAGTGAAAAAGAGACAGAGAAAACAAAAGAAGAATATCTCAAGTCTTGATGTGTTCCAGCTGACTGTTCTCTATCCAGGTGTTGAATTTCTCCGGGTAGCCCTTCCACTGCACGAGGGATTTGCTGCCCCTCTTGCGTAGCACTTTGTCCACCCTGAACTGAGTTTGCACGGTTTTCTGTAGTTGCTCCTTGTAGAAACTTCCCACAATGGACTCGTTCATGAGATCACTAACTCCATAGGTGATTGGGGATGTGGGTAGAACTCGATCCACCACGAACACTTCTTCTGTCCAGTTGGGGGTGTAGCCTTTCTCGAAATGGCCTTTGCTCACCGCCAGTCTGACCTCATCACCAGGTGCAAAACTGGGAGTGGGTTTAGGCCCCACGACGGTGTGCTGACCTTGCACGTGGGGTTTGTTGCCCTTTTTAGACGCATCACTGGGTGTCATGGCAATGGCACGATGCCTGGTAGTGTTGTAGTTTTTCATCAGCTGGGGTAGCACGTCCACGAACACGTCGGTCGAATTTGCAGTGAAATGTTTCCACATGCGAGATTTGAGGGTTCTGTTGAACCGCTCAACCACCACTGCTTTGCCTTCGTTGTGCGTGCTGTACATGTGAACGTCGTTGTCCTGTA
The DNA here is from genome assembly GCF_964019385.1 of Sycon ciliatum. Lineage (NCBI taxonomy): Eukaryota > Metazoa > Porifera > Calcarea > Leucosolenida > Sycettidae > Sycon > Sycon ciliatum. Next base: position 23,354,301 of record NC_088654.1, read on the forward strand.
GCCATTTTCTAAAAGTGTGATTGTAAAACTCTCGCCCCTCGTCAACCCACAGTTTTCGGGGCTTTCTATGGCTGGTCGCGACAATGTGACGAAACGCATCTCTCACGGCCACGCCCGTCTTGTCCTTTAGCGGAATGGCCCATGCATAGCGACTGTAAAGATCGATTACGGTCAGCAGGTATCTGACGCCATCGTTGCTCTTCGAAAATACTTGCATGTCCACCAGGTCTGCACTCCACGTATCGTCCAGACCACGTGCAATCACACGTCGTCGCGGAAAGTGCACGCGCCGTTGCTTGTGCATGTCATGCGCAAGCCGTTCCGTCCACTTTTCGGGTTTATCACCGCCACCCAAAATCCTCCGATCGTTGTCCAGAGTACTGTCTGTGAAGACACTGGAGATGGCTGTTAGGGTTGCGTCGATGCCACGCTGGGAGAAGAGTCGACCGACAAGAATAGCATAATGTCCGCAAACGGCAGTGCTGGGGTGTTGAAGCACTTGAGTGTTAGTGTAGAGGGTACACTCCGGTGTGTAAGCATCCAGAAAGCAGCGTTTCAGATGCGGTTCGGTATAGTCCAACGACATCTGACGCAACGTGCGACCGAAGCTGTCGAAGACTAGCACGCGAGCAGCTTCTCTGCACACCGTGAGCCAATGATGTCCGCCTTCGGGCAGGTCGTAGTGGGGTAGTACATTGTCGGTGTTTACAACACAGAACTCAAGATCCCTCAAACTAGGTAGCAGGTCATAGCTGAATACACCCACGAAGCCAGGGCAATCCTTCAGCTGTGCTTCCACATCCGTATTGCTCAAAGGAATGTTCATTGTTGTTGTTGTTGTTGTTGTTGTTGTTGTTGTTGTTGTTGCTGTCGCTCCTCGACCTTCTATATCTTTATAGAGAATTTCCTCGAAGTATGTCCAGCACTTTGCCAATCGACCGATTGTTGTTCTTCAACACGCTGAGCACGAAATCCCTGTCGTTGGTCATGATCTTCTGTATCCCGTGCATAAAGTGATCGGGGCTCATGACCTGCGCCTCGAAGGCTCGCGAGTAGGTCTGACCCATCTCTTCCAGGCTCGCAAACTTACGCCCCGTCGATCCTGGAACGGTCAGGGACAGTTGTGCGATGGAGTGCAACTTGGTACGGAAACTTGTAAACCCAGGTACGTTAGGCGTGAGTCCGATTGCCTGAACGGTTATGTTTTCGAACGGATATCTGGACAGGTAAATGCGATTGGTTTCGTTCACTAGGGCACTATAGTCTCGCCAGACCAGTGTTTCAAGGTTGTCTCTCGCTCTTTCGAGCATACCCGCAAAGGAAGCGACATCGTCTTGGTAGAGCTGCTGTAGTTGCGCTCTCGGTGTGAAGTAGCTGCTCTTGAGGAACACGGCTGGGATGTTTCTCTGTGCGAGCACATCGGCGAGACCGCGCGATAGCAATCGCTCGAAATCCGTATCGCGAGTGATTTCCAGACCGAGAGTGGACGCCGGCGCTCTCTTCTTTTTCTTCACATCTGAGATCGAATCTCTCACCTGACCGGTGTTACCATCGTAGTTGAAGAGGTTGGAAGCGACAGCGTTCAGAATCGATTGGTAGTTGATGAGTTCTGGATTGTTCTTGAAGTGGCGCTCGTAGAGGTTCTTGATCCGGGGATGCTTTTGAAGCTCTACCAAAGGCAATTTGCCCAGGTCGTCGTGAGGCACGTGAGCAAGAGCCCTTTTCACACCTCTCAAAAACTCGTTGTACTTGTTGCCACCTCTTAGCTTCAGCTGTGGCGATGTGCCAATCACTTCCCAGGAGGATTTCCTCTTTTTGATCACGTGCTGCGAGTGTCGTTGCATGTACTGCAGAGTTTTCAAACGTTTAGTTTTGGGAATGGCAAAGCTTCCCTTCTCCCCCAACCTAGTGATGCTGCTCGGCAGGCCTTTGGCGAATCGAACGACGAGATGCTCCATTTCGTACTACTCTTTTAACTTCATGAAAAATTAATTTTAAAGTTTCGAGGGTTTTTGTGCTTAGTTTCCTGCTTACTTTTCTGCTAATTTTTCTGCTAACTTTCCTGGTAACTTTACCACGCGCATGCGCACGCACACACACACACACAGTCCAGAGAGAACGTTCCGGCGGGCTGAGATTATCATTCGAAGGTAACTTGGAATGTGTTGTCGTTGCAGTACGTGTAGTATTCATTGCGAGAGCAGTTTATAGTGAGAATGGGTCGTTGGCAAGCGGCGAGCAGCTTTTCGTAGAGGCGAAAGATCAGAGAGGACTTGGGACACTGACCACCGAACAGGGTGCTCAGGTAGCGTTTGATGTTGCTCTTGTCGGTGAAGCGGAACAGGTAGAGAAAGTTTGCGTTGATTTTCATGTCCTTGATGTTGTCGAAGCTCTGGGAAAGGAAGAACACGTTCAGCTTGTAATGATGGCTGTACATGGTGAAAAACTTGTAGAGGCACTCACGCTGATTACCATGCTTGAGGCCCATCACTCGAATATCATCGATGATCACGTAGGAGTGCGGCTGCACCTCCATCTCCTCTATGGAATCGGGCATGGTACTGTAGTGCTTGAAGCTCTTCATGCCTTCCCGCCGATACTGTTCTGCAGAGGTGTTGGAGATCACCACCAAGTGTTCGGGACGAACCTGGTCCAATAGTTTTTTCAAGAAGAAGCTCTTGCCCATGTTGCTCTGTCCGAGAAAAAGAACGTTCTGTCCCCATCCACGAAGAGCAGGCAGAATCTCCGAGAACCACTCTTTACGTTGATAATGAAGCCCGGCAATGGCTGGTGCACCACTTGCAGATGAGGGGGCACGGGCAGAGGGGGTAGCGAGAATGGAGGAGGAGGGGGAAGAAGCTGTGGAAGGGATGCGAGGCTGAGCACTGCGTCGTTGACCGACACCAAGTAGAGAGCGGAAATCCATAATGCCTCACAGTCTAATGCATAGCCTGTCTCTCTCTCTCTCTCTCTCTCTCTCTCTCTCTTATTGATTGGAGGGAAAAATACCTCAGATGTTGAAGGTCTGTCCTATGTGTGAAGATGATATTGGGGTAGTATCCGTGTTGGTTGCTCTAGCCAGATTCTCGCGTATCTTGCGAGCGAATGGTGTACCTGCAGGACCTTTGGCACGGTGCTGACGTCGACGACTGGTGGATGAGGCAAGTTTTGATTTGATTTTAGACCTGCCAGCAGACTTGGCCTTCTGAAACAAGCGTCGACCCGTAGATTGCAGGCGATCGCCGATGTGACTTTTCGCTTCACGTAGCAGCAATGAAGCAGCAGTGCCTTTGCGGGTCTTTCGAGCCTGTCCCCGCTTCCTGGGAGCAGCTCGTCCACGCGTCTTCTTCCCGTGTGATACCCTTCGGCCTGTCTTAACCCTTCCGCTTGTCTTACGACGACCGCTCTGGCGCGTTCCACGAGGTTTTCTCACACTCCTGTTCTTCGTTTTCCCATACGACTTCGAAACGCCATCGCCAAACACCTTGTCCACCACATTGTCACCGACAGAGGCTAGTGCACCCATGGCCAGAGGAATACCCAGGGATTTCAGAAGAGGCAGCCCCTTCGAAATCAAGGCAGGGGGGATGGTCAGTCCACCACGAAGCATGATCGGATCATGTGCAGTTTTCATTTGACTCTCCACATTGCTGCCAGCCTTGCCCTTTCCCAACAGCGTGGGCAAGAGACTCAAGCCCGCGAGTGCCCAGGGAAATCCGCCGCGTTGCATGATCATCTGACTCTTGGCAGGATCTGCCATGTGTTGCTGTAGCTCTCCAGGTCCCAGTCCTAGCATCTTGCCAATGAATCCCAGAAAGCCGCCGCTTTGCCGCTGCATAGTTCTCAAGTCACCTCCCCTTGCAGGAGGTGCGCCGCCGCCGATGCTCAACTGTCCACCATCCATCGTTCTGTTTTTACTTTAGGACGGAGAAAATTCCGCTCTCTCACACCACTTCGGACTTGATACCCTTTTCCTTGTCCATGGAGTACAGATACTGATCCATGCAGAGGAGGTTGACTTTGATGGAGGTAGACGCGTGGCTAGGTACGTTCACGGACGAGTTGGTCACAGCTGCGAATTGATAGTCAATCGATAGATTGCCTCTAATCTTTCGGTTGTCCACGTGTCGATCGAGGTTCAAGTTGAGCGGAATCATGAACAGGTGATTGCAGTAGTCCGCAGCCGTTATGGGTATTTCCGTGTTGTAGGTTTTACCGAAGAACTCTTGCACGAGGTTGTAGCCGCGCAGGTAGCTGGACTTGTTGTAGTCGTAGAAGTAACCACCATCATCGTTCACGCTACACTCCCATTCGAATTTGAGAGGGTTGTCGAAGAGAGACTCGTCGTTGACAGTCACCCGCAACTGTGAAAGGTTCGCATGTATCAGAGCCAGCCTATTCGATCCGCTAGATTGACCGGCACCCATGGTAGGAGCATCGCTCATTTTCAGATCCGTAAAGAACAAAATCATCTTGCGAGGGATGTCTGCATTGTGCAGGAGCTCCAACGTACCTGCATCGTCCGCAATGCTCTTCTGAATCAGGCGAGGGCACCAGGTGTGGAAGTAGAGCTGCTTGGACAGACGTACCTGATCCGTATAAGTACGCTCCATCCTGTAAGTGGGAAACACGAAGTCGAGCTGTAGAAGCTCAACGCTAATATCTCCAACGCTTTCAGCGCTGTTACCACCACCACCTCGATCGCTCATAATGAAGTAGCGGGAGAGTTCTGATCGAGGCAGATCGAACCTGATCTTCACCTGTGTACCCGGGGGTAGCCAGGCATCGTCCACATTGAAAAAAGGCAGGAAGGGCCGCATTTTGTACTGGAACTTGCCCGACCGGACACGCACCACGTTTTCTTGAACGGTGTTGCTGAAACTGGTGGTCTCGCTGATTTCCACGCTAGGCAAGCGCTTCACTTCATGGTCGTTGTTCGTGGCACCGAAATCATCACCGCCGGCAGTGTCTGTTTCAAAGGCAAATGCACGCTTGCGTTTCACACCATACTGATAGGCTCTCAGGTCGATGGCCTTCAAGGCCTTTTGAGGATCGAGTTTTTGCAGTCCGTACAGATCGGAGTCGGAGTACTGGAGCTTGGCAACGTTGCTCTCCATCAGACTGAGAATGTGCTGTACGATTTGCATATCAGAGATCTTGCTCGACTGTGTCACCTCGCTTCCGTTCAGTTCCACTCGGATGTTCTTGAACCAGGAGAACGCAGGAGACGTGGGACACAGCCAGCTTGTATAGTCTTGCGCACCATTATCACGATTGTCTTTTACGGAAAATCTCATCTTCACGATGAAGTAGCTCTCGCCCAGAGCGATGAAATTCGGAGATGAGATATCCAATTCATTGTTGAGGGAGGGAGGAGAGCGGTCGGTGGAGGAGTACAGAATAACTCCTCGTCTGCCTTCCAGAAGGGAATGCTTTTTTTCTGTTCTTTCCAGAATAGCCTCCTGCACGATCTTGCCGTTCGTGAGCAGACCCTTAAAGGAGTCGGGTATCTGCGGTGTCACCAGCTCCTGAGCCATAACGTCTAGTAGTAGTAGTAGTAGTGGAGTCCTTTGTGTATTGGGAGAAATTATTTTTCACCTGCCGCTTTCTCCAGAGACCCGTCGACGAAATCGCGAGCCTGGGTATAGATACCCTGCAGCTTTCGATGCTCTTCGGAAGTAAGCATACCATCCTCCATGCAAGTGCCCAAATCCATGGTGAACGCATCCTCTGCCTTCTCCCATCTCTGTCGAGTGTTGAGGAGTTTGCTGAGTTTCACTCTGATCTGGTTCGAGTACTTACCAACACAGCCCAACAGGACGCTGTTGCAGGAGGCAAACAAGGAAAGGCAGCCGATTATGCGTTTGTCCACGTTTGCAAAAACACTCGTCTGCCCAGCGCTTAGCATGACTTGGAAACAGAGTAGAACGGCAAGAATGAGACCCAGACGCTCGAGAAGATTCTCTAGGGCGTGGATCTTGACCTGCTCCTGCTCTTTGCGTTCTACGATTTTGTCGAGCATTTGGCGAATGTGGTGAAGTCGAACGTCACCGGAACGGACCTCTAACACGTTGTCGAGAGGCATCATGATGCTGGCGGACATGTTGCGAAATGGTGAGTCTCTCTTTCTCTCTCTCTCTCTCTCTCTCTCTCTCTCTCCTCCTCCTCGTCTTAACTAGGAGGTGGAAATATTTTCAACACGCAAGTCCAGGTAGATTGGATAGCCAGAGGTGATGTGCTCGCCAGTGTTGAACTTGAGCCAAAAGGTGATTTGGCGAACGTTTTCGTTTGGTAGCAACAGTCGCTTGTCGTCCTTGGCAAACACGTAGTTGTTCACCCCGTTCAGGGTTTGCACTAGAAAGGTTTTCAGCACTCGCGAGTCGGAGTTGTCCTCATACTCGATGGAGGGTCCAATCAGATCGGTGTATAGAAGCACCAGTCTCCTTCCTTCGGTGAGATCTACGGCGTGGGGAAACGTGACCGCGCCTGCAATCTCATACCTTCGCTTGACGCTGCCCAGACCAAGCAGAATTCCGGGGGAATCGTTTTTCAACACGCAGACCTTGTCGAGAGGTGTGGATACGGTAATTCGGCTGTTCAGACGGGAGTACGTGAAGAGCACATCTCCGTGGTTGCTATTTTTCAAAACAGCGTTGATGCTTGAGACCAACAAATCGATATCACTGTAGCTACCGGTAGGTATGGCAACGCGCTCTTCAAGACCCTCAAGGTTTACCACGTACAGCTTGTTCGTCTTGTTACTCAGATTCTCGTAGTGCAATTCAAATTGAGCAGATTCCAAGTGCAGCGTTTTGTGACGTGTGTCCAGTTCCTTTATATTCAAAGTAAAACTCGATGAAAACACCCCGCTGCTCACTGCCGACGCAGTGTTGGCCGCGGTTAGAATAACGGACATCCTTAATTCATAAGAGGAAAAAATTCGTCCAATTATACAGAGGCACACGTGGAACACGCAAGAAGCAGTCAATATGACTTTCTGGGCAACTCACTTTCACAAAACAGATGCAGAGCAGGCATCGGAAAAGACGGTGCGAGAATTGAAGGAGGACATGGTACAACTGAAGGTTTTGCTGGGAAACGAGAATACAGAGAATACCATAATGCACGACGTGAAGACTTTGAAGGTGGAAAAAGTAGACAGGACGACGGCACAACTGCTCCAAGAACAGATTGCGGGATTACTAAAGAAAACAGGACCCAGGGGAGAACAAGGACTGGGCTGGCTCAGCGGTGGAAGGGAACCAGACGATGAAGAAGGTAGACAGGGAGATTTCTTCTTGGACGCGAGGACTCTGACCGTGTACAAGAAGCTGTCACATGGTTGGACGGCTTTTGCCACTCTCAAAGGACGTCGTGGAGAACGAGGGGCGCCAGGTGAAAGTGCCCCTTCCCTGGGTGGATCTACAGTGCACAGCGTTGACCAGGATTTCCCACCACCGCAATTGCAACCTAACGCAGAGATCGAGTTGGTGGTATTCCCCCCGGGGAAATCCCCTGCAAATGGTCTTATAACACCAATCGACTTGTACGTTAAGGTGACTCATCGCCCGGAAGAGGAGAGCGCAGAACCCGACTTTGGATCGGTAGTGCCAGGTGATACCGTGCATTGGATGTCTTACAAGGACATACTCACGGTGAACCTTTTGAATATCATATACATCGACCAAGGCGAAGAGGGCACCCGTGCCATGCTCAGACTGAGTGGATTAGTCATAGGGCGTCATCACAACTATATTGTTCACTCCTCCTACCGATATGTGTATAGACAGTATTAGCATGTAGAAGATAATCTCCTGCTTTCATTTTTTCTTCAATGTTCTAGCATATCCCAGTCACACTCACGCACATATACGCACACAGATATAAGCACACACAGATGGACGTTTTGTTTATACGCACAGTACTATAATAGGAAAGAGGTGAGAAGTACAGTAGTAATACCTCCAGCGATAAGGAATAACATTGGCATGGCCAGAGAATGATGATCAAAGAGGGAAATCTTCAAGAGCTCTTCATGCACGACTCTCTCCATACAGGAGACGATGGAGCGAACAAGATCTGGTCCTCCAAGCTTGGCACGCTCTGAAAGTGCCATGACAAGTGCTACTTGGGTTATCAAGTTTGCAACACTCGTCGGTCCACTTGTAGAGGACATTTCCCTGACGATATTCGAGATGCCGCTTGCCAGAACACTTTCTTCCAAGCTAGCACCTTTCATTAGTATAGCAGCTATGTCCTGCAGCTTCTCGGGGAATGTAGCAGCAGTTAGGAGAACCGCCTGCCAGAGATCCCTAGACCAATCTTCAGTATGCAGCAGTGCAATGTCGACTTCAGCGCTGACAGTAAACGGTTCCACAGGGCTTGGCCATGTGCTAACACCAACCCTAGCTGCACGACGTAGCAACGCAGCTAGGATACAGGGCTTGCGGTGGTGGTGTGCCAGAGCACGACAGATGTCCGGTCGAATCGACATCTTGAGAGAGCGCGTTGCGAGTAATGACGGGAGAGGGTACTCACAGGCTGCATATATACCCACCGCTAAATTATAGACTCACTTCAACTTGTGCATCGCACAAGAGAACCGATAGAGAGCACACTTCAGCTCTGCAGGTAGACCATGTACATCGTATCCATAAGCACCATAGCACCGGATCATTTGTCTCATCAACTCCGTCTGGTCAGGTTGGAACGTGTTGATATTTTGTCTGAACCTGTCAGACTGAGCTTTACTTAGTGGCCGTGCTTTCTTCAGCAGGAGACTGAGCCATGTTGCCGTGAATTGTCGAGGCAACGGTCTCAATTGCCTGCTGCTACGAGCCCACGCAACATTGCTTTTCGGTAGGAAAGGACGCAACTTGGCCTGTGAATCGGGATCATCGCGGAGAATGCAGGTGAGTGCAATAGGGTAGTTGATGCTCCTGTACCCGCTTTCCTTTTTCCAATAGCGAAGCATTTCTCTTACAGGGTGTAGGCTTACGGATACACCTGCCTTCTCCAGAACTCGGACAAGATGCCTGTCCAGAGCTCCCAAACGCTCGCGAGACGCGTATGTCCTTGCAGGGGTGCACCGCTCGTAGATATTCACCTCGGGCAAGTACACAGTATCCATGACAAGACCACACCCAGTGCACACATAAGATCCTTCGTGGATAACATGCTCCCGATGAAAGCATATGGGTGGGTTTTCGTCACATTCACTTCCATCATCCTGCTCTGCTTCCTGCTCCGCTTTTGACATGCGTTGCTTCTCCTTGTACTGACGCAGTATTTCAAACCCCTCTTCCAGATCCATGACAAACAAACCTTCATTGTGCACAAAACAAGACACAGGAGGAAATAGGAGAAAACGGAGCGTCACCCGTCCTCAAATAGTCAGCAATTCACCGGATATGCTTAAACAAGTTCAGACAGGCCACAACACTACGTAAGGTGCACGCATACAGACATTAGTCATCACACACACACACACACACACACACACACACACACACACACACACACACACACACACAGAGAGAGACAGTGACACCATGTACCATGTACAATGTAGTATGATGTACCATGTACTACACCCACACACACACACACACACACACACACACACACACACACACAAGAGTCACATGCATGAACCTTTGGGATTTAACACCATGGAGACACAAGGAGACACGCCTCCATAGACACACGCCCCCGGTTAACACCTCCTTCTTTAGCTCCTCCTCCCACCGGAAGCCACGCCCTCTTTGCGGTCAATTAAGCTAATTAGTGTTTAAGTGGGTTCAAGGTCAAGTGGGGTACTTGAAAGTTCAAGTGGGTTCAGATCTGGGCCAGAACCCCCCCCCGCCTCTACTACTCCGTGCTGGTTCCGTCACGCCATTAACGGGCATTAACGGGCATTCCCCGGCGACAGCGAACTGAATACAATCATGTACTTCTAGTTCTACTGCCAACGATCGCGACTGGGTGGTCGTCCAATCAGCACTGACGCATCTGAGAAAATGTCCAAATTTGGTGCCACCACTAGCGTGAGCTCGGACA
>NC_088654.1:23364559-23384559 GCF_964019385.1 Sycon ciliatum
CCTGTCGCCGTACTTGACCTTCAGCTGATCGTAGAAGAAGCTATACATCAACTCCTTGCTCAGATCAAGCACGGCCATTCCCACGTAGACGGGCTTGTTAAGGCTTACTTGCTTCTTGCGGTTCTCTACCGCGATCAACTCGTTGTCAAATGCGACATATCTCACAAATGTGGGCTTGCTGATAGCTCTCACGATTTCTCTTTCCTCGGACCCTGCACGGAGCAGGCGAATTCCTACTCGGCGGCGCACATTCTCCATGGTTTTTCCAAACACAGCATTATTCATAAGTTTGAAAAAGTCGCGTTCAAACTCGTTCTGCGCAGCCTTGCGCAGCTCGGTATTAGCCATGATGTAAGGCTGCATCCAGGCTTCTTGCTTGAATCTGAGAATCCGATGAACTGCATCCAGTTTCAGACCCAGACGCAGATAGAGCTTGAGGTTTCTGTAGTGCAGCACGTAGTGAGACTTGGGCAGGAGATTGGGCACGAGTTTGGAGGCAGTAAGGCCGCTGACTGGTACGGATTCACGGAGCTCAAGTTGATATGGTGACAGCATGCTCTCGTCGATCGACATCTTCTCCGGTGCGGGCGGATAGTCGTTTAGATGGTGGTGGCGGTCAGCAGGAACGGAGAGATCACACTCAACCATGTAGCCTTGTTCCGACTCATCGCTGGTGTTCAGCACACTTTCTATCACACCGGGAGCAAGGTCACACCACTTGAAGTCCGTTATGGGAAGACGCTGGCACATTGCCCAACCGTATAGATTGTTGGCGTCGAGGTATTGGATGTAGCTGCTGGGTTGATCCTGATTAAACTCGGTCATGTGCTTGTTGTTGGCTCTGCAGTGACGTGTGGCGGCCATGGAGACACCGCCGCGAAGACCACGTTCTAGGAATAGATGCATGTCGTTGTCGCTCAGAAGAGTCAGAGAAACACGCGTCATTTTTAGAAGGGCGTCCCAGGCGAATCCAGGTAGAGTTAGGTAGTGTGCAGGATCCAGTCCATATATTCTCATGGCAGTGCGACGGAAGTTTTCAAAGATATCAGCGAGCAGGTTCACATCAGTTTGGAGGTAGAGATCGTGGTAATCGCCGAGATTATGGCAGTCGAACGTCTGCCACACACGCTGTCCATGTGCATAGTCAGCTTCACTAACGCTGCTGTTGGAGAGGCTCGAGTGGAACTCAGCTCTGGGAGGTAGGGAGGTTTCAGAAAACCGGTCCATGGAATCCATGTACTCATAAGGGTACACGCCCTTCCTTCTCAACAGTTGGAACAACGCATCGTCAGGCATATCAGCGGCTGGAGCAGGAGCAGCAGTAGCGGTGGCAGTAGCGGTAGAAGCAGGAGCAGGAGTTTCAGCAGAGGCAACAGCAGGAGCGGTGGACGATGTACGAAGCTTAGACAAGAGCGAGCGCAGATGCTGAAACGCTTCGTCGGGCGTGTTGCCAGCCAGTCTGTCCAGCGATGAGTTCAGAAAGGCAATGCTGTCAACGAACTTGAAGCGTGTCCACTTAAAGGAGATGTATCTCTCCATGTTAGTGGCGATCACCTCGATGCCACCCACCTTCCTTTTTCTTTTCCTGTTCTTGCCATCAGTAACGGTTACCACAGTAACAGGTGTCAGACCGATGTGCGAGATCAGGAGGTGAGAATCGTAACCCTTCAGATTGTGGAAGAACACAGGAACGACCTGGTGTGCAGGATGGATTTGCAACTTCAGGTTACACTCGTTGTGAGCTGCACCACGGAACCTCCCGGTCACATGATCGTGATCTCGTACACGGTCATCGTCTAGCTGTCGCTCGCAAATCCAACAGTTGGTGGCATTGAGAAATCGCTGCTCGTCATCTACACTCATACTCAGAGGCACGGCTTTGCGCAGGTCTTTGGTAATTTTCTCGTCCTCCTTCGCAAGAGAAGAGAACAGCTTCTCAATAGAATCAGGCCCTGGGTAGGATGCATACCCGCGCCCACGCGCGCACACACACACACACACACACACACACATACACACGCACGCAGAAAACGAGAACAAAAGTAAGCGGACAATAGTTACTAGCACGACAGATGATTCACATACAATATCAGGTGCAAATAGCGAGAGCATGCGTACTGAGAGGAAGCATGCATGCATATGAGTATACATGTACGTGTCCACACACACACACACTCAACTCAACTACATGACTGTATTAAACGTACCTCTGTGAAGGAAACGATTTGTAACACGTCCATCAGATCGTACGACAACGTAGGCCGCGCCGCATGGCTCGTGTACAGACCGACGCACTGTGCGAGGCCCACACTGCTCATCGATCTTACGCAAGATGCACTCCGTATCAGCATATATGGTATATGGCACAGCCATTTGATGCTGCTCGTTACAGAAAGTCAGTGTCTCTCCCTCCTCAGGCATCTTTGCTGCTGCAGGCTTCATGTCACTACAGTATAACAAGTGTCTCTTCAGGTTCTCCTCTGTATTATGAGGAGACAGACATCGCATGCACCAGTGCTGCTTTGCCTTGTGCTTGTTCAGATGGTAGCACAGCTTCGAGAAATCCTTTATCCAGCAATAATGTGTACCATCGTCCTTGCTGATCAGAAGCAAGTTGATGGCATCATCCTCACCGGACACCTTCAACGGATAAAGACACGTCTCATACCCGAAAACGTTCAGGTGCAGGTTGTTCCTCTTCTCCAACTAGTCAACAAGAAGATGCACATACACGTACAGACAGAAGTTAGAATCTACTTTCAACGGGTAGGGCACGGTGCGGAGAAAGACTTCTAAAAGCTAATTCCCATACAGGTTAGTACTCACGAAATCACGACATCACGCTCACGTACCTTTCTGACATCAGCAACGCCATTGGCCATGTGCTAACACCAACCCTAGCTGCACGACGTAGCAACGCAGCTAGGATACAGGGCTTGCGGTGGTGGTGTGCCAGAGCACGACAGATGTCCGGTCGAATCGACATCTTGAGAGAGCGCGTTGCGAGTAATGACGGGAGAGGGTACTCACAGGCTGCATATATACCCACCGCTAAATTATAGACTCACTTCAACTTGTGTATCGCACAAGAGAACCGATAGAGAGCACACTTCAGCTCTGCAGGTAGACCATGTACATCGTATCCATAAGCACCATAGCACCGGATCATTTGTCTCATCAACTCCGTCTGGTCAGGTTGGAACGTGTTGATATTTTGTCTGAACTTGTCAGACTGAGCTTTACTTAGTGGCCGTGCTTTCTTCAGCAGGAGACTGAGCCATGTTGCCGTGAATTGTCGAGGCAACGGTCTCAATTGCCTGCTGCTACGAGCCCACGCAACATTGCTTTTCGGTAGGAAAGGACGCAACTTGGCCTGTGAATCGGGATCATCGCGGAGAATGCAGGTGAGTGCAATAGGGTAGTTGATGCTCCTGTACCCGCTTTCCTTTTTCCAATAGCGAAGCATTTCTCTTACAGGGTGTAGGCTTACGGATACACCTGCCTTCTCCAGAACTCGGACAAGATGCCTGTCCAGAGCTCCCAAACGCTCGCGAGACGCGTATGTCCTTGCAGGGGTGCACCGCTCGTAGATATTCACCTCGGGCAAGTACACAGTATCCATGACAAGACCACACCCAGTGCACACATAAGATCCTTCGTGGATAACATGCTCCCGATGAAAGCATATGGGTGGGTTTTCGTCACATTCACTTCCATCATCCTGCTCTGCTTCCTGCTCCGCTTTTGACATGCGTTGCTTCTCCTTGTACTGACGCAGTATTTCAAACCCCTCTTCCAGATCCATGACAAACAAACCTTCATTGTGCACAAAACAAGACACAGGAGGAAATAGGAGAAAACGGAGCGTCACCCGTCCTCAAATAGTCAGCAATTCACCGGATATGCTTAAACAAGTTCAGACAGGCCACAACACTACGTAAGGTGCACGCATACAGACATTAGTCATCACACACACACACACACACACACACACACACACACACACACACACACACACACACACACACACACACACAGAGAGAGAGACAGTGACACCATGTACCATGTACAATGTAGTATGATGTACCATGTACTACACCCACACACACACACACACACACACACACACACACACACACACACACACACAAGAGTCACATGCATGAACCTTTGGGATTTAACACCATGGGGACACAAGGAGACACGCCTCCATAGACACACGCCCCCGGTTAACACCTCCTTCTTTAGCTCCTCCTCCCACCGGAAGCCACGCCCTCTTTGCGGTCAATTAAGCTAATTAGTGTTTAAGTGGGTTCAAGGTCAAGTGGGGTACTTGAAAGTTCAAGTGGGTTCAGATCTGGGCCAGAACCCCCCCCGCCTCTACTACTCGCGTTAAGCCTAGTTCACATTCGACGGGGCGCGACGGGACGCGACGTAAGGATCGACGGGAAGCGACGGGACGGTCTGACGGCGTCCAATAGGGAGGTTCTGCTATACGTGAAACGTAGAGAAATCACGTAGAGAGCAGGTGTCTGGGTTAGAGTCTACGGCTTCGCGTGTTTTGGCTCCAGATTTCTACGCGGAGATGGGGTTCTCTACGTTGTGGCGCACGCAGAGAAAATGCGTACGGATTTGCTGGGTATCGATCAACTGCATGCAGAAAACTGCCAAATATGGAAGGGGAAATTCCCAGTACACATTCCACGTGACTTCTCTAGGTGAAACGTAGAGCAGAACAGCATTTCTTTACGTTACGGGAACGCGAAGAAAGTTCGCGTGATTCTTTGCGTCACGTTCCCAAAACGTAGAGCAGAACCTAATGTGAACACCAGGAACGGGAACGCAACCGTACTACCGTACAGATCGGGAAGCGACGGGAAGAGTTGGATCGATCCAACTTTTCATACCGTAGACGGGCGTAGACGGGGACGCAAGCGTACAAAACGGCTGCAATTCGAGTGTGAACAGGAGACGCCGTCGTGCGCCGACTGCTCCCGATTATTATTATTATTATTATTATTATTAAATTTTGAATAGGATTCGTACTTGGATATTTGTAGCATTTCGAACACTGCACTTCCCATGATAACTCACAGAATGGCTAGCACGACTGGAGTTGAATTGTAGCAACATAAGATCTCATGTCACTTATTGTATTTATGGATAGTTCAGAAGCGTGACAGACGAACTATTCTATCATTTCCTGGTGCTATTATTTGAATGCCACAACTTTCAGGGCTAAATTTTTGGTCTTCACGAAAAACTGGTATTGTGAACTTGATTCCGCTTCTTTCAAGGAGAAATAATTGAAAAGAAGTCCCGAAAAACGAGAAATTAGGTCCAAAAGTCACCCCGTCACGGACCGTGCCTTATGACTCGCGCCGTTCGACGGTGAACGTCGCAACGACTGCTGCATGTCGTGTCGTACGAATCGTACAGGATTTTACAGCTCACCCCGGCCACGGCTGTTACATGCATGCAGAATCCTGCCACTTCGATCCGGGAACGAGAACTCGGCCGTTGAGTGATTTTCGGGGATTTCCCGTTCTCAAGTTCAAACTGTGGTTCTCAGTTTGCAGCTTTCTGCATCGATTTCGATACTCAAAAGTCCCTTGGAAAGCCGATTTCTTCACCGCGCTGGACTGCAACGCGGCAAAAATATTTCGCCATCACGAGCGCTCCTTGGAGAACCAAATTTTTCTTTCGAGGACGAAGCAGAAGTGCTCCTTTGTTGCTGTCTTCGAATCTTTCGTTTCCTACGCCGTAGCCCTTTCGCTGTTGCTGAGTAGGTGCCCTTTGCCCACGATTTGTGCTGTTGGCGTAGTTTTCCTGGCGCTGGCGTCAGTTTTTCCTTGTGGCATTACCCACCATCTTTCCCTTTCGGTGGATGCCAAGCTCCCGCAGCTGCGTTCTTCCGCCCGCAGTGGCCTTCTGTACGTACTCTTTTTACTGATGTTTGTATGTTATGGATAAGCATCTGGAGAATCTTCAGCTTGTCTGTCGCTTTGGTGGCCAGCGACTGTCCTCAACTAGTCATGGCACGACTTACAGGGTCTCAAATTACCCAGAAGCAGCCAAAGCTGTATTAAAATTGGACATACTGCTTGACAAAAGCAATATTCACCCACCACAAATGTGCAGTAATTGTCACAGAACAATTACTAGATCTTATGAAGAAAATAAGCCTTTATCTGGCTCAGGGGGTTGTGGACCTCTGCAAGAATGGTCTCCACATTCACGCACTGGTTGTGAGCTATGTACAAGGCTCAGCCAACAATGTCAAGGGGGAAGAAAAAAGAAAAAAAAATTGGTGGTTTGCAATTGCCAAACGCCTCTTCTGAACCTTGCAGTACTAGCTGCTCTACTGCCAAAGCAGATGCATTGTCTGAGCGTTGTGCACAAACGACACCAACACTTCACGAAACATTGCAAACTGTTTCTGCAATAGCTACACCTATATATAAGGCAGATGCTGAGCTTGCGCCGGAACGCTTTGCACAACCGTATGCAGATGTGAAGTGTGCAATTTGTCTCCACATTGCCAACCAAGCAGTGGAGTCACCATGTTGTAGTCATTTATATTGCACACCATGCATTTCCTTCTGGCTAGCTATGAACAACAACTGCCCTCTTTGCAAGAAGTAACTTCATGCACAGCAGTTACTTTCTCCGCACCGTATTGTGGCTGGTATACTTGGCCAGATGGTGTTGCGTTGCGACTTTCATGAGTCTACTTGGGTAGGATGCATGAAGCAAGTACAGCTACAGCATCTTCGTGCACATGTTGCAGAATGTCCCCACAATCCACACACACCATCCACACCACTACCTCCTACAATAACAGCCAGTACTACCTTTAACGATTTGCTTACGGCATCACCATCCAAGCTACGAGGTAATGTGTGTGACACCGGGCTGGCGCACCTTGTTCGAGGTAAAGCCAACAAGGATAGTTTAGAGGTCAGGACAGGTGGGAGGCCCCAGGTTTGGACTAGGACACCCATTCCCATGGTGGACAGTACAGATGCCAGTCCCAGTACGCTGAAGAGAAGAGCATCACATCTAAAAAAACAGCAAGAAACTGTGTGTGGCAGTGTTGCTGGAGCGACAACACAACTCGCTTCCACTTTGAAGAAACTGAGCAAAAGGGATAGTGATGCCCTTCTGGTTGAGGCTGGTCTTCGACCTAGCAGTACAGCTCCTGGCACTGCACTGGCCATTAAAGCAGACCTGCACCTTCCCTGGCACCAGCTCAGGAAACTGCAGAAGTGGTTGGTTTCTTTTGGTGTATGCATGGAGTCCGAACGCACAGTTCGCAAGTCCCTTCAAGACTTGCCAAAGTTCAAAACAGAACTAATTCCCTTTGCTGCACGAGGTGGCAGTGTTTGTCTTGCACCAATGGTGTACATTGAAGATCTTGTGTCCTTCATTACACATCTCCTTGACTTGCACAAGTCTGCAGAGACACTGACCTGGCATGATGGCATGCCAAGTGATGAAATTTGGGTGAAATTGGGGGGTGACCATGGTGGTGGTAGCTTCAAATTCTGCTGCCAAATCTTGAATGTGCCCAACCCCAATGCCCCTCAAAACACAGTGCCAGTATGCTTCTTTACTGCCAAGGATCTTGCAGCCA
The DNA here is from genome assembly GCF_964019385.1 of Sycon ciliatum. Taxonomy (NCBI): domain Eukaryota; kingdom Metazoa; phylum Porifera; class Calcarea; order Leucosolenida; family Sycettidae; genus Sycon; species Sycon ciliatum. The sequence goes on from NC_088654.1 coordinate 23,372,196, forward strand.
ATCTCGAAACTGCACTTGGCCGCTACAGACCACAGGTTGAGACTTTGCTGAACACAGCATGGGAAGGGAAATGTATCAGACTAGTCTTGTCTGGGGATTACGAGTTCCTTACGACAATTTATGGCCTTTCGGGCTCCAGTGGGGTGCGTCCTTGCTTGTTTTGCCACTGCGAAAAGAAGACCATGCAAGTGGAGAAAGAGCAACGCACTCCCGTCAGCAATCGCAGCCTCGACACACTCTCGAGAGATTTCACTACGTTCACATCTTCTGGTGCTGTCTTACACAATGCAAAGCATCACAACAATGTTATCAGGCATTGTATTTTGCCCATTGCTTTGGAGCAAGTATGTATTCCAGTTTTGCATCTGGATCTTGGCATATTTCCGTACCTTTACGATGCCTTTTGTACTGAGCTACGCGCTCTAGACCTAGACCTAGTTAAGTGTCCAGGCCTAGAAATGGCCGAAACAGACCAAAGTACGTTCCGGTCACTTGTCGAGGCTAGAAATCTAGTGGAAGAAAAAAAAAACACTCTTGCCAAAGCTCAACAAGAGCACCAAGCCATTGCACAGCAGCTGCAGTATGTTATACTGTATGCTCAGCAACATGGTCTGCCTGTACAGTCAGTACAGCTATTGGCGGGTGCATTGCAGGTGCAGTGGAAAGAAAAGCAAACGGCTCTAGAAGAGTCAGAAAAAGACCTGCAAACATTTTCAACAGAGTTTGAAAAGCTAGTTGAAAAGAATGGCAAGGCTGCTGGTCCCTGCTTTTCTTCTCTGGAACAGGTGTTGCAAAAATACAACATTAAAAGGCAAGCCTACCATTCTGGTGCCTTTGTGGGCAACCACATCCACCGTGCTCTTGAGGCAAAGGTGCTCAAAGAGTTGACGTCTGCTCCAGTGCAGGTTGTAAACAGCCGCAGTCTTCAACCGTCAACACCAGCAGCTGAAGCTGAGCTTGCCAATATTGCACAAACAGCTAAAACCCTGCAGGAGAGGTACCATCGTCTGCTTTCTGAGTACGCAGCATGCAGAGCGATCTTCTCAACAAGAACCCCCCTTTCCAACAGCACAAAGGGCACATTGGTCGACCACATTAGAACTTTCCTCGCCACTTGTCGTCAGGAAATCGTCGCCAGGAAGCTGGGCAATATAACGCCTAAATTGCACCTTCTCGAGGAGCATGTAGTGTCCTGTATGGATCACTTCGGCATGGGCTTGTCCCTTCTTGGTGAGCAGGGCATGGAGTCCATCCATGCAGAGATCAACACTTTGGAGAGAAAATTCCTTGCGATCCCATCTCCTTCGGATCGTCTTCGCACGTGCGTAGAGCAGCACTTCCTTGCAACGCTGCCCCAAAACGCAGCTCTCAGGCCGAAAACTGTGCCACGTAAACGGAAGGCAGCTACTACTGAAGACTAATGTCTTCCACAGCGAACTCTTCTTGTCCAGGTTGGGTCTTGGGGCACAGCGCATTTCTTGCTGTGCCGAGCTCTATCTTCTTGAGCGGGTGTTTGGTGGGCCTTCCAACCTGGACATTTTTCGTACTTGGCCAACGACTAGTTTTCCTTGACCCGTGAAAGTCGCTACTGTCCAGCACTGAGAGATAAAACTCTAAAATATGGGCTAGTGCTCGCCAGAGAAACAACAGAAAATTTGATTTTCTGGCCAGCTTCTTGTTCGACTTGCACAGATCGCATGTAGACGCGTACGGGATGCTGGGCACGCGTACGCGAATCCATGGTGATCTACCGTATCCGGATTTATGGCGTATTTTTTCGAAATACGCCGCCATCTTGCCAAATGGGCCTGTCGTAACAGCCCTCCCGACGAGCCCTTACGTCCCGTACCGTCGGCGTTGCGTCGAATGTGAACTAGGCTTTATACAAAGGTGCGCACTATACTCCGGAAAATACGGTAATTATATTCTTGGTATCATGCCTGGGCCGTACCCGGCCGTGTGGGCCACCCGATTTCCTCCTGGGTTGCAACATTGATGCTATAAGCCATGTACGGTACGCAATGATAATAATAAAAATAGTGCCAATACCCTTCGACTTCATTAGGCCATGGGCCAGGGGGGGGGGGGGGGGCGGCATGGCATCAGGCATGGTTTTGGCATGCAAGTCTATAATGAGCATAATGATGACGTGGACAGTAAACTGGTCAAGGGTTCCCGAAAGGGCACCAGGGTTTCCATCAGGGAGTCGTCAAATACCGGTATTTGACGACTCCCGATCTGATTCCATCTTGGTCGCCGCTCGCCGCAGCACGCGTATAACCAAGAGTACATAACCCCGTTATGTACTCTTGGTATCAGGGAGTAGTACAATACAGTATTGTACTACAGTAGATATTGGTTATAACGTGCCCTTCTGATTTTTCACATTTTATCACTATAACCGGTATATCACTACAGGCGATTTTCAACTGCGCTCATCTTACATACACATTATACACGTGTGGGTACTCGATCGCGCTAATGTAGCGTTCTGATACAGGATTCATGCTGCTGCACCTTCCCCAGTCTAGAATGAAGAACTTCTTGGCCCAAAGGCATCATCCGGGAAACATCAGACCAGAATACACTATGAAAACACACATGTGGCTCCAAGTCGAGACATCAATGCCTCACACTCGTGTGTTGCTATCACTATAGACGATATTTTTTCCTCACAAAGAGGTGTTTTGAATGGTGATTCTGTATCCTTATAGCCGATTTATCGCTATATACGATATATTGGTTATAATGATAATTTGAGTGGCTTTTTCTGGTTTTGCTTTTGATATTTTCATTTTGTATCAATATAGCCGGTTTATCACTATGTCCGATGACTTTATAACCGATATCCACTGTACTCCCTGCTTGGTATAACCAGATAACACGCTGGGACTGACCTCTACGCCGCAATTGCGTGCTTGTCCGCGGATCAGCCGTTTAGTTTGTGCATGTGGCGGATGCAGCTACCTGTTTGAGAAGTCGTACCCGTATTTAGAATTCGGTGATACAATCATATACATGAGTACGTACTCTTGATGTATGCATATGCGGGCGCCAGAGAAGAAAACGGGCGCTGTACAAGCCCGGAATGTACGGTGAAAAGTAACGAACTATGTCCAACGGTAAATCCGTTGGTAATCGTTTCAATCAAAGTAGGCAAGCCGCCAAGAAGTCACCATATCAAGGCGTCACAAAGCGAGAGTGCCATCACAAGTGATTTTGTCTTCTTAGCTTGTTTGCTCGTCGCGAAGATCATGAAGATGTCGTCCTTTGCTGCTGTCTTCTTGGCAGCCCTGGCTATTGCCACGGGGGCCAATGCGCAGGTCGCCAACATCACCACTGGTAAGTTGTCCCTTTATCGTAGACAAGAATAGACAAGAATAGACATTATGTTCGCAGCTGGTCGTGCTTGAATTCTCCTTTGTTACTCTCGCATTTCCACATTTGTTCGAGATGAGTTTGTGTTGAATTTTGAATTTTGAATTTTGAATTTACTTTGCCATCGGTACTTGTCCCAATGTGTTCCTTTCAGTAGGAAATGTATGCAGAGCTTTAAAAACGAATAATAGTGGGTGTATTGTTGTGAAGGAACGTACTTCAAGCTGTGCCACGATACTTTAAACATTAGACGTTAGGATATCGATGTTTTGTATACTGAGACGAAATGTGAAGTGTTCTCGATTCGACGACTGACTTTCCTTTGTCTGTGGGTGTGGTGTGTATCGTTATTGGTCGTGTACAGGTAGCAACTCCTGCAGCTGCCGTAGTCAGTGCACTGCGACAGGCACCATCACCTACACCGTCCGACTGGAGTTCCTTTGGCCCGCATCCGACTACTTCCTCCCCGTCAACCCCCACTGGTCTCGCAGTGTGTTCGCCACTCACTCAGGATGCGCCGTCATCTTCCGTAACCAGGTGCAGCCTTCAGAGGGCATAGCCTCGCTGACCGCCAGAGGTGAGCCAACCGAATTGCACAACGAGACAGCCGCGTACTCCGACCGCGTCAGAAGCTTCGTCATCGCACCCCCAGTCTCTACCGCTGCCGGTAATGCCACTGGTGAAGTCACCGCCGACAGGTACGTCAATTACTAGCAGTCAAAATGACAATTTAGGTCTCTGTCTCTCTGTGTGTCTCTCTGTGTGTCTCTGTCTCTCTGTGTGTCTCTGTCTCTCTGTCGCTGTTTCTGTCTCTCTGTCGCTGTTTCTGTCTCTCTGTCGCTGTTTCTGTCTCTCTGTCTCTCTGTCGCTGTTTCTGTCTCTCTGTCTCTCTGTCGCTGTTTCTCTCTCTGTCTCTCTCTCTCTCTGTCTCTCTCTCTCTCTGTCTCTCCTCTCTCTCTCTCTCTCTCTCTCTCTCTCTCTCTCTCTCTCTCTCTCTCTCTCTCTCTCTCTCTCTCTCTCTCTCTCTCTCTCTCTCTCTCTCTCTCTCTCTCTCTCTCTCTCTCTCTCTCTCTCTCTCTCTCTCTCTCTCTCTCTCTCTCTCTCTCTCTCTCTCTCTCTCTCTCTCTCTCTCTCTCTCTCTCTCTCTCTCTCTCTCTCTCTGTCTCTCTCTCTCTCTGTCTCTCTCTCTCTTCTCTCTCTCTCTCTCTTCTCTGTCTCTCTCTCTCTGTGTCTCTGTCTCTCTTTCTTGTACGTGAACATGTATACATCACCCCTGTACGTGTGTTGTTGTTGTTGTTGTTGTTGTTGTTGTTGTACTAAAGTCTTCTCTTCCAATTGTAAAGCAGATTGAGCAGTTCTTAGATGTGTGCGACTTGATGCATAGGAAGAAAATAATTATGCACTAAATGGAATGGAATGATTGATTGTGGGATGTTATGAAGGACACACTGTAAAGTGTGGTTTATTCGTGCTACTCTCCAGCATTCAACCTCTGTGTAACTGGCTATACATGGCCTGTTTTCTTCTCCCTCTCCCCTATCAGGTACCACCCAGAAATGACCGCCCTGAGCATGATCGCCCCGTCACCTAGCTGGTTCGTCGGGGTGGACTCCGTGCCACTCTGCACCGGTGATGTCTGGGTCCAGTCTGCCGTCTACGACATTGCCCCGTGGAACGCCGGCGCTGACGGCGGTCGCAACTACTCTTCCCCCGACGACACCCTGTCGCCGTTCAATGTCACCCGTCGCATCAGGAAGTCCAGCGGCACTGACGTCTTCAACGCCGTTGGCGATGACACCACGCCCATGGCTCGCATCTTCATCGACATGAAGTCCCAGGACACCACCAACGACGACGTCGTGGAACCGTCCACCGCATGCAACAAGTGCTCCGGTACCTGCTCTGCCGAGAGCTATGACTGTAAGCACCCAACGCATTGTACATTGTGCCATGAAGCGGCTCGCTTGTTTCAAGGGAGGGCCATGAGAAAGAGGCTTCGGTGGCGTTTAGTTCTGGGCAGTAACCTATTTGATTGCAATTTATTCATATCTGTGTTTGGCATGACATCACCATCACCCAGTCTAGACTGAGCCAATTTGGAGTATGCAAAAGTAAATGGACTGCATAGAACGTGTTGGTGTGGCATGTCAAGCACATGTTTTCAGGAGGACACTTGTTGAACTTCTTTCCTGGTGCCCATGCTGTTATTCTAGACTGTTAGTTCTGACAGGGTCCCCTGTACTTACTGATACTGCAGTGGAATTGGATTGATTCTGCACCTGTGAAACAAAAGCAATCAGAAGTACTGTCTGCAAAGCTGACATGGGTTGGCTTGTCCCTCATATAATAATAATAATTATAATATGCACCTCGGATCTGAAAAAGAGAAAAAGAGAAATAGAGAAATAGAGAAGAAGGTGTGTGACATTCTGTAACAGATGTGTGGTTGTCTCACTGAATATTGCTGTTTGTTTGTGTGTGTGTGTGTGTGTGTGTGTGTGTATGTGTGCAGGGTCCATCAACAAGCCAGTCACCCAGACTCTGCTCTGTAAGTATTGTGGTACTGGCCCGTCATTAACCATGATGCAGGGGGTGACGAATGCAGTGGAGGCTGTCGTGTATATAATCCATGTAGATTGAATAAGTTTAATACACTGGCTTTGGGACAGTCTGATGGTGGCAATGCCATTCGCGAGGTTCTTAGTCGCTTACGGCTATTAGCTTTACTTGGCTAATCAACTACCAAGCATGTTCTTGACTGCACTTTCCTTGCAGTCTTCTAGCTAGCCTCAATTGGTACTGTCAATATGACATACCTCAATTGGTACTGTATATATGACGTATGCCTATGTTGTGTTTTGGACAGTTGCACTATCACTCATGACCGTACATGTATCATAGGGCTGAATGTTTTTTAGGATTTCATGCTGCTGACAATGGTGTCGCACTAACCTTCTAGCTGCTGTATGTCGGGCAGTGTTGTTGACCTTTTCTTCTCTCTGTCTCCTCTGTTTTCCCCTTCTCTCAACTGCAGCTTCCGCCGGCGGTGTCACCTTCTCCACCCTTGCTGTTGTGTTCAGTGTCGTTGCTGCCATGCTTGCCTAAACCTTTTGCCCTCCCCTCGCCCGCCTGTCTCTTGGCACGGGCGCTGTTGCTTTGTTACCGTCTAGTTCAGTACGTCTTTTACTTCTTTTGTGCTACTCTGTCTTTGTGTTTGCGTTTTTGACACAATTCTTGCTCCAGATCAGTACCACCGGCTTTTTCAGTAAACAAATGGATCCATTCTTCTTGAACATAGTAGTTATTTTAGAACGATGCTAACTTCACCAGTGTCTCCCGCACTAGTTTTTTAAATTAGAGACCACCAAAGTTTGATCCAGTTCCGCAGAATATTCTCCGTCCCCCCAGGCAATCGTGGCAGCTTCGATGCCGCATGTCCATTATCAAGTATTTAACTGCTTGGATTCATTCGACCCCGTGTGATTTTCGTCACCAGACTAGCAAGGGCGTATTCCACCTTCTCATGTATGTGTGTGTGTGTGTACTCGCATGTGTGCGCGTGCATGTGTGTGCACGTGTGTAGTTTTGTTTCTTTCTTTGTGGCCTGGAATCAGAAATCATCTGCTGGTCGGCTTGATTTTTCCACACTCTGTGCTTGGTGCTTACCAGTCGACTCTTCGCTTCCTCTCTTCCCCTGCTTTTCTTTCGTGATACTAGTAGTTCCTTGCCTAGTTGTTGTTTCTTTCTTTGTGGCCTGGAAAGAGAAATCATCTGCTGGTCGGCTTGATTTTTCCACACTCTATGCTTGGTGCTTACCAGTCGACTCTTGTTTATTCGCTTCCTCTCTTCCTCTGCTTTTCTTTCGTGATACTAGTAGTTCCTTGCCTAGTTGTTGTTGTTTCTTTATTTTACTTCACCATATGAACAGGCAAGACTGCCTTCTCACCCGGGCTATTGGCCCACGGCTCTCACAATATGATGAAAATGTTTAAAAAAAACCTGGTGTTGCTGCTGCTGTTGCTTCTGCAGCCATTCTTGTGTTACACTATAGCATGTTCTGTTCCCCTAACATCCGCTGAAGTGGTGTACAGTTGACTTCGCTTATGACGACACTCGGCGGGGCATCAGAAAAGTGTCCTTATTCACAAAGTGTCGTTATACCCGAAGTCTCATTATTATGTATTACAGTTGGATGGGACTTTGCTCTGGGCATGAAAATTCTGTCGTTATTCGCGAATCGTCGCTATATCCGCAGTCGTTATTAGCGAAGTGCCCAGTACACTGTAGTTGTGCAGGTGTATGCCTCCTTGCCCTGCTCACACTCTTCTCTCCAAAGGTTTAGCAAGAATGCCATTCTGCAATCGCAAAATTAGAACCTCGCAAACCTGTCCGGATTCTGAAAACGCGAACTAAAAACGCCGCGAAAATTTCACGCTTTACAGTAGTAAAATCTTTTACAAACTCCCTGCCTTCAATACAGTGAGCTGCCCTCTGTATGCAAGACTTATCGTGTGCACGTGACTTACCATAAACACAATAGGCCTTGGCGGATAATGCTCTATAAGGTGGCAGATTCTGCTTTTTTTGCACCGAAATTGGCAGAACCATACAAACCTTATGGCGGGCAATTCCTCGAATTCTGCTCCATTTCTTTATCCACATACCAAACATGCATAAAATTACCAGAAAATGTACTTAATTCTGCCAATTTTTCTGCCGGCATTATCCGCCAAGCCCTAAAACACAATAAGTACACGCCGAGAAGCAGAGTGCATTTCGGAGAAAGACAAAATTTAATGCTGAGGCTGCTCCGTGCAATAGAACTACAGAAGAGCCGTGCGCCGAAGAACGTGGAGCCCAAGAACATCCAGCCTGAAATACTAAGAACGCTACAGCCAACGGCGGTGTTGGTTTTCTGGCAGCTTTGAGGATGCATTATTATAATCCAGTAGGAATTGTTTCTAAGAACGTGCTATAGCTAAGATGCATGCAGAAAACTGCCAAATATGGAAGGGGAAATTCCCAGCACACATTCCACGTGACTTCTCTAGGTGAAACGTAGAGCAGAACAGCATTTCTTTACGTTACGGGAACGCGAAGAAAGTTCGCGTGATTCTTTGCGTCGCGTTCCCAAAACGTAGAGCAGAACCTCCCTATTAGTAGGGCTCAAACGGTCACGGTTTTACCCCTGACGGTTAACTGCTAAGCTAACGGTCGGTTTAACCAGTTATAAGACACAATCCTGCGGACTCTTTTTTAACCGTATATTTGACTATACTCATTCCAAAAAATGTACCCTATTCAGTACAACGCACACTTGTACATTCTCTTGCATGCTCATTCATACATACTCTCACACCAAGAGACCAGATATGACCGAGTTGACAGCCCAGAAATTGCGTACGCGTGCGACAGCCCGCGAGAGTGCACACTTTGCAACGACCTGATACCTGAAAAATTGACTGAAAAGCTACTGCGTAACCGGTCTGCAACCGGTTAATCGGACTAACCGTTTGAGCCCTACTTATTAGTGTTTCAGGCTGGATGTTCTTGGGCTCCACGTTCTTCAGCGCACGGCTCTTCTGTAGTTCTATTGCACGGAGCAGCCTCAGCATTAAATTTTGTCTTTCTCCGAAATGCACTCTGCTTCTCGGCGTGTACTTTTGTATGTGTTTATGGTAAGTCACGTGCACACGATAAGTCTTGCATACAGAGGGCTCACTGTATTGAAGGCAGGGAGTTTGTAAAAGATTTTACTACTGTAAAGCGTGACATTTTCGCGACGTTTTTAGTTCGCGTTTTCAGAATCGGGACAGGTTTGCGAGTTTATAATTTTGCGATTGCAGAATGGCATTCTTGCTAAACCTGTGGCATTCTTGCTAAACCTTTCATGGATCTCCTTTTCGCGCTGTCTAAATTTCGCGATTTCCACGCGGTCGCGAATTTGGCAGAAATTAGACCATCGCAATAATTTCACGCTTTACAGTACTCGTACTGGAGGTGAATCACCATGATCACCAGGCAGACCAGCGTTTGGAGGGTCATGTGGACTGTGAGGCTGAACAACGTACGACATGTAGACACCACCACCAGCAGCACCAGCAGCAGCAGCTCGCTAGCAGTAGGAGCCCATAATAACTGTATAAGCGATGACGAGACTAGAACAACAAAAGATAAAAATTGAATATCAGCTAGCACGGAAATACTATTGGAGAGAAGGGTGTGAGCAGGGCAAGGAGGCATACACCTGCACAACTACAGTGTACTGGCCACTTCGCTTAGAACGACTGCGGATATAACGACAATTCGCGAATAACGACAGAATTTCCATGCCCAGAGCAAAGTCCCATCCAACTGTAATACATATAATGAGACTTCGGGTATAACGACACTTTGGGAATAAGGACACTTTTCTGATGCCCCGCCGAGTGTCGTCATAAGCGAAGTTGACTGTACACCACTTCAGCGGATGTTAGGGGAACAGAACATGCTATAGTGTAACACAAGAATGGCTGCAGAAGCAACAGCAGCAGCAACACCAGGTTTTTTTTTAGACATTTTCATCATATTGTGAGAGCCGTGGGCCAATAGCCCGGGTGAGAAGGCAGTCTTGCCTGTTCATATGGTGAAGTAAAATAAAGAAACAACAACAACTAGGCAAGGAACTACTAGTATCACGAAAGAAAAGCAGGGGAAGAGAGGAAGCGAATAAATAAGAGTCGGCTGGCAAGCACCAAGCATAGAGTGTGGAAAAATCAAGCCGACCAGCAGATGATTTCTCTTTCCAGGCCACAAAGAAAGAAACAAAACTACACACGTGCACACACACACGCACGCGCGCACATGCGAGTACACACACCCACACACACACATACATGAGAAGGTGGAATACGCCCTTGCTAGTCTGGTGACGAAAATCACACGGGGTCGAATGAATCCAAGCAGTTAAATACTAAAATAATAGACATGCGGCATCGAAGCTGCCACGATTGCCTGGGGGGACGGAGAATATTCTGCGGAACTGCTGACGACAATATACACTTATGTAGTTGGGAAAAGTAAGTTACAATAAGTAAAAGCAAGTAAATTATCGTGTCCGTTACCGAAGGGAACTCACGACGGCCGCTAACACCCGGTAAACCCTAGCGGCAGATGCAGCACCTACAATACTGGAACAGAAACCTTAACACAGTGAAGGGAACAGAAACCTAAACACAATGACAGGAACAGAAACCTAAACACAATGACGGGAACAGAAACCTAAACAACGACGTGCAGGGTGTTAGGTAACCCATCAGGCTAACAAAGCAGGGGAAAGAAGAAAAGAAAGTTGCATTCATATGTTCGATATGGCTAGTGCTGATACAGGAAGGCAGATAGAGTAGCGATGGGCAATGGGCAACACAGCTAGGGCCAAAGCAGGATAGTATTACTAGTGTGAGAGAGCTCGTGTGTTTTCCAGCTAACACTTCCACAGTCCCCAGGTCTTGCAACCGCGCTGGGGCTAGCACTTCCACAGCCCCCAAGTCTTGGGCCTAACACTTCCACAGCCCCCAGGTCTTGCAGGCACGGTGGGCAGTCTCGTTGTCGCGCAGCACAGCGTAGTCGATGCGAACGTGCATGTGACGTCGCCACTCTGCGTTCCGAGTCAGCGTCAGCGTGCCACGCACCACGTCACCTGTCCACAGCTGCACGCTCTCATCCAGCATACACAGGTCCTGATTCCAGTGGGTTTGTGGCGAGGTCGGACTCGTAGAGAGACGCACACAGCCATCAGCATCATCCCCGCTATCCTCGCCACAAGAGCCACCACCACCACCATCACTGCTACCGCTAAAACTGCCACTCATCGGGCAAAATCCGACGTCGAACCAAGATGCGAATCCGTGCATGACGCCATCCTGACGTGCACGGAACTCAAATGGGGACGAGATCTCCTCAAGGTCGTCCGCGGTGGTCGTCTTCATGTTGAGCTGAACGACTTTCTTGGGCTCGGCAAGGCAGTCACCGTCTTGGAGGGTGTGATTGAAGATGGGCATGCGGTGGTACTCGGCTCGGGCCGCGTCCTGCAGAATAGAGAAGTCGAATCCGTACAGCGAGCTCCAGAAGCCCACTCGGTCTGCCTGATCCGCTGCACTGCACGGCACCAAAAAGAGAGAGGCTTGTGACGGCCATAGAGTCCCATCTGAACATGCAGTACAAACACAGAGAGAGAGAGAGAGAGAGAGAGAGAGAGAGAGAGAGAGAGAAAGAGAGCGCACGCGCGCGCGAGAGAGAGAGAGGGAGCACGCGAGAGAGGGAGAGAGAGAGAGCGCACGAGAGAGAGAGAGAGAGAGAGAGAGAGAGAGAGAGAGAGAGAGAGAGAGAGAGAGAAGAGAGAAAGAGAGAGAGAAAGAGGGATAGATAGAGATACAGAGAGAGAGAGAGAGAGAGAGAGAGAGAGAGAGAAAGAGAGAGAGAGATGCAGAGAGAGAAAGAGAGATAGATAGAGATGCAGAGAGAGAGAAACAGAGATCAATGTGGAATTGTGGATAGGTATTCTTTCGGACATATGCTAACCATTTAACCAACCACCAGCCTAAATGGCGCGAAACAAAATGCAATATGTCCCATCCAGTCGTCTCGGGGAATAACTTTTTTCCCCTCAAATTTATGAACAACCGTTTCCACCATTTGTGCTTCCTGGAAAGCTCTCTGTTAGCAGAACGAAATGAATCTGAAAATCGCCCTGCCAGCAAGGCGACTGTTCGCACAAGCAAGACCGTACACCAGGGCGCCTCGAACAGTCCACAGAGCTTGATGGACAAGCAAGTCTTATTTCCATCAGCCATTCCACTCCCTCAGGTTTTATTGCCTAGGCATCTCTTCAGGGGCTGTCCAACACTGTCGTTGATTTACACGAAACGATTTTTCGCGCTCTATGGGCGGGTCGAGGAGAGTTTAGCGTTGAAAAATATCGATAGCTATAACATCAATCCATTCTAGC
>NC_088654.1:23389559-23416769 GCF_964019385.1 Sycon ciliatum
GTCCTTATTCGCGAAGTGTCGTTATACCCGAAGTCTCATTATATGCATACAGCTAGAATGGACTTTGCTCTGGGCATGGAAATTCTGTCGTTATTCGCGAAGTGTCGTTATATCCGCAGTCGTTATTAGCGAAGTTGACTGTACTGCAATGATTATAACAACAGTACAGTGTAGATCAAGAAGTCCAAAGTACTCTACCCGCTCTGCACTGCACTACACTGATGCATGATGCCAGGCTGTCTCTACTTAGTCTTTGATTCAAATCAAACTACAGTGCGGGCAACTGAAATCCGACCCCCCGGGCGGTGCTTTCACTTGCTAGCTGCCTCTATTTCGTAGTTTTACTATCCCATGCCGCGTCTTTGCGATGTGAGCGCATCGCTCATGGGGTAGGATTTCAGTTGCTAGCACTGTAGCACACATTTTATACCGTAATACTTCCTCCGCGTCATCGAAATTGTCGCAGTTTGACTAGTGACTTGTCACTTGTTACTGACAACTCCAAAAGCTAAGCCATTCAAAACTTATTACACAGTATGATAGTCTGAAGACTAGAGTAACGTTCCAGAACAGTTGGACTGAGAGTTTTCATGCAGAGATGAAGTCCTCGTCGTCTCTGATGTCAATGGACGCAAAAATATCGTTCTGAAATATTTCAAGGAAGGTTGAAAGTTGGTCGCGCCTCATCTCAAGCGCTTTGACTTTCTCCACAGGACAAGAGCTGCTATGCTTGTCGTCTGCTAGCTCTGGATGATTTCTACTCCACGACCAACGAAGCCTAGTAAGAATACACGATCGTTGCGAGGTCGGTTGATTACCGTCGGCGGAATCACCTCGATCTTGAAATGAACTTTTTTAGCCGTGGCATGCCCATTTATTTTAGCTGTGTGGTCACAGCTCATGCAGGTAAGTGCACTATCACGTCCAGCGCGCCCTCTTTTTCAGCATCACTGGTATACCATGGCCCGGTACGGCACCTGCGCGTGCATCACTAGGCTCTAGCACTACGTGTAGAGTCTACACGGTTCTTGCAGGTACAATCATGTACTGAGTGTCTCAGCCAGAGCGACAAATTTTATCGCTGTTGCAGGCATTTAGTTTGCTGACCCCTCGATGTTTCTCCAAGCGCTGCCACTTGTTCCACGAAGTCATTCTCACCCCAGCTAAGGTAAAACAGTGATGAGGCTTGAGTGAATGGCCATCAGCACGAGAAATGTGCAGGCTGCAACGCCTGACTGATCTCAGCGACTCGAAATTACCATCGCAGCGACATCAGCGAAGAAATTGCGTCTAGTTCAAAAATTCCAGCTTCCAATAACAGAAAATAGACCTTTGCTGTCACCCTATACTGATGACTATCGCCTATGTCGAATTCCTTGCCTCTGGTTCGAGTGCTGTAGAGTAAATACCCCGTTTTATATCAAAAGTCAAACTGCGACAATTTCGATGACGCGGAGGAAGTATCTCTACTACATTCTACAAGCCCAGTCTCTATTATAAGCGCACTCCCAGAGAGCTTCGAAGATATAGAAACCCAGTCTCCAATATAAGCGCACAGGCCTTATAATGGAGAACTATAATTATACGGATCATGTCCATGCATGTTCGACGTCACACAGCACCGCATGCACACATTGTGGCACACATACACACAAGTCCGTGATCCCGGTGATAAAAAAAAGTACAGGCTCGGCATACCAGGAAGTACAAGACTCCGGTTCATGGCACCTGGTGGGGAACTCTGTGCTTCTACTGGCATAACAAAACATATTAACCAGTGTACATGTGCAGTCGACTCTACCAAACGAATTAAAAATTATAAGCCCAGTCTCCAGTAGAAGCCCTGTCTCTAATACAAGCCCAGGGTCCGGGACTGGTTGGAAAAATATAAGCCCGGGGCTTATAATGGAGATAATACGGTAAATGATATTTGATAACCGCAATCAATAAGACGAGCTGAACTGACATTTGTGTACTTTATTCATGCAATGTAAAACGGTTTTATTGCACATCGTCTCCACCGTTTTACATTGCATGAATAAAGTACACAAATGTCGGTTCAGCTCGTCTGATTGATTGCGGTTATCAAATTATTGTCTCCTCGCCGTTTGTTTAAATACATGATATCAAGAGTACATAACCCCCCAGAGTGTGCAACGCCTGATCCAGCTCTGCATAGGGTCTTGGTCGAGCGGAATCGGATCTTTGCGTCATAATACCGTACACATCCGAGGGGAACCCGGGAAGTCACGGGTACTCTTGGATCAAAAACAATGGTGCCCTGCCTCGAGACCGGCCTTGCGCTGGTGTGAAGTGTACGCATGACATCAGAAGATCCGATTCCGCTCGACCAAGACCCTACACAGAGCTGGATCGGCGTTGCACACTCTGGGGGGGTTATGTACTCTTGATGATATTCGTCAAGATAAATTTGTGAACATAGGAACGAGTTAAAAAAAAAGAGAATACCATAAGTTTTCAAGCTACCCGTTTTGTCCAACACTAACGATTATAAGCAGTAAGTAGAGACCTTTCGCTAACGATTTTCGTACACCATTTTCGTAGTGCGGGAACGAGGTTACGAAGATCTTACGGAAGTTCGTCTGATCTGGACGGAAAAAGCCACTTTCAACGAATATTGCTTTCGTTCTTGTTTGGCGGGATTTGTTTCAGATTTTTCAGACTTTTCCCTCTACTCTTTCTCTTATCCCTAACCGTAAACGTGTCAGTGTACTATGGCTTCAAATTTACCTGCACCTGTTCCTCCGACACCTATTACACCGGATAGGCAACGGATAGTTTGGGACTCAGGCATGGACTTGGTCCTGCTCAGACAGATTCGTGGATCAGGAAATCCTTTTGTCCGTGGTTCGTCGGTAATGGATGATGTCGTGGATGAACTATCCTCACAAGACCGGCGATTCGGCAATTTAAAAAAGAAAGGCGCTTCAGATAGGCTGCACCTGCTGATGTCGAAGCAGAAATCCAAAGATAGCAAAAGCAAATCGGCCTCTGGTATTGTAGAGGACTTCTCCGAAGCAGACGTGCTTCTAACCGAGCTACAGGAGCTGAAGGCCGAGAAGGAGCAAGCCGCAGTGGCAGTGGTGACAGCCAAGCATGCGGAAAAGGCTGTGGCCGAGCAGATGCGAGCCGATGCTTGTAGGACCCTTTCGGAGAAATCTTCAGCGGAAGACCGGCCCCAGAAAACCAAGCGGAGCAGCACGTACGATCAAGCGGATCCTATTATTACGTACCTCGAGAAGAAAAATGATGCTCTTCTCAAGATTGAGGAGAGAAAAGTGTATTTGGAGGAGGAGAAGTTTGCTGCTTCTCATGGTGCAAATGCAGTCGCACTGGAGGAGCGAAGACTCGCGCTGCAGGTATGACCCATTTTTACTTTCATGCTGTATAGAATAAATTTCAAGAGAAAATGCTTCAAATTGTTCATGTGTTCAATTGTTTTTTTGTTTATTGAATTTTCTGATTTCTGTTGGTGATTCTGTTCATGTTACCCAGGAGAGGGAGATGGCCCTGAAGGAAGAGGCTCAACGGGACGAGCTTGCGTCAAAAAAGAAAAAGGAACAAGAAGAGAGCAAGAAAGCAGAAGATGACCGTCAAGATCGCAAGCAAAAGGCAGAACAGGACCGCGAGGAACGCAGTATGTTTCTGCAGCTAATGGCAGCCACTGTCAAAAAAATGCAATAGCTTTTTCACTTCTTCACGAAGGAACAGCCCTTGCTTTGTAGCTTATCCACTAGTCCCGCTTTCACCCAGCACTTCACAGTTGTATACCTGTAACCATTCCAATGTTAACGTCATTCTAACCAGTGTTATCAATGCCTTTTGACCAATTTCACCATGGAATTTCATTGAACAGATATAACAGAGTCTTCACCATTCCATAATTGAATGAATGACTAAACGTAGTCTGTTTTTAAAACTGCTAAGTAGAGGGAATATCCACAGCCAAGATGTTTACAGTTCTTTCATGGTCTAAGTGTTTGTTGTAAAATGGAGAGATGGCACAGCAACAGAATGATGTAGTGCTGACATCATTGTAGATACTCTGCTAAGGTAGGTGGAGATAAGTTGAAATACTTTGATGTCTTGTTGCCTTCTCGGCAGATGGTACGGCAATTTGTGAGGAGTGCAGACACCTTGTAGTAGGCAGCAACGGGCTGAAGCATGATCTTCTGCTGCTTCTTGAAATCATTGAACTCCCACTGTGCAACGACATCACCAAAGCTCCATTCCACCACCATACGTGCAGAATTCATAGCTGTATTGAATTCCTGTTGCTCAGCTGTTAACGCAGCTCCTTGATAGCCCTTCATAAGAAACGGCGACAGTGGGTATGCGGGATCTCCATACAGTGCACATGGCTGACCATTTGGTTTCCTGGCAAACTGTTGCAGCCTAGGCAGCAAACCACTTTCCAAGAGAACACCTGAATCATGCCGTCTGCCTTCAACGGGACCAAATAAATGGCAAATCAAGCCATCTGGTGTGACACAGGACTGGTATTTGAGGGCATGAACCCGTTTATGTCCATTGTAGAACATGCGCTGGTGAATAGACGGCTTGCAAACACTCCTAACTGTGCCATCAATGAAGCCCCATACATCCAGTGGCACACTTGTCTTTCGTCGGACTGCCTGGCAATACTTGGCAAATCTGGCAGGTGTCAGGAACTGGTGGGTAAACGGATCAGTCAACAAACCATCCCAATTCCTGAAAATCCATTGCAGGGTGATATTGAACACGATGCTCAGTGATGGTTTGGACCTCCCAAATTCTTCGCACATATCACCAAGAGTGTTAGGATACGAAAGACGCCTCAAAACCACCAGCAGCCCTTCCAATCCTGTCCAACAGTGTCGTGACGGAGCACGAAACCTCGCTGGGAGGCTGAGCCGTTCAAGCAACTCCATAACCTGTGCTTTCGTGAAGCGATATCTGCGAGAACATGTCTCCTCATCAATTTTTTCAAAGTTTAATCGATTACCCACATGCTGAGGGAGATTCGCACAGGTATCTTCAGTTATGCAATGGATGAGAAGTAGGAGCTCCTCTTCATCCAACATTCCATTCTCGTGCTCAAGAAGGAACAGAGATAAAAGCATTTTGAATTTTTGATGATTGAGTCAGATCCTGGCTATAGCATACAATTACAGACCGGTCGTAGCTTGAGTGATCATGGAGTGGAGATAGGAGGAAATCAAAAAACCAGCGTGGGGAATAGAAGGGTGCAAAGTTCAGGTCATGAACTGCGCACCGCCGGTGAGAAATATGTTGCTACGACAACAACGCAACGAAATGTGGACATGCGAGCGAAACGAAAAATTTACGAAACTTCGGTACGTAATCCAGACCAAAGGAAAATTAACGAAAATCGTTAGCGAAAGGTCCGTAGTGAGTCAGGGATGAATTTACTGTCATATTTTTGCATAGCAGTTTCTGCTATACGAAATCACAATTGTGTAGCAGTCTTTGATTTTGATTAGCATTTTTCTTTGAAGGTTCGGTGTTTGCCACATTATCATTCTTGAGAGTGATGCCTGAAAGCCCATTTGCGAAAAACCCCGACTGAAGCATACATGTGTACCCAGATTGAGAGTACCTGCATCACATACACTGCACAGTATGCATGTTACTTGACAGCGCAGGCTAGCCATGGTTAGCCTGCATGTATCGCAATTTTCTACGAGTCACGGTGACTTTTGAGTAGCAGTAGATCGATTTTGCATCGCAAACTGCGATGCGATACAGGATAAATTCATCCCTGTGAGTGTTGGACAAAACGGATGACTTGAAAACTTATGGTCTTCTCTTTTTAAATTTTTTCAATCCTTGGCTCTCCATCTGAGTTGAATAGGAACGAGAGAGAAAAGAATAGTAATAGACTAATAGGTTTTTCATTTGACCCGACGAGACCACACGACACTTGCAGACAGCACGAACAGTTTACCAGCCACACTTCACGAAAGCCAGCAAGCAAGCAAGCAAGCAAGCGAGCAAGTCGTGAAGTGTGGCTGGCGAACTGTTCGTGCTGTCGTCTGCAAGCGTCGTGTGGTCTCGTCGGGTCAAATGAAAAATCTATTACTACTATTTGATGGGCCTATTGAAGATGGCACCACAGAATTGAGAAAAGAATTCCGAAGAATATCATGTACACTTGCAAGTACAGTCAGACATCGCTTAACCGCACACATCCGTTTTCAACAAAAAAAATATCCGGATAGGCGAGGAGACCGGATAATCGAACACACAAACTGTATGTATGCATGACATATGCTGTAAATCGGTAACCAACGATTCTCCGGACGGCGAGGGATCCGGATAACAGAGGACCGGATAGGCGAGGGCTGACTGTACCAGTATTTTTTTTATCAAGCCGCATCCTTCTTACCTTTCCTCTGATGACTGTGATACGATCCGCCAGGCCATTGGCTTCCACTAATTTCTGTACCTGGGTTGTGAGGGGACTCGCATCGACTGCGTAAACCTTTGCAGCACCGCCATCTCGTGCACACATCATACTGAGAATTCCCGTGCCGCAGCCAACATCCAGCACAACTTTGCCCTCGATGTCCGCTCTGCACTGCTTGATGGCGTTCTGATACGCCAGTGTGCGTGGCTTGTCTCCCAGCATTTCTTGGTGGATCTTCAGCGTGGCGTACTGGTCAAAATATTCGTCGTTCTGCCAGGAGGCTTCCTCCGCGCCGCGCAAGTCATCCTCAGTGCCGAGGAATGATGATGGAACGTAGCCAGACTCGCCATCCACTTCTACCCACCACCATCCCTTGCCCATGGAGGTGTTCAAGACACGCACGGCATCGCCGAGCTTCAAACTCAGGCGATTTTCATGATCCTTTCGCCGTCTTCGTTCGCATCGTAAGGTGATTTTGCATACACCAGCGGTTGTCCATCCACATCGTATTCGATGTCAGTTGTGGCCAAGGCCTCGATCACATCTTTTCGAGCGTCTTCCTCCGGTATGGAGGTGACGGGAGAAGAAGAGGAGGACGTCCCTTCGTCCATGCAAGCACGACTCACACTCAGGCTTTTGCCAGTTTTGGAGGACTTCTTTGAGCATTCTCTGTCGACACTCCTTCGCCGTTTGATTCAAACGTGGTTCAATGAACACCCGTACCCTTGAGACAGCGCCTCGGCCCAAAACAAGTGCGTGCTGTGCATGCTTCGCTCGAAGCGAACGCTGTTGCGCAAGCTGCGCCTCGCCCGCGCTGCATGCAGCGCCAGTCTACGAATCTTTACCCGCTTGCAGGTGCGCTACAACTACAAAAAGTACAAGACAACACTCAACACCACAAGCCAATTGTGTAGTAAAATACCGGTGTTTTACTACTCCTTTGCCGGCCATGCACGGCGGGCCGGGCCGGCCAGCAGCAAGCACTGCAACTATTATAATTATACGAATTGGGACCCATGCAGCTCGTCAACATAATACTTTCCTCGTTTCGACATGTCCTCTCTGAGTCTGACTCCATTATCGATATAATACGAGGAAGAACCCGTTTGTTGTAAACCAGACGTACATGACAGTATCAACGTGAGTGAGTTGTCATTTTTCCTGCTTTCGCGCGGAATATTTCTTCGAGTTCACAGTGAGTTTTTCCAGGCAGCGCTCGAGTGCTCATACGGTAAGACGCCAAACTCCGAGGGCGATCGCCAGGATTGTAAATCTTTTTGAAACGGACTGTAGCAGAGCATGCATATGCGCATACGTAAGTCGCTAGGACGTTACCAGCTGGTTACGTAAGTCGTTGACGTGAGACGTCACGCCACCCAAACACAAAGAAAGGTTGTTTTTGTTTTTGGATTTGATTTGCATTCAAAAAATGTAGCTTGTGTTTCATGCATGATGATGACTTGTTAGAATTTCCTTTCAAAGAATTTTGTCCTGACACGTCTTTTCTCACTCCACTACTCTCCTGCTTGCCCGTCCTTTTATGCTAGTCTAATTTTCTTGCTGTTGGCGTCGGGAAGGTTGTTTGTGCACTTGTGCTTGATGCTTGCAGCCAACGCTTAGTTTTCATCCCGGTGTTTCATTCTGGGCAATCACAATCATATTTTTGGAGAAATTTTGAAATGGAAGAAGCTTCTGTCCCTAGCCCTTCAGCTGAAGATCGTAAAGAACCTTTGACGTTCGCCCAATGGCACGCTGAGCAGGAAAGGCAGTTGTCCTCGCAGCGATGCTTCTACTTCTACACGATGTACTGCTATTACTATGCTGTGTATGCCAACTACCCTTGGCCAACGAGTAGACAGTATGTGGCACCAGCAGCAGCAACTGCTGCTGCTGGCGCTAGTACAAACAGTAGCTCACTCAGCGCCGAGCAGGAGTTGGCCAATCACATCGCACAGCACATATCTGCGGCGAATCGAGCAGCTCCCGTGGCCGATGGTGCTGGCGCTGCGGAAGCCCCGCGGATAGAAGTTCGTGTCCAGTCGCAAGGTGTGTACCTTTCATGTCAGAATTGATTGTTTGACGATTTTGAGAAGAAAAAAGCACTGCAGTCTATAAACTAAAGTCTCATTCACCCAGCTGTAGAACTTCTCAACCTCCCAAATCGTCTCTTTACTGCGAATAAGTAACTTTACAGTCCAAAAATAGAATTCCAAAAATGGAATGCAGTCACAAATTTTGCAGTGAGGGTACCTTTAAAGCTTTATGGAGACGGCAAAGTTCTAAATGTGCAAATGGCTGCATTGGGGATAACAGGCAATTCGAAAACAGCCTAATCACTTTGAGAGAGACTTGAAGGGACTGGATGTGCTCACCTGTATTGGGAATTGTTCTTATCCACGCCTGACAGCTATCATCATTATGCTTATCAACATGATAGTGCGGTGAGAGATCAGTAGAGAATGGTTTCACACAGCTATCACATGACCATACAGGACAGCCATGTTGGTTCCGATTCCACTCAACCCATTGCATCTATAGGTCACATGATGTTGGCCATGTTGGTTCCGAGACTTCCGACTCCACTCAACCCATTGCATCTATGGGTCATGTGATGTTGGCCATGTTGCTTCCATTGTCCACATGCCACAATCACTTTCTACACGAATGTAGTGGCACGCCAGAGGTGCAGGCCTAAAATCCGTATCTTGTAGCCAAGTTGCTGTGCATCCTAGGTCAAATGGCTGGAGTACCGTGATGCAAGGTCCGTGTGCGTAAACCTGCATGCCAGTTACTGTGCGCGTGGGTGTGTGTGTGTGTGTCGTCATCTCCGTTTCTGCTCCTGACAATGACTCTGGCTCCTTTCGGAGTGGTGTGGCCCTTGTGGCAACCAAGCTACAGTAGTAGTAGTAGTAGTGAGTGTGTGTGTGTGTGTGTGTGTGTGTGTGTGTGTGTGTGTGTGTGTGCGTGTGTGTGTCAGTTATCTGGTGCCGCTAGTCTTGATCTGTCTCATTCAGATCTTGTCCGCAACCGTTGCTATAAGAGAAAATCTGTGGGTGCACATCCAGTGCATTTGCAGATTTGCCCGCTTCTCTTGCGACGTGCGTATAGTGTACATGGTGTGTGTGTGTGTGTGTGTGCGTGCGTGCGTGTGTGTGTGTGTGTGTGTGCATGCGTGTGTGTGTGTGTGTGTGTGTGTGTGTGTGTGTGTGTGTGTGTGTGTGTGTGTGTGTGTGTGTGTGTGTGTGTGTGTGTGTGTGTAAGCCACTTCAATCAGCTGTGTGGTGGATACCAGGCTAAAATTAGTGGCGGTCAATTCATCAGCCTTGCAAGCTGTTGAATGGTGTAATCCCAGCACAAGTTGCTATGTCTAACATAGCTGTTCGCTATCATCGCTTCCGCGATGGGCAGGTCTGAGGTGTGTGTGTGTGTGTGTGTGTGTGTGTGTGTGTGTGTGCGTGTGTGTCTGTCTGTGTGTGTGTGTGTGTCTGTGTGTGTGTGTCTGTGTTTGTGTGTACCTCTGTGTGTGTGTGTCACGTGCGTGTGTGTGTGTATGTGTATGTGCAGCCGGTGTTTACGTGACGGCAGCATCGCCCAAGTCACGTTTGTTTGCTGAGCTGCTAGACTTCTTACTCATCTACCTGCTCAAGGACGTCGTGTACAGTCTACTTGGGTGAGTGGTAAAGTTACAACTCATTATTGATTTGAAATTGACTCTGCTCCATACTCGAAACACGGACTTTCTTATTATGCGAACAAGTCCTCACAACACGATTTGTATGTGGAAATGTTCACATGGCCACGCAGAGTTGCTCTGTGCACCGTGAACACTCACAGGTTTTCACGGACGCCTCGTGCATGCTGAGCTGGCCGGTACAATATAGAGTGAACTTTGAATTACACCTTGCTAGCGTTGGATTATCAGCAGGAAGTCCACACATTTCCTTTCTAAGCGGATTCAGTCCTGGAAGAAACTTCTAATTCAGCGGTATTTTCGAAATAAGCCATGTTCGAATTATCAGGATTCCACATGCATACGTGTGTGTATAATGTGTGTGTGTGTGTCTGCGCGCGCATGCGTGCGTGTGTGTGTACATGTGCGTACAGTATGGACGGGCCGGAGTTGGTGCTGGAACAGCTGGATGAGAGCCTGCGCACAAGCGACTCCGCTGCCAATGTGGTGATAGTGAGGAACTTTGACCAAGTCATCAAATACACTGCTTTCTACCGGCTCATGGTGATGGTGTATGAGGTAACGTTACACTCACGCCTTGTGAACTGGCCTTGCACACTCACTGCCTGTATGTTGATACAGTCGAACTAGGCTGAGCCACCATATACCTGTATGATTGTGCATACAGTTGAACTAGAACATTCACTGTGTGTATGTGCGTACAGTCAAGCCACCCCTAACACTCACTAGGGACCTTTCGCATTTGCTACGAAACGAATGCGAAACGAAAGTTTGATTCGGCTCGTAATCGTTTCGTTGAAAACAGATTTCAGGTTTCGCGAGTCGTCATGCAAATGTGCATGGCAACTACGAATACGGCCGCGGGCGCCGGGAGCTTGGCGTACGGGTTTTTACACGCACACGTGAATGGATCATGGAATCAAGGGAAAAATGTGTACCTTGCAAAACATGTGTACCTATCCAAATAAATGTGTACCTGACGGATTCGGAGCGTGCCACGAATGAAGAGGCTTCCATTCGTGAAAACAAGTTCTCCGCAGGGACTCTGACGAATCCTCGAACCCAGGTGACGAATCAGCATTCGTTTCGTATCCGTACGCGGGGTGCGAAAGGTCCCTACTGTCTGTATGTGGGTACAGTCAAGCCACCCCTAACACTCACTGTCTGTATGTGGGTACAGTCAAGCCACCCCTAACACTCACTGTCTGTATGTGGGTACAGTCAAGCCACCCCTAACACTCACTACAGTCGACTCCTGATATAACGAACACCATAGTGCAGGAGAATTAGTTCTTTATAACCGAAGTTTGTTATACAGGTAGACTCCCTCTAATTCGAATACGGTATAATTCGAACATTCCGCGTAATTCGAACTTTTTCGTCGTGCCGATCTTCTGCAAATCACTTCAAGTCAAAATCGAATGCATAATTCGAAGTACGAAAAGTGCGCCGGTTGGATAATTCGAACCCAGTCTTCGTACAGAAGAGCTGTTTACAGTACATTGGCTATGTCCTTTGAACGCTTATTTCGAAGTGAGATTGAGT
This sequence comes from Sycon ciliatum, assembly GCF_964019385.1. Taxonomy (NCBI): domain Eukaryota; kingdom Metazoa; phylum Porifera; class Calcarea; order Leucosolenida; family Sycettidae; genus Sycon; species Sycon ciliatum. Next base: position 23,401,226 of record NC_088654.1, read on the forward strand.
TGCTACCCTTGTAATTCGAAGTTCATTCTTTTCTCCTTCTCTAGCCAAGAGTAGCTCAAAAATCGATCGATGGTCCGCTGCAGGATCGACTATAGCGTTCAAGAAACCCACCTTCTCTCGAAATTTGATTCAAGCCCGTGCGAGGCAGATTGCAAAGGTTTGATCGAAGACGACTTCTTCCTGGTGGCTGACTCTTTTCGCGGATCTCGATGGCCTTTCTTGCCGCGCCAGCTCGTGCGCGGAGATGTTGGCGCACAACAACCCTATTGTTGTAAATATTGTCTATGCCTATGCTCCACTTCCGTTCTTCAGAACGACGTTCTGGTGTCCGACGGCCTTTCATGACGCGGATTAGGCAGCGCAGTTCTTTTCCGTTGAAATATGTTTCAGGAAAGCTGCAGTGACTGACAACTTCTTCACTACATTGTAGAAGATGAAGATGATGTCAAATGATTTTGTGTCGATCCAGTGTTTTGATGATCCGTTAACGTTGTACATGACCGGTACGACCACCTATGTTTCGTTGATGCAAATAAAAATGTGCAAAAAATATTCAGCATGCGATTTCAAGCATTTTGACATACATATCAGTGCATGGGGTTGCATTTGGATAATTAGAAGTTTGGGCCTGGCAATTTGAGGTTCGAATTAAAGGGAGTCTACCTGTGACAGAAATGCACTCACACCATACAAGCAGCAAGTCATGACTGGCAAGTGGCCCATGACTGTATGAGTGCACTTGGTTTACATGCAGACCTACAAGATTTGGTTCGTTATGAACGAAAGCCGTTCGCTACAAAGGGTCAATTTTGTGTGGGTTCAAATAGGGACATGGACAAGGGTCCGCTATATCACGGAATTCGCTACAGTCAACTTCGCTAATAACAAATGTGGATATAACGACAATTCGCGAATAACGACAGAATTTCCATGCCCAGAGCAAAGTCCCATCCAACTGTAATACATATAATGAGACTTCGGGTATAAGGACACTTGCGAATAAGGACACTTTTCTGATGCCCCGTCGAGTGTCGTTATACGCACAGTTGACTGTACAGGTATATGCGAGTTCGTTATAAGTGGAGTTGACTGTATATGCGAGTACATATATGCCTGCTCAACGCAACGAGGCGGAGACAATCACTACCTGTACGGTGATACGGTGGACCTGGCCTTATCTGCCTGACCTGCGTGGTCCATGCACTCCAATCTGGCTTGGGCCTTGTCAGTTGTGAGTGTTGTTTTTCAAAGAGATCGCGATCCCAGTTTTGGCAAATCTAGCGAGATGTTAGCAGCAAAGAGAGCATGTGTGAGTGTTTGGACTCAGTCACTGGTTAAATGAATAATGTAAAACCTGTGAATGCGACCACTCTGATAAGACGGCCACCTGTCCAACAGGACCGCTACCACTAGGACCAAGGGATGTTATTTCCAGTCAAACGACCCTGGATAAGGAGACCACCTGTGCACAGGGACCACGCTTGTAAGGTCCCTTGAGCAGTCGGCTTATACAGGTTTCACTGTCATGTAAACGGCTACAGTGGAGTTTGTGCGACTCCTGATAAGAGCAATACGGTGCCGAAGATGTCGACTGCTGAACACAATAAAGTTGAATAAACCCATTGAGCAATGCTGTAATTTGTGCCGTAAACACGCCACACAGCCACCTGGGCATGGTCGTGTGGGGGTGCTGAACAGTGCATTGCTGATGCCTGCGTACTCACATGCGTGATTCATGAATTCCATATTTTGCAATGCACAATGGGCTTGGTGTTGAGCAGCATGGACACAGTATGTATACTGTGAGTTGTGTGCACTGTGCAGTCAAATTTATGGTTCCTTTGTACACCAACAAATTTAATAGAGTTCTTCTACTGTGCGAATGCTCTAGAACTTTCAGACTGCACCGCATCACGGCCGTGTGTATATCAGGCTGTGTACGAAAAAGGAGTACAATTGTGCGTGTTGGGTGTTGTGTGTGTGTGTGTGTGTGTGTCTACGTCTGTGTGTCTCCGTGTGTGTGTCTGTGTATATTTCTCTGTTTGTCTATGTATGTATGTATGTATGTATGTATGTATGTGTGTGATCACACAGCAATGTCGCAACCAAGTTCTTTTTTCTGCCGTTACTCAGAGTTGCGTGTGGAACACTCATCAGACAGCAACGACACGAAACTCTGAGTAACGGCAGAAAAAAGAACTTGGTTGCGGCATTGCTGTGTGATCGTTGTATTACCGGCTCTGTCCACGGGACATAGAGCACTACACGCAGCCTACGGGACATAGAGCACTACACGCAGCCTACAGGACATAGAGCACTACACGCAGCCTGAGGACTTTACACAACTGTCTATGTATGTACTGTAAAGTCTTGTATAAAAGCCGCGGCTTCTACGACTTTCTTGGTGAAATTTTGCAGGCTTCTATATGAGACAGGCTTCTATACAAGACAGGTATTTCTATGTATGTTAACACTAAAACCAGGCTTATGTGTGATTTGATGGGCCCAAAATTGCGGCTTCTATTCAAGTGCGGCTTTTATACATGAATTTACGGTATATGTATCTGCGTGTGTGTATGCATGTGTGTATGTGTCTCACCTGTTCGTTCAGACTCTGTTCCTAGCGTATGGACTGCAAGGTTTCGGCGGTGCCACGATTGGCAAGAGGCTAGTGGGTCTGTCTGTCATCTACTGCAAGGATTCACGCATGATCAACCGTGAACGAAGAGAGTTCTTTGTCGTGCCGGGTGGAAACCTAGGCTTCATAAGGTTAGGGGCCGTCCGGCATTGTCGATAATTTTCACGAAACAAAAAAAATTTAGTGAGCGAGGTGACACTCGCGCTCTCTGAAGCGACATTATCGACATCGTCGTCAGAACTATCGATCTCGACAGGCTCGGCGACAAACTCTTCAACCATTCCGTTCAGAGCTTGGTCAAGCGCCTTGTCGACAGTGAAGAATTGGCGCTCGGAACTCATCTTGACGCAATCCAAGATGCGAAAAATCAAATCCAAATTTCCATAACAAAGCAGTCAACATGAGCTAAGTTGTTGTTGTTTGTTCGATTTCCATCAAACAAAGACCAGTGGAAACGATTTTTTATGTAGACTAAGAATTTTTCTCTGTGTGTGTGTCTCTCTCTGTCTCTCTCTCTCTCTCTCTCTCTCTCTCTCTCTCTCTCTCTCTCTCTCTCTCTCTCTCTCTCTCTCTCTCTCTCTCTCTCTCTCTCTCTCTCTCTCTCTCTCTGTCTCTGTCTCTGTCTCTGTCTCTGTCTCTCTCTTTCTCTTTCTCTTTCTCTCTGTGCTATGTTTCTCAGGTCGTTCTTTCGCTCCCTGATCAAGGTGACGGTGCTGTTTGTCGCGTACCCTGTCATGATTGGCATTCTGTTTGTGGCCAACGGGCAAACTGTGTATGACCAGTACTCAGGTTCTCTGGTGGTTGAGACCCGGCGCGTGGCTGTACCCACAGTCGACGACGTGGACGATGCGGGCAGAGTGCTTGTCGTGGGGCAGCAGCAGCAACAGCATAATCATCAACACCAACAGCAGCAACAACAACAGCAACAGCATATTCATCATCACCATCATCATCAGCCGCAGCAGCAACAGCAATTAGTACAACAACCTGTGGCGGCTCCTGGTGGTCCGTACACCCCGGTGCAGCCGCAACCAGCTGCTGCTGCTACTGCTGCTGCCCCTACTGCGCATATCCAAGCACCCGCGGACGGTGTTATCCATCCATCTCTTGATCCCCACGACCAGCAGCAGCAGCAGCATAAACAGCAGCAGCAAGGTGATGGTGGTGATGAAGCCTCTGTTGGCGCTGACCGCAGGGGAAGCGGTGAGGGTACACGCCACCGTCGTCAAGTAGCTAATACAGCTTCAGACACGTGATAGGTATGTATGTGTACTGATGAGTGTTATGTACAGACTAGAGTGGTGCAGCTCACATCAGCTTGTCATGTGACAACAATTTGTGCAGAGAGTGATCATGGCATGTGGACCGTGGAACTAACATGGCCGACATCATGTTATCCATAGATTGACCCGAGTTGGAACCAACATGGCCGACATCATGTGACCCATAGATTGACCCGAGTTGGAATCAACATGGCCGACATCATGTGACCCATAGATACAGGGGTTGAGTGGAATTGGAACCAACATGGCTGTCCCATAATTTATGGTTATGTGACAGAAGGAAAACCACACTCTGTGGATGAGTGTGTGAATATCGGACAATGCTGTCATTAAAGCCTAGTTCACATTCGACGGAACGCTGACGGTACGGGACGTAAGGGCTTGTCGGGAAGGCTGGGGTGAGCTGTAAAATGTTGTACGATTCGTACGACACGACGTGCTGCAGTCGTTGCGTCGTTCAACAGCGAACGGCGTCAGTCATAAGGCACGGTCCGTGACTGTGTGACTTTTGGACCTAATTTCTTGTTTTCTGGGACTTCTTTTCAATTATTCCTCTTTAAATGAAGCGGAATCATGTTCACAATACCAGTTTTCTTGAACACCAAAAAGTAGCTTCGAAAGGTGTGCCATTCAAATAATAGCTCCAGGAAATGATAAAACAGTTCGTCGGTCACGCTAATGAACTATCCCTAAATGCCGTAAGTGACATCAGACCTTATCTTGCTAAAATTCAACCCAAGTTGTGTTAGCAATTCTGCGAGTTATCATGGGAAGTGCAGTGTTGGAAATGCTAAAAATTTCCAAGTACGAATTGGGAGTAGTCGGCGCACGACGCCGTCTGCTGTTCACACTCAAAATGCAGCTGTTTCGTACGCTTGCGTCCTCGTCTACACCCGTCTACGGTATGAAAAGTTGGATCGATCCAACTCTTCCCGTCGCTTCCCGATCCGTACGACAGTACGGTTGCGTTCCCGTTCCTGGTGTTCGCATTGGACGCCGTCAGACTGTCCTGTCGCTTCGCGCCCCGTCGAATGTGAACTAGGCTTTTACTCGCGCATACAGTTAAAGATTCCGCCAGGACTGCTGGCAGTCCGGTATGCTATCTGAGTTACTGAACAGCAGGACATTTTCCGGACGGGAATATTTTCGGACAAAGCCGAATTTCAACCTTTCGTACGGATTATTTTCGTACAGTGCCGCATGCTAAATGCACGTGTTCGCATGCAATACGCGCATGCCGGGGCACATTTCATACGTGTTATTGCTATTCATAATTTCACATGAGCAAATTTTAGTACCGTATTAATTTTAGCACAAAAGAGGCTGTGTACGAAATCGTACGAAAATAAATTCATCCGAAAATTTCCTGTTAAACAGTATGAAAAGTTATGATCCAAACACTTTGCATACGTAGTGCATGTAGCAGTTTGCCTGGATCAAGTCGGTCCTGGAAGGGCTAAGCGTTCTCCAAAGGTTGTTCGCCTGTGTTGAATGCTGGGACTTGCTTGACCTGCTCTTGAAAGTCTTTGTGGAAGCGCCTATTTTTTATTGTTGGAATCTGTCTCCATTCTCACCCTCTGTGCGCACGCGCGCGCGTGTGTGTGTGTGTGTACATGTGTGTGTGTGTGTGAGTGTGTACGTGTGTGTGTGTGTGAGTGTGTACGTGCATGCATATGTGTGCATGCATGTGTGCGTGTGCGTGCATGCCTGCATATGTGTGCGTGCATGCATGTGTGTGTGTATACGTGTGTGCATGCATGTGTGGTGTGTGGACATTTGGCTGCCGTTTCCTCTGCTGTTCAGAAATCACTAGCCAGCACAGGGAAGAATCCAGCATCCCATTACCAGAATAGTGCATCGTTTGTCATCGTCAGAAATAAATCAGGCGGTATGACAACTCCCAATTCAGCCACAGGTTCCGTATACATTTCGGTATCTGCTCTTCCGTCTCGATCGCCCTCTTAGCGTTTTTTCATCTCCTACCTGTCCCACTAACCAACAGACATGTATCTTTTAAACTGGCATGTCTTTCCTGATGCTTTCCTACCAGTCCGTGCGCTTATCACAGCAAATGTGCCAAGTTTCCCACGGCACGCACTCATGCCGCTACTTCACATCGCTCCGGCCAGCCAGTCAATACCCTCTATGCAACCATGCAGTCGAAGTGCTGAGCGCTTCTCCTGTTGTTGTTTTTTTTAACCACAGTCGGCGCTCGTCTGGCCCTGCGCCACCCGCGCCGATATATTCCTCCTTTAATACATAGTCCGTTTTTATCCGAACCCATTCGTTCACTCCTAGGTGCAACGCACAGAGCATGATTTTGAAGAAGCCATACTAGTAACTTTGCATGAACAAAATACTACTCTTAATACCAGCATAACCTAAAAGTCTGCTTGCGTCGCCGTCGAATAATCTTTCACGTATGCAATATATCACGGCCATCATGCCCCTAATTTCGATGCGAATAGTATCGACACCTTCCTGGCCACACTATCACACGCTCACAGTAGCTAGCTGCCCCTGAGCTGCCCGTCTTCGCGCCCTGCAAGATATCGCCGGTCTTGGCTTTTCTACCTCTGTGTTTTGCTGTCGTCGCTTTGCGAACGCCGATGTATTTTATTTTCTGCCGTTGAGCTACAGTTGCTTTTACAGTGTGCGTGCGCGCGCGCGTGTGTGTGCGCGTGTGTGCGTGTATGTGTGTGTGTGTGCCGAGTGGCCCATTGGCCTGCTTGCCTGCTGAATTTCGACGCGTTTACTTCTTGGGATGGTCATCGTCGTTGTCGTTGTTGTTGTTGTTGCTACTGCACTCTCGCTTTTTACCTTTTTTTAGAATTTGTGTGCGTTTGCTGCTGGTCAGCATAGTTCACGTAGTGTCTATATCGTATTGTTTATCCCTGGATTCGAGAATGTTGGAATGGATGATGTGTGTGTGTGTGTGTGTGTATGGGGGGGGGGCATGTGTGTGTTGTGTGTGTGTGTGCGTGCACGCGTGTCTGTGTGTCTGTGTACACATGTATGTGTATGGGGGGGGCGCATGTGTGTGTGTGTGTGTGTGTGTTGTGTCTTGGCCGTCCTATTCCGATGTACTCCGTGTGGTGTAGACCAGGTGTGCATTGGGGGGTCGATTCACATGGCTTCGCCAGTTGTGTGGATTAGACAGTTATCTGGCGCTTGTCTTGATCTGTTTCAATCAGAATCAGATCCGCTATCGTTGCTATAAAGAGAAAATCTGTGGGTGCACAACCAGTGCATTTGCAGATTTGCGTGCTTCTCTTGCGACGGGCGTATACATGGTACATGGTGTGTTGTGTGTGTGCGTGCGCGCGCGCGTGTCTGTGTGCGCATGTATGTGTGTGGGTGTCTACGTATCCGAAGGCTACTTCCGTGCCAGCGCATCCAGAGTCTGGCATATCGTTGCTATCAACTTGTCATGGCTGTGGTTGTTTGTATGTCCACTGGCTGCGGTTGTTCGTAACGTTATGTCCACTGGCTCGATCTGGGTTTTGCAATTCCAGTACAGTACCTATACAGGTAGTTGTCAATCGGCTGTTTTTCTAGGTGACTGTCTTGGCCACTCTGCAGTCATGTGTATTCTGATGAGCTCTCAGCTCTGTGTCCCCGGCCGGCGCTGCAGTGTAAACCAGGTGTGTACTCCTACATGTAGACTCTATTATAACCTAACACTGGTTATAACCTAACACTGGTTATAACCTAACACTGGTTATAACCTAACACTGGTTATAACCTAACACTGGTTATAGCCTAACACTGGTTATAACCTAACACTGGTTATAACCTAACACTGGTTATAACCTAACACTGGTTATAACCTAACACTGGTTATAGCCTAACACTGGTTATAACCTAACACTGGTTATAGCCTAACACTGGTTATAACCTAACACTGGTTATAACCTAACACTGGTTATAACCTAACACTGGTTATAACCTAACACTGGTTATAACCTAACACTGGTTATAGCCTAACACTGGTTATAACCTAACACTGGTTATAACCTAACACTGGTTATAACCTAACACTGGTTATAACCTAACACTGGTTATAACCTAACACTGGTTATAACCTAACACTGGTTATAACCTAACACTGGTTATAACCTAACACTGGTTATAACCTAACACTGGTTATAACCTAACACTGGTTATAGCCTAACACTGGTTATAACCTAACACTGGTTATAGCCTAACACTGGTTATAACCTAACACTGGTTATAACCTAACACTGGTTATAACCTAACACTGGTTATAACCTAACACTGGTTATAGCCTAACACTGGTTATAACCTAACACTGGTTATAACCTAACACTGGTTATAACCTAACACTGGTTATAGCCTAACACTGGTTATAACCTAACACTGGTTATAGCCTAACACTGGTTATAGCCTAACACTGGTTATAGCCTAACACTGGTTATAACCTAACACTGGTTATAACCTAACACTGGTTATAACCTAACACTGGTTATAGCCTAACACTGGTTATAACCTAACACTGGTTATAGCCTAACACTGGTTATAACCTAACACTGGTTCAAAACCAGTATTGGATAAACCTTGTTATAGTTCACGCATATTGTTAGATTGACAGCATGAAACAAGGTGGAGGACACTGTGTTCGGAAACAGTGACCTTACTACAACCTTCGGACCGGGGCTCTGCCAACCACGGAAGGTTGTAGTAAGGTCATGTGTGTGTGTGTGTGTGTGTGTGTGTGTGTGTGTGTGTGTGTGTATGCGTGGGTGTGGGCGTGGGTGTGGTGTATCCACAAGGAGGAGGAGTGGGTCATCACTAGCTGTTCACCAGACCATCAGGTACATGCACTGCACTAGCATTCACACCCGGCCGCAAGATAACAGACTGATATCGAATCAATCATTAAATTTTCGTTACCAGACGAAAAGCAAAGAGTCGCATTACAGTAAATTAGCGGTGCGCTGTCACTGTCATCATACATGTACTACGTCGGTATACGTTAGAACTTTTAAAAATCACTCTTGACAATTCACAAAAAAACGGGTGAGAGCAACGTACACTAACTAGCACGCGCTCACTCCTCCGTCTCTGGACGAGCGGCAGCAGCATAACGTTACATGAATTGTTGGATAAAGCCCATCGTCTAATGACAAGGACGGGCAGAATTCAACTCAGTGTCCTTAGATGATAAATCCAAACTGTAATGTTAGATTTATCCAGGTTTATCCAATTCCAGCAGGTTTATCATAATTCCAGCAGGTTTATCATAATACCAACAGGTCTATCATAATTCTAGAAAGTTTGTCATGATTCCAGCCAATTTATTGCGATTATTTCAGCCGTTGTGTAATGGGATGAGCTTGGATAGTAGAGCACAGCTGATCAAATTCACATCGGACATCTGGTCAGAGCGATGGACTCAGGAGGAGAACGAAAGCAACTCGTACAGCACGCCTATAGAATTCTCCACCAGCGCAGTGACTACAGAAACAAGTCGTATTCGTCCTGTGCGACATCAAGGCTGCATGTGTGAGTCGCTACAGACAGACTACAGAAACAAGTCGTATTCGTTCTGTGTGACATCAAGGCTGCATGTGTGCGTCGCTACAGACAGACTACAGAAACAAGTCGTATTCGTCCTGTGTGACATCAAGGCTGTGTGAGTCCCTGCTCCGGCTGCTGCTGCTGGTCGTCTTGCTATCATTGCCGCGTGGACTCTTCTTTGTATGCCAAGTCATAAAGTCCTGCGCCAGCTTCTCGCTCTTGGCACGATTTTGAAGAACCTGCCATTACATGATAGTGATCGTGTACACACACACACACACACACACACACACACACACACACACACACACACACACACACACACGCGCGCGCACGCGCGCGCACACACACACGCACACACACACACACACACACACACACACACACACACACACACACACACACACACACACACACACACACACGCGTATATGCGCGCACACACACACACACACACACACACACACACACACACACACACACACACACACACACACACACGCGCGCGTATACGCTTTAAAAAATAAAACAACAGAGCAGTTTCGCACCTTTGCAATGGGACTGTATTGAATTTGTGTAGCAAGATGGCATGTGGACAGTGGAACTGGCACGGTCGATATCTTGCGACCCATGCAGGGGTGGAGTGGAGTTTGGAACCACCAAGGCTGCTGCACTGCACAGCATCACACCACACATCACACCACATGACACTGCATAGGATAGCATCGCACCACACCGCACAGCATCACACCACACTGCACATCATCACACCACACCACATCACACCACACAGCATCCCACCACACCGCACTGTGTAATCTTACCTGTACAACGCATCGATGTGCTGTGGGGCACATCAGGTGCACCATTGCAGGTCGGTCACTGGGCTGGATAAGATCTGGACCACCTGGGCAGGGTAAAAATGTCATTTTTAAACATTTTTTCTGAACCTCAGTTCATATAATGCACCCGCACACAACTCCACCATCAACAAGGAAGTCAATATACACTGGTTAGCACAGAAACTGACTCAGAGGTCGGGCCAAAGGCAGCAGAACTACTACTAGGGACGGTGCATACGAACTATTATGAAGACGTATAGACATAGATATAAAAAGGGACAGAGTGTATATGGAGAAATATAGACCAGACTCTATAATTATTTACTCTGTGACTCGTGTGTTACTGCTCTGCTTCCGCATTGAGCACTCTATCGAGCCGGAGGACTCCGCTCTCTGGAGAAATATAGACCACGTATACACAGGATGCCGCACACAGTCTCCTGTCTAAAATAACACCGCTAGCCCTGAAACCTATACAGCCCCCCCCCCCCTCCCCCCTCTCCCACGTTCTCACACAGCTTTTCATACAGCGCTACAAGACCCACCCTCTCCTGGCTTATATACCGGCATGGTCGGCACCCCATCTTCACGTTGCCGGATGATTGCGTGAGCATAAAACTTCTTAAAAGTAGCAGAAAACAAGCCTTGATTGTCCTCGTTGTTCTGTCTAGATCACGTATAAAAAACCCCGGCTAAGCTATACAAAGAGTGTACAGTTGCCAGTATCACCAGCAGCCCAGATCATGGCAGCGCACTCCCACTGTCACTCACCAGGTATTGGTCGCTGTATGGTGTGTAGCGGCACTACGGCCTGGGCTATGGCCGTCTCGTAGATACCAAACCACTCGCGGTGAATCAAGGTCACATGCAGCACGCCGTTCTGCATGGACGGCGTGGGACCCTCCGGTACGGGGCTATGATATTCAGATAGTGAGAGACAGGAGCAGAGCAAGAGTAAAGGCCGATTCCCAATACGACCTTGCAAGCTACCTGTCGCGGCAGAAGTTGAACGTTTGCGACGTGCCACGTGTGACATACACAAATGGCGTACGGTTTCTACTCTGGATGCACATGCACTGCACGTGCCTAGTACAGCGCTGGCAACTGAGATCCAACCCCCTTGCCGGCGCGCCGCGTCGCCCTGGGGGTTGGATTTCAGTTGCCAGCAGTGTACATGCATTGCATAGGGACGTCGCAAAAACGTAAAATATTGTGAATGGCGTGTCGCGGTCGGAGCTCGTCGCAGGTGTTGCAAGTCGCATGTCGCGTCACAAAAAAGTTGTATTGTGACTCGGCCTTTGGTCCCCTCAGCAGCACAACAGCACAAACATACGAGAATAAAGAATTTCAATTCAAATATACTGTAAGACCACGTATTCTAACGTCGATCAAAGTTAACCATCAAAGATCAAAGCTATCAATAAGATTAGACATGTCGTCATCACCAACACACGCACCCCCCCCCCCCCCCCACACACACACGCACCCCCCCCCCCCCCACACACACACGCACACACACACACACCTCAGACCTCAGACATGCCCATCGCGGAAGCGATGATAGCGAACAGCTATGTTAGACATAGCAACTTGTGCTGGGATTACACCATTCAACAGCTTGCAAGGCTGATGAATTGACCGCCACTATGTTTAGCCTGGTATCCACCACACAGCTGTTTGAAGTGACACACACACACACACACACACACACACACACACACACACACACACACACACACACACACACATCACAAGGAAACAACAGAGCTTCGGGAGGGGCTGATCAACGGTGCTTCACTATACCCGTGTAGTGCATGCTGTTGAGCAATGGTAGACACTGCTGTTGAGCAATGGTAGACACTGCTGTTGAGCAATGGTAGACACTGCTGTTGAGCAATGGTAGACACTGCTGTTGAGCAATGGTAGACACTGCTGTTGAGCAATGGTAGACATTGCTGTTGAGCAATGGTAGACATTGCTGCGCTTTTTGAAACTGTTGTAGTCACCCGCTTTGCACACACTTCCTGCACTGGTCCCGGCATTGTATCGCTGACACGTGCACCTTTTGTGCTGATGAGCGCACCACGTTTATCGCACACGGCGCATTATGGTGGTCACCCAAGAGAATATCAATGCCATGTCTGTGTTCTTACAATGCAATTTTCATGTCGAATTTCTGATTAGACTTGCTGTTGATCCTGGCGGAGAAAACTGATACGGAGTCAGCAAACATGTGACGTGGGCAAAGCTCCATTCGTAGACATACATCTCCAGAGCCGGCTGTATGAACAACATACAGATGTACACACACACACACACACACACACACACACACACACACACACACACACACACACACACACACACACACATGTACGCATGCACACGCACGCATGCACACACACACACACACGCAGGCACACACACACACACGCGCGCGCGCGCGCGCACACACACACACACATATCTTTGTTGCAACTAGTAGCTCCATGCCCTTAGGGCTCTATTCGCGTGAATGTTGAGCAATCTCCCAAGCCGGAAGACTCATATTTTCAGACAGACAGACATAGCGTTACTGACACACAACAGGGTTTGTTAATTTCATAATACAAGAAGCATTTCGCCCTTTTCATTATTGATTACATGGGAATGAGCTTGTTTGCCTATATTTCTGTTCAAATGCTTTAAACGGCGACTGAACCATCGACTAATTTCAGGATGTGAATTATTGTTTGAAGTACAAGGGCCGAATCATCCGTGGCTGTGAGAGTACCAGCTTTCTACGGAACTTCCTTACGTGTGGAGTTGTGCTCCGCTCCATCAAGATGCGGGTACGGATGGTCAAGGCGAAGAAACCATGGATGATTGAACGCGCTTTCATCAAGGACGAATCGGAGAAGACTACCGCTAACTTGGAGTACTTTCCATTGGAGTACCGCCCTGCCCTTCATGACGTCAATCAGAGTCTCAGTGTGCTGGATGGCTTCAGGTTTGCCCGGCTCATCAACGAAACCTCATCCAGACTGCGTTGCCAGATCAGCAGTAAATTTGATGATGTACGTACTACGTTGGAAGTAGGTGCGTCACGAGAAGGGCTCAACTGAATTCCTTCCCTCCCCCTAGTTCCAAGGTTGACAAGGAGCTTGTGCAAGCCGAATTTCGAACTAACGGGTAACCAATTGGATTGTTTCGTGTCTGTGAATGAAGCTAAGAAGGACACGTGCCAGGCAGCATCAGCAAACCTTGCCATATCATTTACCAACAGTTCAGTAGATAAAGCGAATGTCCACTCCACTCCACGACTAACATACGGGAGCCATCACAAGAATAAGGAGTGATGAGCATTTTAGAGTCAGCAGGCCAGGCAATTAGGAATGGAGTGGTGCTAACGCAGCGTAGTGAAGACATTGACAAGGTGAATGGTCTTCTGCCGGCCTGATACCTCGAAGTTTCAACTCCCGGCACCAACGGACATGCATGACCGTACTTTCCGTTATGAACGTGCCTCATAGGCATACCTGTTACGATATAAAACGGCTGGCAAGATACTCAACATTGACTACGGCCGAATCCGACCCGTTGGCTTGTGCAAACCAGTCCTTTACGGTGTACCAAAAGTACACAAGAAAGACGTGCCCCTTAGACCTATCATGTTGATGAGAAATGCACCCCAACATGAAATGGCCAGGTGGCTAGCCGAATTGCTACAGCCAGTCCTGAACAAATATTCCACCCACACAACCAAGGATACCTTCGAGTTCGTGGATGATGTAAGGGAGTTTGGTCAGCAACAGACAGGGAACTCTGAATTGCTATTCCTGTGCTCATTCGATGAAGTCAGACTGTTTTTTGCCAATGTACCTATCAAGAAAACAATAGATATTTGCATACAATTACTATACCAGGATGATGAAATACCCCCCCCCCCTTCCCCCCGGAAACACCCCCGGATCTTTTCAAGAAACTGCTTTTCAAAGCCACATCAGACCAGCAGTTCAGTTTTACGGGCAATACATGTATGTGTGCACAGAGGGTCAGAGTAACTTGGGGTTCACCCCTTGGTCTGCTGCTAGCTAATATTGAAGTATCTTTGTTGGATTCTTCGAGAACACGATTCCTGATAGGCATGGACTTCTGCTAAGTGGATGACACATTTGAGCATTCCACAACCACAGACTGGCCTTGGAAATCTTCGAGCGTTGAAATAGCATCCATCTAGCTCTCCATTTTACAATGGAAGAGAATTATGACGGAGAATGAACTTTTTCGATGTCTTGATTATCCCCCCCCCCCCCCCTCCCCCACACACACACAGAGCTGCTTGCAACAATACTACAGTCCATTCAGAAAAAGATGGACTTCTAGCTTTTGGCCATAAATGGGTCAAACTTTGAGTTTTTTTAGAATTTTTTTCTGCCATCCCCTATGGAATCCTCTTCCAATTATGTTTCTGAAGTTTTTTTGTCCAAAAAGCAAGCCATAGGAAGAATAGGATTTCGGCCAGGTTTTACCCCAAAAGCACTGAATCGGGAAAAAACATCAAAATCCAGGCCGTTTGACCCCGCCTGCAACAGTGCATTGTGCAGTTCGAACCCCAGTTCAGGTACCTTTTTGGACCCTTTTTCAAATTTCAAAGTTCGCAGCACTGCACTGTGTACGATGAAATCACGAAAAATCGCCAAATACGGGAGCTCGCCAGAGCCAGGGCCCATCTTTTTATGAATGGACTGTAAGTTGTAGAAAGCTGGGTATAGAAGCTGTGCAGACATTCAGTCCTACAAACCCCGCAGAACTCGATAAGACAATCTCACATGACAGGCGCGCAGCCTGCATGGGGCACGTGCACCCCCTAACAATTTCGACCTCGGGGTTCAGCGTGCACATAATGGCCATGAATGACATGCACCAGCCATCCTATACAGACGCGGCGGTGCACCCCCTAAGAGGTCCAGCTATGCCTTTGCATGGAAAGCAGGAAAGTGTACTTAGTACCCAAGGGGGTACAGTGTACTTAGTACCCAAGGGGGTACAGTGTACTTAGTACCCAAGGGGGTACAGTGTACTTAGTACCCAAGGGGCACGGCTGTTACGACAGTACAAAACGGGCCCACTTGGTTTTTGTACAGGAGATGGCGCTTCCCGGGACTTTCCCGTTCTCAACGTTCAAAATTTGTACTCAAGGAGGTGTATTTTGAACGCAATCTCTGCTCAGTTGGGTCTTCAAAGCACCACTTCTGATC
>NC_088654.1:23416969-23456938 GCF_964019385.1 Sycon ciliatum
CCATCTCACTCACAATGTCCCTCCACCATCACTCAAAACGGACTCTGGGCTACAATCCTGGGTACATTGACTACCACCACCATCACCACCATCACCACCACCACCACCACCACCACCAACCACCACCACCACCACCACCACCCACCACCACCACCACCACCACCACCACCACCCACCACCACCACCACCACCACCACCACCACCACCACCACCACCACCACCACCCACCACCACCACCACCACCACCACCACCACCACCACCACCACCACCACCCACCACCACCACCACCACCACCACCACCACCACCACCACCACCACCACCACCACCACCACCACCACCACCACCACCACCACCACCACCACCACCACCACCACCACCCACCACCACCACCACCACCACCACCACCACCACCAACCACCCACCACCACCACCACCACCACCACCACCACCACCACCACCACCACCACCACCACCACCACCACCACCACCACCACCACCACCACCACCACCACCACCACCACCACCACCACCACCACCACCACCACCACCACCACCACCACCACCACCACCACCACCACCACCACCACCACCACCACCACCACCACACCACCACCACCACCACCACCACCACCACCACCACCACCACCACCACCACCACCACCACCACCACCACCACCACCACCACCACCACCACCACCACCACCACCACCACCACCACCACCACCACCACCACCACCACCACCACCACCACCACCACCACCACCACCACCACCACCACCACCACCACCACCACCACCACCACCACCACCACCACCACCACCACCACCACCACCATCTTCCGGTGACCACCAACACCATCACCACCACCACCACCACCACCACCACCACCATTGTTGCGCTCTGTGGTCGGCCACATACATTTCCCGCAACAAAGGAGGTTCCTTTCAGAGTACTGATTTGATCATAATTCCTTCTGACAGCTGTTTCGGAAATTGAGAGTCAGTATATAATTGGTGCTTATTTCTTTTCCAGTCGTCCAACAACTCAACCTTCTGTCCTTCTCTTGTGAGGTCTCAATGGTCGATTGAACATCTGTCAGAAGGAATCATACTTCAGTACTCCAAAGGAACCTCTTGTTTTGAACCTCTTGTTTTGGAAGTGCGTGTGGTCGGCCACAGAGCGCAGCGGTGGTAATAATGTAGTCAATGTACGCAGCATTTTCACCGGCTCAGTGCTGCTGCTTACCTCTTCTCTCAGGTACATGATTTGAAAAATAATTATAATATTAAACCAGTTTGATCCAAATTTTCGGGCCAGGCTCATCCTATGGAAAGAAAAGTCCTGTACAAGCGCCAGTTCTGCCCAAAATCACGATATCTCCGCCCGTAGTTTTCCTGTTCATGGCTGTGGGGTTGACCAGGAAAACACATGTCTCAGTGGCAATGCAGTATACATGGTATACAGTCATGCACTTCGCCTTCGAAGGCTTCGGTTTGGCCATGCTGAGTGCTGGCAACTGAAATCCGACCCCCCGAGCGGTGCGCTCACATCGCAAAGACCCAACACGGGATGGTAAAACTACGAAACAGAGACCGATAGAATGTGGACGCACCGCTAGGGGGTCGGATTTCAGTTGCCAGCACTGTACTTGCACAATCACTCATACTGCAAAATGTCGGCCCCCTCAGCTCCGATCGAGACACGCCCGGTACGGTACATGCATACGTCAGATCAAAGGTCAAGAGTTCATTTAGTCAGACTCAAAGTTGCCATGTGGATTTCGTGTTACCGTCTGGATCAGGGAGTCGTATAATTATACGACTCCCTGATCTGGATCTTGGAACGCGAGACAATGCCAATGGCTACTTGCCCTGGACCTTCGATTGTAGCGCCTTCTCAAAGTAATTAGTTAGTTCTTCGTTTTGCTTCCTGAGTGGTGGACTACCATGGTCTCTCTCGATAGAGGGGGCAGGTTACATGCAGTCAAGTGAACAGGTAGATCTACAAGATGACTTTGTAGGTGTTCAGGTGTTAGAGGCGGACATCCTCTGTTCTCTCCCAGCGGGTAGCTGCGGTCCCCCGCTCTCTCATCCGGGTCATCACCGTTATCTTGTTTGACACACTGGTAAGGGATGCTTATTGTCTGTCGGTGGTCATTCTGTTCATCACTGTCACTGGAAACTACAGAAAGACGTTCCTCTGGCGCTCTGAGAAAGATAAGAACATGGACGGTTCCAGAGCAGCTGCAGAGTTACATACAATGTGGCAGTGATTGATGGTCATTGCACCCTTACCCCTTCAACCTGATACCTAGTAGATCTACCTGTACTACAGTAGATCGACCCTGCAATGAAAAAACAAGAGCGAGCAGCTCTGAGGCCGATGATCATGGTGATCACCGCTAGCTCAGTGTCGAGCTACGTCTCCACCACTATCAGATTTGCCGGAAAGAAGGCCCACCGGCACCACCATGGTCGCGTTATCACTAGCTGACATGGTGGGTGGAAAGGAAAGGCCAGAAATCTCGGCAGCAGTAAGTAGAAACGCGTCAACAAAAATCTGTTGGTCCATTGTTATTAGTAATATTACTTCGAAGTAGGCTTATGCCTGTATTGATTTCCGCCATAAACTTGAGTGGACGACAACAACAAAATAATGGTAGTATTACGCTAATCAGACAGAAAGCTTCTTCGAGGGGACCGGGAAGCAAGTACATGAACATGTACTAGAGGAAGAAAGTAGTAAATCTATGAGTAGGAACTGTTACTTCAGTCCAAAATTTTAAAATTATTAGAATTATGGCCAACATATTACACAACTGGGTACCGGGTAGGGCACCTTTGCAGATCATACACAGACAATGTCATGGGAATATGTTGTCCCATACCTGGGTAATTAGGCCACAAAGCTCGTATGCAATCGTCGGAGACCACTGCACGCAATTGTATGCAGAGCAATGGAACAAAGGTGGGTTTCCCGGATCTCATGAATATCATGCATACACAGTGAATGTATGCGCGATATGTACCATTAGCTACATGTATCATGATTCCTGTATTTATCCATTTCCAGTTTTATTTGTTGAAGCAAATAGTTGACATTTCGTGTGCATTTAGGACTTCCTTATTACTTGTATATTCCGTTTGCCTATTCTGCAGTTGCACACGTGTGCTCACCTCATTGGCCTCGCTCGTTCCTCATTTCTTTTGCTCATTTGGCTTATGCGAAGACTAGCCAAGCTTGCTTGGTGATGTCAACACGGACAAGCATATACATGTAATAATAATATTAAAGCAATAACACAGTGAATGCATGCACGATATGTGCCATGGGATTTCGGTTTTGTCGGAGAATGGAAAAACCGTCGTAGATATTGGACGGGATGTGTTCTGCTTCGATGGATTGAAAGAATCAGCTGCTGCTCCAGCACGTCCACGGTCTCAACATGAAGAATAGGGGCGGCCATTGATTTACAAGCCAAAAGTCTTTCCGTCAGCGTTTTCATCTGAGGACACCCTGCAGACCATGGCCAGCCCACCACTGCACTCCATGCACAGGAGTACGCTACTCTGACCTGCGCTCACAGCACTCGTCCAGTGCCATATGCACATCGTGACGATGTCAAGGCTCAGCTGGACACCCATGATGGAATGGCAAGGCGTGATAACGCCGCTCGGAGATGTGCTGACTGATTGGTGCCACCCTCTTGTTCTTGCCCCGAAATCCAGCGGTGACCTGTGTATCTACATCGATCTGATTAAACTTAACCATCACGTGTCGCGGGTTACTACCCACTCAACACCCCGAAGGATGCTGTATCCAACATTCCACACAAGACCAACTACTTCACTACCCTGGATGCCACGCACAGCTACTGGCGGAAAACTGCCAACATCTCACAGTCGTCATCACCCCTTGGGGGCGGTACAAGTTTCTGTATGCACCCATGGGTCTGTCCTCGGCTGGCGACGAGTATTGTCGGCAGGGGACAATGTGTTGGCAGTCATTGGCAGTCATTGGCAGGCATTGGCAATCTACAGCAGATAGTAGACGACAATCTTGCATATGACACACAACTCTCGGCACACATTGAGCGCATCTGGAACATTATCACGTGCTGCAAGGAGCAGCGAGTCACCCTCAACACTAGCAAGTTCACATTGTTTCAAGAGCAAGTTCACTACTTGGGCTACGGCTACCTCTCGTTTCGGCATAGCAGTTAGCAGCGGAGCCAGGCCAGCTCAAGGCCATTCGTGAGTTCCCCGCACCCACTAACATCTCAGAACTGCGCACGTTCATGGGAATGGTCAACCAGCTCGACTACTTCTCAAGTAGCATCAGCAGCACCGAGAGCCCGCTTCGCTCACTCCTTAGCACCAAATCTGTCTTCCAGTGGCGTCCGGAGCACGAGGCTGCCTTTGATGCAACGAAGACTATGTTGGCCACCCGTGCTCTCCGCACTTTGACCCCAGTCTCCGCACTTTGACCCCAGTCTCCGTACTGCATTACAGACAGACGTGTCCCATCGCAAAGGCCTTGGCTTTGCTCCACTCCAGAAACATGACTCAGAGTGGCGACTAGTCCTCACGCGCTTCCTCACCGACACGGAATCTACTCAGTCTAGATAGGCCATGGAAAAATTGAGTTTTTGGCTGCAGTATAGGCAGTGCACAAGTGTCGTGTCATCCAATGCCAACATTCTCGCTGATTATCGACCACCAGCCTCTCTCATCGCCATCCTCAACCACCAGACTCTAGACATGGTCGAAATGCTCGGTTGCTACGTCTTAAAGCCAAGCTCGACATGTACATGTAAGTCTTTGACACCGTGTGGGGTACGGGTTCGGAGCATGCCAGGCCACACGCCCTCTCCCGTGCAAGATTTCAAGACCAGTCACCAGAGGATGAGGCGCTGGATGCCGAAGTGCAGTTCTGGTTAGGGGGCGTCACCACCATGAATGCAGATCAGTTGGCTGAAGCTGCAGCTCCATCCACCTCTGACAGCACCTCTACAGCTGACCCCATCCCAGTGCAGCTAAGCGATGCTGCCGATGATGACTTAGACTACTGTGCTACAGGAAGTGGTGAACGATAGGTTCCCCAGTCGCCGGAGTACCACGAGCCGTGTCTTGCAGCACTATTGGGAACCAAAATCGGAGTTGTCAACGGGTGGTAACCTAGTCCTCTACGGTTCCCAGATTGTGGTCCCAGCAGCAGCCCGGCCCGATGCCCCAGCGTTTGCACGCCTCGCACCAAGGCATTGGTTGGACTAAATAGCGGGCCCGACAAGTGTAATACTGGCCAGGCATGACAATTGACATTGAGTGAACTGTCCGATCATGTTCGAAATGCCAACAGCATCTGCCCAGTCTGACCAAGGAACTGTTACAGCGAGGCCCCATGCCGTCGCGTGTCTTCGAGGAAGTGTCAGCGGATCTCTTTTCCCATGCCGGCAACCATTATCTTGTGCATGGTGATCGCCTGTCCAACTGGCCTTGCACTGCGTTGTGGTACCGACACGATCCCACCTCCCGATATATCATCCAGATTCTCCGGGGGAATTTTGGTGCATTGGGCGTTCCGACAAAGTTTCCTTCGGATGTTGGCCCCCAATTAACTTCAAAGGAATTCACCCACTTCATGACCCAGTGGGGTGCTCATCACCTACTGTCCAGCCTCCATTTCCCACAATCGAACGGCATGCACGAGTCTGCTGTTCGCGCTATGAAGCACTTGGTCTCGATGTGCACGCACCATGGCAATCTTCAGGACGAGGCTTCGACATTACCTTAGTGGATGGTGCCACACCCCTATGCAGCGGGCGTGTCATCCGCCCAGATGCTATCCGAACACCCGCTACGCTTGTCCCGGCTCATTGACATGTATTCAAGCCTTCATGGAACCAAGCTGCCACCTCCCTGGATCGAGATGTCACCACTCAGAAAGCTGCATCCGAGTATGACCGATCGGCTCACCCACTCTAACCCATGGCTGACGGATGCCAGATACTGGTGTAGAATCTTCGCAAAAAGTAGGCTGACCAGGTCGGCACAACCATCCGTATTGGTCGTACTCACAGTTACTATGTCCGCCTCCCAGATGGCCGTGTGCTCTGGCGCAACCATCGGTACCTCCGTCCGGTGCCACCCCAGTCAGCCTCCAGTCCCCAGTCAGTCTCCTCCAAGCTCGGACAACACGTCGGTGCTCCCTCAGGCCACAGAGCGGACACCCAGCACCTCTTCGGTCTCCTCGGTTACCCTCCGGCAGCATAGCACCCCCAGCAGGAAGCCACCATTGCCCGTTTGGCCTTGCGAAATAAAAATAAAAATCAACAGCAACAACAACAACAGACTCCAAGATCTTTTCTGTTCTCATCAGCTTATTCCGTTATTTGTCTCCTCTTTGTATCTTCAAACCAGAGAGTGATACAAGTACTACTCCCTGCCTCAAACTGAAATCATTTTTTCTCTGATTTTTCCATTCAGTCTTGCAGCTTGGGAGGCAAACGGGGAGTTGATGTGTATGTGTACGTGACGTCAAAGAAACGGCTTTGCCACGGGTCAGGGCAACCCTGCTAGTTAGCTCTTAAAAATAAAAATAAAAAGTTTCATGAAAAAGTCAGTTGCTTGTCCAGGATTCCTTGTGCTGTTTGAGAGCGAGTCGGACATGTGGAGGCGACTGTAACCGCATTCCCGCCACAGAAGAAATTAGGCGGCGTGCATCCTGATTGTACAGTCATGTTACTGTACATTCTTGATGACGACACAGGCCAGTACCCTGTATACAGTAGGTATCGGCAAGAGTAGATAAACAAGAGTGTGCAACTCCGGATCTCTCCTGCACAATCTGCAGATACCCCCGCCCACGGCGGAATTTTTTGTTGACGTCACCTTTTTTTCAGAAACGCGGACTTTGCCGCAGAGCAGTGTGAGAGCACGTGCTGGGCACCGACCTTGTAGTGCAAAGCCCGGCCAAGTGCACGAGGGAAACCTCTCCAAAAGGCTCGCAGTGCGTGCGTCGTCGAAAAGATTACGTCAACAAAAAATTCCGCCGTGGGCCAACCCATCCGCGAGTTGCACACTCTTGTTTATCTACTCTTGGTATCGGTTATAGCGTGGGTGTTTGAAGAACGACTTTCTATTCTTATTTCCGATATTTCTTACACGCGATAAATCAAGTGTGACTTATCGAATGCATGTGCGCAGACACAGGATGGCCATCATACATACAACGCATCACTGCTGCGCATGCGGGTGTTCCATACGTTTGCCATGCGGCTATGCAGCATGGGATACATGACAACAACAATTGAACCTGCAGCATCAGTACGATGCAATGTGAGTCAGAGCAGAACTGCATTGGCCAGATGTTATTACTACTTAGTACAGGCGATACACTTTGTACTAATCTCAGTGCCGGTATGTTCTCAGTGGTATGTTCTCAGTGGTATGTTCTCAGTGGTATGTTTTGCTACACAAAGTCCATTCTTTCCACTATGCGATAACATTGCTTGTACACGTAAGAATAAATGTTCACTTGAAACCCATGTTATGATTATGAAAGTACATGTATGAGAGGTCATTCTTGTAAGCAGTATTATTCTTTTACACGACCACGCTATAACCCATACGCACTGTACATGATTGTATAGGTACTTCAGTACATTGTACTATTTTTTTTTTTTTTTTTTTTTTTACGAGTTGGCACCTATGAATTCAGGGGATGGCCCACGCCTGGTAAAAAGAAAAAGAAAGAAAAAGAATGTCTGGCACCTATGAATTCAGGGGATGGCCCACGCCTGGTAAAAAGAAAAAGAAAAAAAGAAATCATATTAACAAAGAAAACTAAAGAAAAAAGAATGTTTGGCACCTATGAATTCAGGGGATGGCCCACGCCTGGTAAAAAAGAAAAAGAAAAAAAAGAAATCATAACAAAGAAAACTAACTAATAGCGAAAACAATACAGCCATATAACAAGAGGTGAGGGTTAACCCAGACGACACTCAGCATTCACTAGAGCTGAGGGGCACTCCAGCTGCTGATCCAAAGGTGCTCGCCTGGATCGATGACCTCTTAAGCTTGCAATCGCCGATCTGATGAGGGCAAACCCTAGGCGGCAACGAAGGTGAGCCATCACCATGGAGAACGGTTCCTTCCGCTTCTCAGCCAGCATTGATGCAATGCGCTTGAGGAAAGCAGAGGCAGCCTTGCCTTGACCACCGGAGGCACAAAACACCAAGGGGACGAACGATGCCTTCTCTACTTCCCTAACACGCTCTTCATAGTGTCGCCGTTTCTCCTTCTCGTGCTTAGTGAACGTGCTGTTGAGGGAGGGAGCGGTGTTCGATCGGACAAAAGGGTTAAATACCCGGACATCAAAGAATGTCCTCTCGAAACGGCCGCCCCACACCCCGCTGGCAGCAACATCTAGGCGGGCGCCATCCTCGCTGATTGCAGTACGATACCTCATCCGTTCCCCGGAAAGTGGCTGGAGAGACGGCTCCACACTTACGTCATGTGCGACGCGTGAAAGCAGTGAGGCGGTGATGTCTCGCAGCTCGTTATGCCGGAGTGACGGATACCCTCCAATAGGGCACGACAGGGCATGCGCGGTGCTGAATGCCTGACCACAGACGCAGGTGGACGGCAGCATTGGGGGGACCCAGCCATAGCGAACATGGATGGCGTCGCGAAAGCCAGCCTTGCTGAGGGAAAAGCCGTGGACTTTCAGTGGCCGGCACGTGAGCCAATTGGAGGCCCCCTTCAGCGAAGCAAGCTCCACACAACGCTGCAATTCCTGTGAAGCGGCTGAGACGACATCCTTGGCGATGGTTGACTCCTTATTCCGCTGTCGGCTGCGGACTTCGGACTTCCTGTGCAGCGTAAGCTGCGTGACGTCGGGCAGGTAGGACATGCCAGAGAGGATTCCCTCAACCAGCGTTTGGGTGATGTGGCAGGATGAGTGGAACTGTTCTGCTAACGAAGAGACGATGATTAGTCCCAGGCCACCCAAACGACATGGTAGAGCCAGGATCTTCCGTTCGGCAGAGCCTGGAGAGGGGCGACCGAGGAGGGCTGGGAGTAGCAGGTGTACAACCGCCTGCTCCAAGGGCTCCAGCAGGGTAGCTGTGTACATGTACTATACAGGGTGACGGAGCCACTACAGCAAGGACGTATGTGTACAGTCATGTACATGTATGTGTACATGTATGTGTCAAAACACGACCAACTAGTCACCTATCAAAATAATATTCAAACCACTTCAGATTTTTTTCTGGCTCATGCCAGGTGCTGTCATGACATGCATGGTAAGTGACATGTACAATGCCAGGCTTGAAACGACCGTTGGGCTATCCCTTGGCGCTCGAATTAGTTGGTAGATTCTGCTTGGAGAGCAGTGAAATATTAATTGGCAGAACCATGCCAGAAAAATTACCAAATTCTGCCAATTAATAGCTGCGGGCATTTATATCTGCAAAGCGTTGATGCAATCATACTTCAAGTAGAACTCGCAAGCGGTCTACAAATACATAACAAGCCGGCGAGGGGACAATTTTTTTTCGAGAGAGACATGCAGGCCTCTTTTACAAAAATCCTATAATCGATAGAAATAATGTGTATGCACTCATGCCACAACACCAGAGGAACAATAAGTACGGATTTTAACGTCGGTTTCATGTGACTTTCATCAAAAGCCTTCTATAGTGCTAATTCTAGGATATCCGCAGTGTTTCTCATTATTAGATTTAGATCCGATATTATTCACTTGATTGTACCGTAAAAATAGTTGCTTTGTAGTCTAACTCTCAGAGTGACAACGATTTCTGATGAAAGTCACCTTAAAACGGCGTTAAAATCCGTACTTATTGTTCCTCTCGTGGTATGAGCGCGTATACGTTATTTCTATCAAAAATACATAACACATCACCACCTATCCCAGTTGCTCAAGCAGTAGCTACTTCAACAATGCTGCTGTTCTGTTCTCTGCCGCAAAACACATCCACCCCTCCCTTCTCCAAACCCTGGCGGCTAGCGCCATGCAGTAGCGCAAGACCAGCTCAGGAAATAAAACATTGCTACTACTAGCGCCTGCCACAGACCACAGCTTCATCGTTGAACAGGATAGTACACACACGCACGCACGCACGCACGCACGCACGCACACACACACACACACGCACGCACACCATTGGACGCCCATCGCCGGAGGCGATGATAGCGATGTGACAGCAGAAGCCATAGCAGCTTGTGCTGGGATTGCACTATTCAACAGATTGCAAGGCTGAAGAATTGACCGCCACTATTCAGCCTGGTCTACACCACACAGCTATGAAGTGACTTTTTCTGGCCAGTGAATCCCAGTGAATCCCACACGCACACACGCACACACGTTTATACGCACTCCGGCAGCTAAAGAATTGACTCGATTGAAGAGGAAAAATTGATAGTTGTCCACAACTTGGAGTTAAAATAGACTCAACGGTACTCCTCAGCACACCAGCGAGGAAAGAAAATCAAGGGAAAAAAGAGCGAAATATAGATACAGTCAACCAATATGAGTTCATCAACACACTCTGCGAGGCTTTCTACGGGGAAATTGTGCGCAATCGTGTGAAATTCAGGTCGCTCTAAATGTTACCATGGTGAAATTCAGGTCACTCTAGTGTAACCATGGTGAAATCCAGGTCTATCTAATGTTACCATGGTGAAATCCAGGTCATTCTAATGGTATTACTATGGGTCCGTATGGGAGTATGGTTGCACTGGCCAGCAGCTCACTGAAATTTGTATCGATACGCATCATCATCAATCTAGCAATATTACTACAACTACTTCTACTACTGAGAGAGCGCGAGGGGATGTGGGGAGTGAGAGAGAGAGAGAGAAATGGAAAGATGGAAACAAAATTGCACTGGGGAAGGAGGTGGGGTAGATATTAGAACACTATGGGGTGCAATTCCTGGTGCAGTGGGCGGGGAGGGGGGCATTAGTGTGTGGTATGCCACCATGGACAGCTGGGCCAGAGACAATCTAGAAACTAGATGCAGTGGCATGACAACGCACCGCACGGAACTCACTGTAGCGGGCTGACAGCATAGATCTCTGCGGCGCAGAAACTGCCGTAGCACAAGCGCGCAACGTTCTCAAGCCAAGCTCTGCAAATTACACGCCTTGTTTTCAAGCTATGGGGGGGGGGGGGCAGCATAGGAAGCGGGCGTCATATTGGACAGGATATCTGCGTCACAAAACGTAACTCGCGGTTAACTGAATAATCACTACCGACGAGGGAAAGAAAATTCTCAAGTTCAATTTTCAACAGCGTCGGTATCAGCAGCGTATCGCAGTTCACTGGCCATCTTCTCTCCTCTCAGGAACATGTCCGTCTCAAGGATATTCTGAAATTGCTCAACATCTTTGTAGTTCAGACAGAACGGGTTTTCGCAGTCCCGTTATCTGCACACACGAAGGTCACGTCGTCATGAGGACTCCTGTGGAAATGTGAAGTGCACCTCGAACCAGCAATGGCAGTCGAACAGCGTCGGGTGGCGTGGGTTCTCGTGTCCCCAGCTCGACGTCAGCGATATGCGGCAGTACTGGAGGTCCAGCGTCCGTGGCACGCCACCCTCGTTCCTCTCGTACCACCGTCGCACCTGGTTGGCGCGCGCCCGGTCGAATATCTTGAACGATCGGCCGCTCTGTATCTTATGCACCTTCTGCTGACCGCCAGGCTGGGATAACGTTGGACTCTGTACGTACACGGAGTACTGCGAGCGATTGTACAGATATACGGCCTGGAAGGATTTCCGCCAGAGCAGAAACCCGCGGCCGACCTTGCGCTGCCGATCCTCGACGCCGCGCGCCCTGTCGCGGTTGCGTATCGTGCGCAGGTTCAGCGCGTACACGCTGCTGGGGTCCGGAGTCGGCATGGCACTCTCCTCGTCGCCACGGTAGAAGACTTCCATGCGTGCCGCCGACACCTGCTCGATGCGGCCAACACGCGTGTTGAACTCGCCGTAGCGCACCATCATCCACGGGCTGCTGGACACGCTCCGCGTGATCACCGGCGTGTCCCGGCTGCAGCTCCGCCGAGAGCGCGCTCCTGTCAGTAACAACACACACACACACACACACACACACACACACACACACACACACACACACACACACACACACACACACACACATACGAAAGACAGCACAATCATGAATGAGGTCAAAATCAACTCGGGCGCTGAGCCAAAGCTCATAGCTCATATCCATGAGATCAAAACCGGTAGCATTTACAAGTCTACTAGAGGCAGAATGCATGGATCGCACCCCCCCCCCCCCCCACACACACACACATTTTACTACACTTCTAGTTGTGAAGATTGCGATGGACAGAAATCACTTCACAGTCCACTGACGGATTTACAAACATTGTAGGAATTTATTTTGCCCCGGTACATGGAGCTGAAATGACCCAAAAACGAGAACATTCAAAACCAATAGTAAAATGGTAAACCGCGGAACGAGTGGCGATAAAGAGGTTACGCAAACGAGATCATCGCATTATGCTTCGTATGCAGTGACAAGCCAGTGCTAGTTTTCATTCAGTGGCATACTAGTACTCTGTACTCGTGTGGGCGTATCACCTAGCTGCAGCTACTCATCACCTAGCTGCAGCTACTCACAGTCTCTAAAGTATAACTGTGATGTTACAGAACTGCCATTCGGTGGACTTCGCCATCTTGCAGGTGCAAGCGGGAGCTTTGCAGCATTACACAGAACAACTGCAATCCTGCAGTAAGGCAATACTTGCACGGGGCATGGGGCACGTGCCCCCCCCCCCCCCTAAAAATGTCGGTCTAGGTGACATAAGGACTATGAGCGACATGCACCGGCCATCCTACACATATGCGGTCGTGCACCCCCATAAAATGGGGGACCAGTTACGCCCCTGCCATACATTCTTCCACGGAACGCCAAGATCACATCCATAGTACACACTTTGACACTACAGTCCATTCATAAAAAGATGGGTCCTGGCTCTGGCGAGCTCCCGTATTTGGCGATTTTTCGTGATTTCATCGTACACAGTGCAGTGCTGCGAACTTTGAAATTTGAAAAAGGGTCCAAAAAGGGTGCCTGAACTGGGGTTTGAACCGCAGAATGCACTGTTGCAGGCGGGGTCAAACGGCCTGGATTTTGATGGTTTTTCCCAATTCAGTGCTTTTGGGGCAAAACCTGGCCGAAATCCTATTCTTGCTATGGCTTGCTTTTTGGACAAAAAAACTTCAGAAACATAATTGGAAGAGGATTCCATATGGGATTGCAGAAAAAAATTCTAAAAAAACTCAACGTTTGACCCATTTATGGCCAAAAGCTAGAAGTTCATTTTTTTCTGAATG
The DNA here is from genome assembly GCF_964019385.1 of Sycon ciliatum. NCBI lineage: Eukaryota > Metazoa > Porifera > Calcarea > Leucosolenida > Sycettidae > Sycon > Sycon ciliatum. The sequence continues at coordinate 23,430,362 of NC_088654.1, forward strand.
GACTGTAGCACCGAAGTGCCATACGAGGTAAGTCACCGTCCCCACTTGCGGGGGGGGGGGGCGGGGGGGGAGGGGGGTAGAGGGTAGCCACAGCTAAATCCATGACCAGGACTAGCAGGAGGCCGTGGCCTGCATATTCTATTTTGTTTCCTACGCTAAAGTCGTGGCCTCCCTTCCTCAGCCTCATAAGTCTGGTATATGTAGTCACTGCATAAGTGGAAGCCCCCCCCCCCCCCCCCCAACACCAAGAAGTGGGTACACTCCATGTTCTGCTTCAAATACTTTTTTGAAAAGTTTCACAAGCAAACTTTCGTGCCCCCTCCCCCTTGCCATCATGACAGTGTGTGTGTGTGGGGGGGGGGGGGGGGGGCTCTGTTTACTGGTACTGCTAGGTTCTAACTCAGAGAAGAATGCTGTCATCTAGGCTGTGTCAAAACACACCATGTTCATGAACAGAGACAACTTTTTACGACTTTTGTAGCAACACATTTCAGATTCTTTTTGTACATATCAGCGTGTAGTTTGCGATGATTCCAACAGCATTTACGCGGAGGTTTCACAGTGGCCTCCTGGGATTGCTTCTCCAGCGTATTCCGGCACACCAGCTCTCTTATCTACGCTATCACTACGCTCCGTTAGATGTGCCATGTAAGGTAAACACCAGCAACCGCCAGCAAGTGTTTCCTGCCAAATTTCCTTCCTCGCTCTGTGTCCACGCCAGGCGAGTCTCGCCCAAAGCAACCCCCAGCAAGAGCTGTCCACTGGTCATGCCTGTTCAGCTCCGCGGATGGTGGCTGATGGTGTACAAAATTACAAATACAGTCCTACACCAAATACAGTTCTATACATGCCAAGAGGGCACAGGAGAGGGGGAAACAGACATGCAATGCATTGTGCAGGGCAGTATGGGGTGTGATGGAGCAGACCACCCGCAGGCATAGTGCAAGCTTGTAATCCTAGGCCAGACAGTGACAACTAACACACATTGTCACCCAACTACATGATTGCAGTACAACTTGCGCCAATGGGAGCTGCTTGCAAGCCCAATCCAGGAACTGAATTTCTACACTGGCACGGCGTTTAGTGTGTACAAGGAACATGTCCTCATCTAGTCACAGACGCGCGCAACATATGGAGAACTGGAGGCATAGTCTAGTCAACTGGGTTACAACCTGCCATACCTTGTAACTCACAAACGCACAGAACATGCCAGATACTGGATACACAAAGCCACTAAAATAATAGATTTCAGTCACAAGGACGCCATACCGGGGCCTGTACAAACACATAGGGCGATGGCCTGCCACCACGACAGGAACACCGACCAGGGAAAACAACTAGCAATGAGTACAAAACGAAATGAAGCAATACGAATACGTTACAATACGCGCCTGTAACGTATCGCTGTTGTGCACAGCAGTGGCGCTCCACCACCAAGGCAAGTGGGGAAGGTTGCCGGCCTGCCACTCACATGCCAATGCCAGGTGAACATTGCCAACACGCCCAACACATTGCCCTGAGTCGGCGAACAAGATGGTCAAACCCGACAGCAGGGGAGTAGGGGTGCCGCCAAAAAGAAACGTTCTCCCGACCATGCCCAGAGGGATATAGGATGCACCCCACCAATCACAGGCACCGACACATTAACATATTTACACCCTGATAAGATTTTCACTGCTAGCATCACCGCTGGGAGTTATCACGGCAGGGGAAGGGGCAGCCATCACCCGATCAGTGAAACAAAGGTGGAATTGTTATGGGTACTACTAGTAGTAGTAGAGACGCACAGTAGAAGCAGCAGCTTGCTACAAGACCAGATACTGTTTCAGCACTTATCACCTCCTCACACTACAGCTTGCTGCACTCAACAGTAGGGCAGTGTTACACTCTAGAGAATGCAGAGTAGAGATAGGATGTGCAGTGTGCTGGACATCTCCATACATCTAGTTGCACTTCTCTGACACTAGAGGTATTATCACTAGCCTAAAAGTAGTAATAGTTGAAACCTTGGATTTTTAGAGATTCCTTGGCCATACAGAGAGAGAGAGAGAGAGAGAGAGGGGCAGAACAGCCCGTTTGTAATCTTGCAAAGGCCTGGTGAAAACCTTGCTCTCATCCAACAACCCTTTGCCTAACCAGATAACTGATGTAAGCACAACAAAATTCCTGAGAGAAACACTTCAAGGAGTGATTCCGGCACATAACACACACCCAGCATCTTTCCCACTTGTAGCTCCGGCCAGAATCCCAAATGAGCATTTCAGCCTTCAGGTGTCAGAAGTGGAAGAAATTAGAGCTGCTGCTGCTGCTATCCGTAGTGATTTACTCCCCATCCAGGTATACACATGCCGTTAGTGGACGCAACACTTATGTCCGTGCACTTGGCCGAGCCATTAGCAGCACTCCCTGGCTGATGGTCCAACAATGCTCTGAATGACCAGCGGATTGCCAGCATCTGCTGCTCCAAGAGGCATCCCTTGTGATCCTGATGCCACCCAAGCACCCTGCGAACCATTATCTGCGTCAAGATAGTCACGCTGCATTCTCCTGGAATGCCAGCCAGCAGCACTCTGTGTTGCCCCACTGAACTCTCCTAAGCAGGCACTCACACCGACCAGCAGGTCATCCCCGCAAACACACGGAGTATAAGGGCCCAGCAGATACACACTTTCAATTCATCATCAACTCCCAAGGCCAATTTCCTAATGGACACAAAATGAAATTTCTTTCCAGGTGTAAGTGTAAGGGATTGGCAGCAGAACGCAAGCTGGAAATTCTTCCTAATTTACTCCATTTATGACAGGAACAAATCAAATGCAAGCCCACACTGTCAACCACATTCCAAAGCATCAATGTGTCAGGACGACCAGATTGAGCACCCAGGCTTGGGGAGTATTTTCTCCTAACTGGGTATCAGCGCATCCATGCCTGTTTTGAGTGTAGATTGGTGATCCCATCTTGACTCCTGACTTGTCAAGACAGCAGAACAAGCCTGTCAACTCGTGAACGCTACGTGCTGAGCAAGGCATCTTGGCCCCAGCTCAAAACGCGGGACAGTCCACTATCATTAGTCATTGTATTTTTGTAGACAACATCTTCAGACTTCACCGCACTGAAAGACCTCTACTCGCACACGATTTATTTGTACTACAGTACATCGCGTGTTCAACTACATGTAGGAACAGTTCAGCGGCAGGCAAGCTGTCAGCGCGGCACGTGGACACAATCTTTTCACAATCTTGACTCGACACACCGCAGCAGGACGTCCGAGTCGTGAGCGCAGCTTCACAGCCAGCCCAGCACATTGCCACACAGCCCAGGCGCAGGATTCTCTCTTCATTGAGCCGTCAGCACGGGCACAGGACCAGATTGCGTCTTTGGCGTGTGTCGAGTCGGCTTCACACGTCCCAACAGCAGGTCGAGCATACAGTGCACGACCCTGATTGCTCCGCTCAAAGCAACGACAACGGCGCACAGTAAATCTACACACTACGAGTCCGAGCATTTCGACGAGTTGGCAACACGACCCAACGCAACACTACACAGACAGTCACAGAGCTAAAATTTTCCTGCACCACTCAAAATATCATAGGCAACAAAACATGATACGCAAGCATTTTTTGGAGTAGCTCACCTGAGCTCCGACTGTCGGTTGTCAGCGACGAATATTCGGCGCTATCGGCAGTTAGCGACGCTCCGAGATCGGACACGGATACGGAGATGGCAGAGTCTCCGGACGCGCCACCGGACGACGGCAGCGCGACTGTCTGTACTGCTCGCCGACCTGGAGTATAGCAGACACACACACAGTACACGCGCGCACGCACAAGGAGCGACACGAAAAGATGTTACGAGATGTACTAGTAACCACAAACACACCACTGACTGTGGTTCAGTGCGGAGCTGCGCTGGGCCAGCATGCAGCAAGCCGCAGACTCTAGGAGCGTTCCCCCACCAGCATACACGGGCACTCACAAATTACAAGAGACATGTCAATGAACCATCCTCTTCCACCTTGCGCCGAGATGGCCAACACGTTCGTTCGCCAACTGGAATGAGCTCGCACTCCCACAGTCTGCGTGCACACCGCAGCACACAAGCAGCCAGCCCCCCGTCCAGACCCATCGCTCATCTAGCACAAGTCCAGACGGGCAGACCTACACACGCACACACCGAGTGCTACTGTGCATTAGTGCAAAGCTGCAAATCACAAACGACCGACGACCGATCGTCCCGCACAAGCCGTCTGGAACATCGCCGAGGGCATCACACTGTCAGTCAGTCTAAATGAGTTTTCGTAGCAGAGCGGCACGCAGCACATACATGCTTCACAGTATGAGACAGTCCGCGAGTCAGTATCATTCTGTTTGACTTTGTACATCGGCAAGAGTCATCACGCACAGACACACACACACGCACACAACTGGGGCTCACCATGGTGGTCGGGTAGAGTTGTTCGTTCCGTATTCCACAGAGTCCTGCCATCACCACCTGGCCTCAGTGGCTCTTCCTCTGAGCACACGAACACACACGCACACGCGAGCGCGCCCAAAAATTCAAGGACAGCACATATCACGCTGTTGGAGCAAAACAGACACGCATACACGTGCCGTCACTCACACAAGCACGCAAAAACTCCGCGTACACGCACCGATCACCCGCGATGCTGCGCATAGAGTTCGCTAGAAAACAATTTACTCACATTTCACGAACATGCTGAGCAGCAGTACAGTGTTGGGGTGGAGTGGTGTGTGCGCCACGACACGATCGACTCGTAAACTGACAAAAATGTTTGCAAAGTGTGACCGACGACAGAGGCGTATGAATCAAACACTGTCCGTACAGACAAGAGAAGACGCATCGCCAGCGAGATGGTCAACTCCTCGCCTCGACAGGGCTTCACATCATGAATTTTTGAGAAGCACTTGCACACACACACACGCGCGCGCACACACACACACACACACAGTTACAGACACGCACGGAGACAAACACGCACGATCCGACACACACGCACGCGCGCATGCCGCGTCAAGACTCACCAGTAGGTATTGCTCTGGCGAAATGGTATGGACTGCAGCAAACAAGTCCATCAGAACGCCCTGCACTGCTCTCGCCACCACTCGGGCAAACAGCAGCCTCCTGATCCAAGCGATGCAACTCCGCAGTACTCTCCAAGTCTGGCCAACGAAAGGCGCGCGCACAGAGCAACTGTGGGGACATTTGCTGGCCTGCTACTACCGAATCCTCCTGCGACACCAGCCAACAGTGTCTCTCCACATCGCCATTGCGCAGCGAGGACACGTAGTCCTTCACCTCCCTGCCATCACGACTCTTCAGCAGAGCTTTCCAGGACTTGTGCGCCGCCTCCTGCCACTGGCGCTGCTCCGGCGTGCACTCGCTACTGCGCTGATCCCACAAATCGCGAATCAGCGAACCCTTCTTGAGCGACAGCATGCTAGAAGCGGCGCCTCATTCACCTGCACCACGCACAGCAGCAGCAGGTTCTTGCTGGAAGCAGGTATTGCGCGCTGAACTCATGAAGGAACCGATCCGACTGGACACTTCTCAGCTCTTGCTGGTGCTGATGTAGAAGATCACCGTCCAACTGCATCGCTTCTTCGCGACCAGTACGCATGCAGTGCGCATCCGTTACAGCAGGCAGTACTCCTGAGGTCTGCTGCGCCACCATTGCAGCCAGCACCAGAAACACAACACACCAGATGAGCGTGAACTCAGCAAGCAAGCCAGCTTTTGACCAAGCAGCCAGCTCAGGCGGCCAGCAGCAGTAGCAGCAGCTCGCTCTCTGTATGAACCAAACTGCTGCCTGCCTGCCTTGGCTTTCACTGCTGTTGCGCTGCTGCTGCTATGCTGCGCTCTTCTCAGTCCAGACACGTCGCGGGCTGCTAGTGCATTGGTTTGCCAGGCCCTGCCTGGTATGGCAGCACGCTGCTGCTACACACTATGCGCCAAAGCATGTACAGCAAGAGATGACCAGCTTGGCCAGTTTACAGTGCGCTCCCCTCCAGACGTGTTTTACGTGAAACACATATGTTTCGACGCTGATTGGTGCGCTAGGCACGTGACCGTCCTTTGCACTGCCTTGTCACCACATGGTATGTAGCCCAACGCAGGTGCTGGTCGACCGGTATTTGCGACAGAGTGAGACGCTTTCCGACGCTCGACACCACACAGCCTGCACTGGATCTACAGCAAAGAGAGAGGTACAGAGTGCAGGCAGCAGCTTCCTTCCTCTCACAATCTTTCCCCCGCTCGCTATCTGGCCTGACGCTCGCAGGGATGCATGCATGCAGTCGCAGCACATGAGCACGGGCAACCGCTGATGAATGGTGTGCAAGATAGAGAGAAAAACGGCCGAATTGCAAGATGTGGAATATCGTTTGTGTCGGTGGTTTGTCGTCGACACGTTGTTGAAGAACACTTTCCAGGTTGAATCCATCTCCGTAGCATGTGGCAGAATGATATCTGTTGTTTAGCGATGGTGGGGAAGGATTATCTGCGGCTGTGGTATTTCGGACGTGACGCTAGCAGCTTCTGCATTCGACCATTTCGTGAGTAAAAACGTGTGTCCTCGTTTTATGACCAATCTGGTGTCTTTTCTTGTTTGATATGCGAGTATGAATTGGTGTTGAATGCTGCATATTTCTGTCGGAGTAATGCTCGGTGATATGGGAATGACGGGGAAGGAGCACATGTGACGCTCGTTGAAAGTAGGACATGTTTCCGTGCTGGTAGTGTTGTACAGCAATGTGTTGCTTCTGCTGTGTTCGTACTGCGTCGTCTTCTGTCGTTCTGACTCTCTGAGTTGCTGGTGCCACGAAGGCCGGAGAGACGGGCCGACAGGCAATCTGGGCAGTTAGCGTAGGACGTGTCTGTTCGCAGGCAGGTGGTGGTGTCGCGGCCTGGTGCCCTGTGTGTTGCTAGCTGGTTGTGTCACACACAGATGCAGTGTGTGTAGATCTACGACCGTGTGGATCTTGCTTTTTGATCTAGTACTGCCAGTGTGTGCTCGTAGAATCTACTAGTCGTAGATCTAGTAGATCTACTGGCCGGGCCAGTTCTGTTGTCTGTAATGAACATGGCTGCACACAGGTCTTCGGGCCGGGTTCGGGTGAAGGCTTGTCCTTGGCCCTACGACCCTAGTCTTTGAAGTTTGATCGCGTGTGTGCGCGGGGGTCCAAAAAAGACGACATCGATCAGCTTGTGTCCAGTCAGTTAGTATCTGGTTATAGATATCAGTGTGGGCTTCTCCTGGATTTAGCCCAGTGCCAGTGTGTATGTCAAGTTTTCTTGACCATCCAGATGATCAATCGCATGTTGTCGCAACTGGTGACTTTTCCTCCAGTGTGCTCTGCCGCCCGACTCGTTGGATGCTTTCATCTCCTCCTCGGTGCTCGTGTCACTGATTATGTGGAGTGTGCGTTCGAGAACGGTTGTAAAGCTGGTGCAAGGGACGCTCGCGGATAGTTCCCAGCTTTGCAGCTGGCGGCGAGCCGACACGGCGACAGGCAGCGAAACCTTGTGCTTGTGGATAATCCTGGCTTGACCTCGCGGCCTCTCTCACAAGCACGGCTGAAACCTGGGTCGGGGCGCTCTGCGACACATTGACCTGTCGATGTCGATGGAGTGCCGTCGCTAGCGCTATTTACGCGGCATTCCCATGCTATGTTCAGGTGTGTTCAGACATAATTTTGACTGACCAGTACCAGGTATACTGCTACTACTAGTACTAGTACTAGTCACTACTAGTACACTACATGTCGACTATTATTAATTTTTTTGTATGAGTGTCACTGAAATCCGTGCCTGATGGTGAGGCGGTGCTGTGACAGACAGCGCGAGTCGCGAGTAGAATAGAACACGTTTTCGGCGTGAGTATGAGTCCAGTGTTGTGCCTGCATGGCCGCGGTGTAAAACACCGACATGAGTGTATGATATGTGGCACGAAAGATTATCGCAGTGGCCGGTCGAACTCAAAGACTTGCAAACTGTCCTGGCGTTGACTGTGGACATGGACACGCTCACCCTGTTCCTGTCGTGCCGTTTGGCGTTTACACGGCGGCCTGTAGCCCAGATGGTCATGTCAGCAGGAGGCAACGAGGTACATTTCAGACGTTGCCACACCAAAAAATTATCTACTGCTCTATGCTAAAAAGAGTGCCGAAATGCTGCGAATATATTATGACTTTCTGCGGGGCCAAACAGGGTCAGGGTGGCTTCCTCGGGATCGGGCGCTCCTTGCGCAAAGGAGAAAGATTTGTAGCGCATTGTGTTTGACTCGTCGACTGGCATGTATATGTAGCTGCACGACAAGTGACAATGTGTAAACATGGTCGCAGCTCTCTGTGATGGCGTTGCGTTTCCAGCTTCCCCGTGTGTAGCAAGGTGGTCGACTTGTTCAGGCCAACTCGAAGAGGAAGTGTTCTGGAGATCGATGAGCTTGTGTAGAACAAGTGATCGAGGAGTAGAACATTGACGGCTGCTGCTGGATATAGTCGCCACGTGAATTCCTCAGGACGAAAAATGTTTATAAGCCATGTATCAAGGTGGAAGTTGCTGCACGCCACCTGTTCTGAACAAGCAAGCGGTCAAAAAATAATTGAGTTTTTGATAGACAAACGCACTTCTGGAGTTCTGTGCACGAAGACACTGACTGTTGTCCCCAATCGTGTGCATTCCTGCATTGGGATCTTTCGGCTCCGCTAGCACTAGCAGCAACGCGCACCTCGCATCACACTTCGTTGATGGCACAGGAAATGCCACACTTCATGCACAAGCGCCTTGGTGTAACAGCTGGTCGTTTCTTTCTCGCCTGGGTGTGAATTGTTGTGTAAAAGCTCGAAAAACACCGAATTACGATGTTGCAAATTTCGCCTGAACGGATGTAACTCAATGTAGGATATCACCACCCTTGTGTAAGTCAGATTTCATGTGGATTCACTTAACTTATTCCTTCCCTATGCCCCCAAACCACAGCTAAGTTCTGCAAAAAAGTGAAGTTCAAGCGTCCAATACGCAAACTATTTTCCGTCATATGGGCCTTAAAAGAAGTGACGTATCAAGGCGCGAAATCTGGGAACTATTTTCCACTATAGTTTTGGACATTGATCCTATGAAATGCCGCTCTGGATGTTTTATAACAATCTAGTAATTGTGTAGGTCAACTGTAAATAACCAAGGTGGCGACAGATTGAGTCTTGTAATGGGATGTAGTTTGGGACATTGTGCATGTACATGTGACACTCCTGGTAATGCAGACATCATGATGGTGTCCTTCTGCCCTGAAGGCTAATATGTTGTAATGTGACGAAGGTCCACTCAGGTAGATTTCATGCCGCTCTGTGGCCTTGGCCTGAGCGAATCTCAACTTTCTCCCCCTGACCCAGCTGGGACGTGACCAATTGTCACACAAGTGTCCTGTTTTCCTGCACCACTGAGAGTGACATGTTTTGCACTTATCCGCCCCGAGATTGCTGTTGTCACAATCCTCCTTCTCCCTTCAGTGCAAAGTCAGAGCCGTGCCACATTGGCCGAGATAGTATAGGTTTTGTGTTTTCTCAGTGTGGAAACAGTCCAGCGGGAGCAGGGAGCGGGGAGCACACAATGGAGAGCACACAATGGAGAGATCATCTGTAGACGTCTATACAGTGACACTTTGATTGCTTCAATGTTTTGTCTTTTTGTCAATAGCTGGTAGGAACTGACAAGGCAGTGAAAGTACTGTCGGTATCCCGGCACTCAAATCTGAACTACTTAACGCCCCATACCTATGACCATAATGCACTGCATTGAAGTTGAATGCTTTCTGTGCTGCAACTTTTATCATAGCTTCAGTGGACTAGAGTGGATATCCTATTTTTCTGGCTGTAAGTCGGCCTTTTATGACCAAAAAATGAATTAGAAATAGGTTACTTGTAGTCGACTTGCAGCCGGGGTTTTACCACTACTCAAGTCTACTGATCATTTTGTTCTACCACTACTCAAGTCTACTGATCATTTTGTTTTACCACTACTGATCATTTTGTTTTACCACTACTCAAGTCTACTGATCATTTTCATATTGAACTGGTAAATCCAGGCTCCAAGTATTGGGGGTCGACCTATCTGGTATCGACTTATAACCGAGGACGGCTTATAACCGGCAATGCACGGTAACTGAACTGATGGAACATACGTGGACCTATAGGGCTTGAAAGTGCTACGTCACTCCATAGCAATGGCATAGCAACAATTTGAAAAATTCGAAAACTGGATCCACCTGGATCCAGTTTTTGTATGGATCCAAGCACATTTCAAGCGGTCTCACTCACAGCAAGGTGATGTTGCCAGTGAAACTGACTGATTTGGCTAGTGGGGGCGGGGTGACAACTGGTGGCGAAGTAAAAGTTACACCTGCATACGACATGAGTGGGTTGCTATGCACCCACATACTTAGGCAATAGCAAAGTCACACCTTAGTGGATCCAAAATAGAAATCTGATGTCAATTTACTACTCCCAGGCCGTTTTTGACGTCATCACTTTCAAGCCCTATTGTAATTGCTGATAAAACCCCTATCGGTTCAAACTCGGTCAATACTAGCAATAGTTACTTTCTTTCTATCAACATGGGTTGCAGAATCCTGCAGACTTGCAGACAGTTATGGACGGCAAATGGCCTAGTGTAACTGGCTTGCGTTGGTGTTGTATGGGACGAGAATGGATGTAGCGTTAGTCTAATACTGTAAAACACGATGTTTTCGGTGTAACTTTAATTTCGGTGATTTCGGTAGAGAAAGCCAGCACCTTAATTTAGATTACACCTAAAAGGCACCAGAGTATTTCCTGCACACTGTATGTGCAGGAAATGCTGGTCACCTAAGTCTAAATTACACCTGAAACCTGGCACTTTAGTGGCATTTCCCTGACACCGAAATTTAAATACACCTAAAATTACATGTTTTACAGTACTTCAAGTTGCTTTTTGGTATTGCGAACTTGGCCGGGAACAGATCTACTAGTAGATGGCGGACAATTGGATCTTAGATTTCAGTTTGCCCTACAATGCCTCTGAGTTGCTCTTCCTACTTTTCCAGGGCTAGTTTGGGACAAATCTTGATTCGTATCAATTTAAACTCGTTGTCTTGGGATTCGAGTAGTTAGACTGGGATGAAGAGGAGCATGATGAGTGCTCGCTGCTTTGGTGTGCAATGGCTTGCAGTTTGTGCGGCAAATGCACCTGTAAATCATGAGAATGTAATTTACAGGGTTCGTACAGGGTATGGGAAAGTATGGAAGACACTGCAGGTGTTTTCCACACCTTGAAAGTGTATGGAAATTGCCATGATGTGTCTTTAGTTTAGAGCAGTTTTTTAGTTCTCCCAACAACTAACTTCCTTCACACCAGCCTGCTCCCCCTCCCCCTGAAGAAGAGTAGACTAGCAGTAGGATGGTAATCTGCAGTAGCAGATTGGTACTCATCGTAATACGCAATCATGATTATGATGATTGTGGAGCAGATTGGCAATGCCCAGGGCCGCCTAGTGACCCTACATGTGTGATTGTATTGTATATCCTGTTTGTGTGTGTGTGTATGTATGTGTATGTGTACACCAGCAGAGATACTGGTGTTTAGTGCTGCCCAGCTAATGCCCTGTCTGGCTGTCTGTACTCCTAGGCCCTGGGGTGGAGAAAAATCTTGTTTGTTTACATAATCCTGGGATATATGGAAGCATGATTGTGTTATCAAGGCATATGTAGATAGCACTGCACTCTCCATGCTGTATTGTTCGAGTCTTGTGTTCAGTGTGAGCATGTATGCGGGTGTTCCTTCCTCTACTCCGCAAACTGACAAACTGAAAGATCAAAGGAGGAGTGTAGTAATGGGGTGATGTTTTGAATTGTGTTTGTGGTTTGCGTCATGTCCCCCAGGCCACACTGATCTCTGCATTCTATTGTTTTGATGCCAAGTGCTGGAATTTGTTGCTGTGGGTGGGCCTCTGCCTATCCCAAGTAATGCCACTCGATCTTCATCAGAATCATCACCTACTCCAGGTGTTGTCAGCGGCCATTTTCAACTGATTTATTTGTTCATAGCCAAAATGCTCCTGTTTACGAAGATCTCTATGATTGCACCATCGCCTCGCCCCCTGTTGAACTGATGTACGCTAGCTCTTCCTTCAGATGGCATTTCCGCCCCTTCTCCAGTGCAAACCTTATCTAAGCTGATTGTCAAGCGTTGGCGGATCTGACCACAGGGTTTGTAGGTGGCGCTGCTGCGGATGAGAGAGGCCCAGGTGTTAGTGGGGACTTGGCTTTTCTCTTCTTTTGTCCCTTTGTGAAGGTTGCCGCAATCCAGTGGCGTGCTTTCAGAGCACCCTGCTTCCATGGCTGCACCGGTAGCCTAGAGGTAACAGTCGACTTGTGTCTATGTCAGGGTACTTGCCACGTGGGATGACTTGGACAGTGGCTGGACCCTGGCTGAAGAAGGGACCATCTGGGTGCAATGTGGGAGTTGATTACCCAATTACAGCCGTATGTATGGAGTGTGTGTCCCAGGCCGGTTTAGTGATGATTTGCTTCCACCCAGCACCCAGCCCGTCCTGCTAAGCTGTGTGCTGGCACTGTGTGGCACAGTGCTCGGCAGAGTTCAGGGTGTGCAGCAGGACTGCTGCTCAGCTATTGCAGTGAAGTGTGCTTGATCAAGTACAACGACGTAATGGTTAGTTAGTTGATGTTTCCTGTCTGAATGATGCCCATGCTGTGCTCTGCCTTGGGCCCACTCCCCTGCTGTTCATACGGTGTGTGGCCATAGTGTTGGCTATGCATGGATGGCTTTGCAGCACTGCTGGTCCTTACATAGTCATGAGCCCCCATGTCCCAAGTATGTAAGTAATAGTTGTTGGGATGCAGGCAGCTCCGCAGTCATGGTTATCTGTGTGTATCCTGGCTTGTTTGTGCTAGTGGAATGTGCATTTCCTGCCCGACCTTGTGCACCAGATGCTACGGTTATAGCCTATTGAGAAACCTTCCTGTTCAAACCTAAGCACTGTGACCGAGCGGTGTGGTGTGGTGTGCCTGTTTGGGTCACACTCAGCACATTGTGCATTGGAGTTACCCTGGCTGTGGTGTGCACTGTATGTGTGTGTGTGTGTGTGTGTGTGTGTGTGTGTGTGTGTGTGTGTGTGTGTGTGTGTGTGTGTGTGTGTGTGTGTGTGTGTGTGTGTGTGTGTGTGTGTGTGTGTGTGCCACCTCCCATGGCGAGAACAATGGCGGTCAAGTGGGGGTCTTCCTCAGCTTCCTGCAATGACATTATAAAGCTGAGTGTGGCCATGCTCCGGCGCTGGTGTGAACAAACTGTGAATTGCTGGTGCACAGGACTAGGGCCAGTAGGGGTCAACTCCTAACGTTTATAACATAGTGTATAGTGTATAGGGCCAGTGGCAGGGATGTACTGGTTGCATCTCAGTGAGTCACCATCACCCACCCTGCAGTAGCTCAGTACACAGCCACAGGGTATAGCACACAGGCTAGGAGGGGACGATGTACATGTACATGACTGTACTGGTGTTGGAATACTAAACAAATAGCATTAATTTGATGCAGTTTTGCATGGAACACAGTGGAACTTCAGTATAGCAGGATTCCCTGGATAGAACATGCTTTTTTGCACATTAATTGGATACAGGGTACTTATTTTAGGACTCTGGGAATCCTTTCCCCATCATTTGACCTCGGATGTTGAGTACATCAGCTACACAAGAGAGATTGGAAGCTGTGTCGCAACTCTGAGTTGCACATAATTACTACGATCATCAGGCAACTGATGGCTCCGAAACGGGCAGCCTGAACATAAGGGGAAGCAAGGTGGGAAATACTGAGGGGAACCATAGCATACCAGTAAGGTGCAGGCGAGAAAATGCTTAGTCTTTAGACTTGGAGTACATCGGCTATACAGTATAGAGTATATGTCCCCTGGCTGGAGGTATGTTATACTGAAGTTTGAGTATTGAAGTTTCTCTCAGTACGTAGTGGAAAGGACACATACCACCCAGAACTACATGTATTTAGCGGGGAGAGTTTGAAAGTAAGTTTTGTAAAGGAGTTCAACCCTGTACAGACCTCTGTTGTGAATCGAATGAATGATGCGAATGTTTCTGGGGTTTTTTTAGGCTGTGGTCTAGACATTGGTAAATCCCGCCCTGCTTTGATTTCCCCCGTGTGTGTGTGTGTGTGTGTGTGTGTGTGTGTGTGTGTGTGTGTGTGTGTGTTCCTGATTGTGTTTGATTGGGTGTTGTGCAATGTGGACAATATAGCATTTTTTCTGAAGAACATTGTCTCCCCTTCCGTGTAGATAAAGCTGGTGATTTTTCGTGCCCATACGTGTGTGCTGTGCATTATAGTTGTGTTTTGTGACAGTATTTGTGACATACTCCTCCATGTGCTTTGGGATGTCATTCGGTGTCTGCGGGCGAGCAGCCGGAGAAACACGGCGGCTGAATGTGTCAATTTGTGCTAGAACGTGCGTACACGGCCCACGTTGAAATACAACATGTGGTGTGTTGCTCCATCCTTCTCCGGGTGTTCTGGTGTTGAGCACTCTAGGCTATCAGGGAATTCTCGCTATTGTGGTGTGCCTTGCGTGGACGTAACATGTGTGTTTGTGTCGGTGGACCATCTGCTGGTCCTTGTGGCTTCAGTGTTACAGAGTAACACTGCTCGTGTAGGTCCTGGGCCTGAGAACTGTGCCAGGGAGTAGATTATGTACTGGTGTAATCATGGTATTATGTACTGGTGTAATCATGGTATTATGTACTGGTGTAATCATGGTATTATGTACTGGTGTAATCATGGTATTATGTACTGGTGTAATCATGGTATTATGTACTGGTGTAATCATGGTATTATGTACTGGTGTAATCATGGTATTATAAAACCCAATACTAGTACAATACTAGTATTAGATCCTAGTTGCAACGCTGACGCCGAGACCTCTGGTCGGTTGAGTTGCTCCCAGCACATCAGCACGTCGTCCCTACATCCCCTATGTTTTGTCCTTTTCCTCGTTTCTTTTTGTTCTCCACCTGTTTTCCAGTAGGGCTGTGTCAATAGTAAAACATATTTTAAAAAAAAGGTAAACAGTGTCCTCTACCTTGTTTCATGCTGTCAAACTAACAACATGGTATACCGTATTATCTCCAATATAAGCACAGTCTCCAATAATAGCACGTCTCCAATAATAGAACACCTTGGGGCGGCATTCAAAAAATAAAGTGCTCAGTCTCCATTATAGGCACATTGTGTAAATTCATTATCTGTACCGGCGAAAAAACCCTAAAATGTGTTTGTCTGACATGAATTTGGCCTGGCAACATGCCTCTGAAATGAGGTTGAGATAATACGTTAATCATGTATGGTTCAGACTTTCCGATCGTGGTAGTGCCCCCCCCCCCCCCCCCCCAGCACATAGTGCAGTGACGAGTGGAAGAATACCGTACTGTCGGTCGCTGAAGAACTGGGAGGTCAGCCTCGTAGCCCGGACCGTTCTTATTTTCATTTTCATGTCTATGTGCAGTAGAGTCACCTTGCATATATCACTATGCTGTGCTTGGTGAAATTCGAGCCTGTCTGTTTTTTTCGGCACTAAGTTCTCCGGCACCCAACAGTAGTGTAGTGAAATTCCTTCAGAGGCAGAGGCAACACTAGACTAGCCAAGTTACTAAGCTGAAGTGCTACACAGTATAAAACGGCGAACAACTAGAAAAGAATATGGCCGTTCTCCCCGCAATAGTGCACTGGCCGCATATGAAATCCGATCACACGAATAACGAGGAGTCGTGTAAACTGTTTGTATTTGTATTTATGGATTCTCCGCAGGCCTTAGCCTAAATCGAGGGAGTCTCCGTTCAGGGCAGTGTTTGCACTGCCCCCCTCCCCGGCTATAAATCTGCCAGGAAAGAAGAGCTAGGGGAAGTCATCTACTAGCTGACATTTGACTGTAGCCACAACTTTGTATAATATGCTTTGAACTGAATTCATGTGCCAAGGACCGACCTGCTCACCAAAAGCGAAAATAACTAACTTGCCAGCACAAGTTGAATATTTTGGAAGCCATTTATCAGCGTGTTTACAAGCCCAACTTGTTCAAGAAACGTTTCGTGACCTTCAGAGCAGCCAGGCTACCCCTTTTGTTCTATGTGTGTGAAATGTATTACCACCTAAAAGTAAAAAAAAGAAGTAAATATCGTGTCCGTTCCCCAACGGAACTCACGGTGGCCGCTAACACCCAGTACCCCCCCCCCCCCCCCCCCACACACACACACACCTAAAGTTCACCAAATGTTGAGTTGTACAGGACTACACTACATATCAGCGGGAATAACAGCGGCTTGCCTAGCTTTTCAAAAGCTTTCATCATTCATGGACGGAACTTTGACCGGCCGGATTCCCCTTTATATTCCGAGTTGGACGGAAATATTCACTGGTTAAATTGTTTGCATAACAAGTCATAATACCAGTATCATCAGTCTCGTAGTCGACTATGCAGAGGCATGACTTGCTGGCTTACCTGTTTGAAAACAGGATAGAGAACCAAACTTGATCGCACCAACTTTCACTAACTAATTAGTATCACTAGTTGGTGATATACAACCGGGCTACCAGTGACAAAAGATATTATTAGCTGTCACTTTGTCACTGTGAGTTTGGCTGTGCTACTGATTCTGCGAACTGGAGTAGACACACCACAGCATGGACTGTACTTCCAACTGTACCTCTACTTGGACATACACTGCTGTCGTCACTAGTCCACACGGACCCTGGACAACTTCTATAACCGATCTTCCACTTTGAGTGAGTACCGATCCACCGGTCTTTCTCTCACATACGCTCGCACACTCTTCTCTCTCTCTCTCTCTCTCTCTCTCTCTCTCTCTCTCTCTCTCTCTCTCTCTCTCTCTCTCTCTCTCTCTCTCTCTCTCTCTCTCTCTCTCTCTCTCTCTCTCTCTCTCTCCCTCCCTCCCTCCCTCCCTCCCTCCCTCTCTCTCTCTCTCTCTCTCTCTCTCTCTCTCTCTCTCTCTCTCTCTCTCTCACACACACACACACACACACACACACACACGCATGCACACACACTCGTTCTTTCATACTTTAAAATACATGGTGGAAATGCCTGGAATTTCATGATCGGACAAGCCCGAATTCGGGCATATGCCTGCTGATTCCCTGATTGGACGTTGCCATAGTGATTTCATGAGCTCACAGGCAGCAGCACCGGGTCTGGTAGCAGATCAGAGCAGCATGCAGCTGTGTACATGCCTGTGCTGGTGCACCAGTGGTGGAGGCAGTGTGCTGATGTTGCTGCATGCAGGCAATGTCGGCCATGCTGCAAGGCCGGGACAAGGCAATGCCAATTCTAGCACTGTTGGCAAGCAGACGCTGCCGTGCATTGCGGACCAGCTTGCCACTCTACTGGTCTAGCTGTCATACTGCTCGGCACTGGAGTCAGTGGGGTCCTGCTGACCAGCTGCTGTACGGGATCTGAAGCCACCTTCCAAGTAAGCCATCCACCAACTGGCACACAGTCGGAGAGATTCTAGTGTTTTGACAAGACCTGCTGCTAGTCAACTAAGTCCAGCTATCTTACTGTCATAACCAACACAGCAGGCAGTTTAGGTGAAGAGATATGCAATGAGTTGCTAGTCAAGATATATACTAGCCAGCATTGAGCTAGAGTCTCAGGTCATATCCAACACAGGCAGTTTAGGTGAGGAGATAAGTCAAGATACTACATTGTAGCCAGCATTGAACTCTCACAGGATAGCTGCATGATTGTTCTGTTCATTGAACTGGACACACTTTTCAGATTGATTGAGACAGAGCCGGACTTTATGCTGAGTGGATATATTTCCAAACGTCTCTGGTTCAGCACCAGCATGATGACTCTAGCATTACAGGGCTGCAATATTACGTAATAGCTGGTTTTGTGAACCGAGTTTATTTTATTTTTATTTTTTTACTTGAAACCACGCACCCAATTCGTAAAACAAGAAAGAAGGAGGAAATGACAAAACAACCCTGGTTCCATGTACTAATGGCACTGATGTCGCATGGAACAGAAGAGGGATGCCGTTTTATTTTTCAAAGAATTCTTGGTGCATTTTTGAGCTTGAGATGCTGCGGCAGAGCTTTTGGCCATTCAGTAACTTCAATGTCAGTCAACAGTGCAACGTGGCAGTGGGGGTGGTGGTGATGGTGGGGGTGGTGGTGATGGTGGTGGTTGTGGTGGTGATGGTTGTGGTGGTGGTTGCGGCTGTGGTGAAGTTTCTGAAATGTTGTGCTGTATTTGTAGACATTCAGCATTCTGTTTCGACCAGGGTCATCGCAGTCAGTGGCCAGACCACCAATACTCTGGTCAGTGTGAAGTTGCTTATCGCCTGCTGGACTGTGATGGAACTTCAAGTCACGGTGAGCTAAGTACGTCTGTTTTTTTCTCGCCGGCTGAATCTGGCCTAGGGTTGTGACTTTCGACTATGGTATTGATGAATGATAATGTTTACGTAGGTGGTAACAAACTAGTCCGATCATGCCCCCACCCAGAGAGAGAGAGAGAGAGAGAGAGAGAGAGAGAGAGAGAGAGAGAGAGAGAGAGAGAGAGAGAGAGAGAGAGAGAGAGAGAGAGAGAGAGACAAGAGAGAGGGAGAGAGACAAGAGAGAGGGAGAGAGACGAGAGAGAGAGAGGGGGGGGGGGGGCACAGAGAGGTGCACAATCGATCCCTCGTCCTCTCCTTGGCTGCACTGCACGCTACCCTGACCAGGTGCTGAGCCCACAAGCATGGCCTACTCCAAAACTAGTTCTGCTTGAAAAGCAGCCAATGAAAACGGTATCCCCATGTGACAGCTGCATTGTGCAAAACATATTTTAAAAGAGACCTCTCTGTCACATCTCTACCGCATGCTTGTGATATATTTAGGCAGGTTGCAGGTGGCCATAGACTCATACTCATTACACTCTGCTGCAAATAGCTGTGAAGACTGATAATTATTAATTAGCCTCGCACATTCATTATAGAGATGGACAGGTCACACTCAGCGCTCATCTTTGGAGCTCAGCGCATATCTATGTGGATGCTAATGGGGAGGTTATTATTGGACGCATCATGGCGGAAAATATGTCACACCTTGCCTGGTGTCAGCCCCTATAGTGCCGGTGCTGACATGCAGTGGTGTACAAATAGTGTACAAAGTATGATGCATACAGAAACTATGCATGCTGCTGAGTAGTTTTGACACTGGCTACATGTGTGCCCACTGCATTCCAAGCACTCAGTAGTGCAGTGTGCATGCCTATAGCATGGTGCCTGGCTTGGGACGGACATCCACCCCATTCCACCCATCTGCTCCCGTCACGCGGCACTTGAGAAGGCAAGATGGTCGAGCTGTCAAACCCAGCCGCACAAGCACACACAGCACATCCCTTCGCCGGCGTAGCACTAGAGGAAACCTTCAGCAACCGGCACGAAAACTAAGCTAGCACATGGCGGTGTAGGGTTTTGGTTTTGGTCGCCCTGTAGTCGGTACCCAACAGCTTCCCAATAACACTGTATCCTGACCATGGTGTTGCGGCTTCTTATCAGGAACTATTTTCGACTCCCGGCACTTTCCTCAGCACATTGCGTGTGTTGCAGCCGCCGGCAGGGGTGTGTCATATGCTAGGTGAGTCAAGATTAGCTGCTGAGGCTTTGTCTCAGATCATGTAGACACCTCCACTTAGACCTGAAAGGTTTTTAAGTTGGGCACATACCGAACCGGTTAACCTGGGACCACGGGGGAATACATTTTATCAGCTCTGACATTAGACAGATTTCTTCTATAATGTTTTCTATTCCACTTGCGACTGTGTGCATATGCAGGAGACGTCCGCCTTGCCGAACCAGATGTAGCGTGGGTCTTACCGTACGCCACACAATAGCGGTGGGGAGCATGCGGTCATGCACGTGTCGAGCAAAACAAACAGCACCAACAACACCGGTGACTCCTTTGTGATTGATACTCTTGTGCAAGGTAGTATTGTTCTTACACAATCACTTGGCCTTGGCATGTGACAACAAAGTCCTAGAACTGACACACGAACCATCACGGAGATATCGCTCCAGGAAAGACTGACACAGCCCCCTAGAAGAAGGTAGCCTAGGCTATGGTCAATTCTGACCGTAGCTGGGGGCAGGAGGTGTTGGAGATCCCTTGTTTTCATGAGCTCCACATAGTGAGGGTGGTACTCACTTTCCAAAGTTTCCGTAGTTGCCATGGCCTCCCCAAGTGAAGTCAGGCACCCAATCCAAGATGGGTACACCACAAGGGAAGGTATCTTTCGCTGAAGCTGGGAGAGGGGAGGGCTGCACTATATGAACTTTAAATAGCAACCAAGGCAGCTCATGTTTGGCTCCACGCTTCACACTCCATTTTACGGTAACCGGGACACACATACACAGACAGGCGCACCGGGTCGGAATTGAGCAACTCAACCAATCCTCCGATTCTCTTGGCTGGAAGCATAATGTTCCAACCAACCAACACACGGCTCGAAAGCGCCACACACACACACACACACACACACACACACACACACACACACACACACACACACACACACACACACACACACACACACACACACACACACACACACACACACACACACACACACACACACACACACACACACACACACACACACACACACACACACACACACACACACACACACACACACACACACACACACACACACACACACACACACACACACACACACACACACACACACACACACACACACACACACACACACACACACACACACACACACACACACACACACACACACACACACACACACACACACACACACACACACACACACACACACACACACACACACACACACACACACACACACACACACACACACACACACACACACACACACACAGCAACTCCACCCCCCCCCCACGGGACACACATACACAGACAGGCGCACCGGGTCGGAATTGAGCAACTCAACCAATCCTCCGATTCTCTTGGCTGGAAGCATAATGTTCCAACCAACCAACACACGGCTCAAAAGCGCCACACACACACACACACACACACACACACACACACACACACACACACACACACACACACACAAGTTTAGCACACCAACAAGCTCTGCACTCACCTTGCAACTATCTTCATATGTTCATTGACCTTCACTACAGATCCCATCCAGATCCAGACCAAGGTCATCGTTTTACACTGGACGCCGCCTGTCCAAATCCACAGTACTACTCGCAAGAGTGCAGAAACACATCTTCTTCAGTTTCTGAGCTCTTGTTGGTAGGAATCTTACATTATGGATATCCGATGAGTTCACTCTTCGAATGTCCTTTCACAACTGGCCACTAGTGAACAGGAAAATGGGCAATCTACGGAGCAGAAACAGTCACAACACACAACCTTAGAATGGAAAGCTGGCTCGAAAGTTTCACGAATCCACAGTGTGAAACGTCCGCGAACAGTACCAATACATCAACGGCACAATTTCCCCGGGCTGTTTCTACAATAATTGCAGGTGCTTTGGTCATCAGCACACTGAAGTCATGTACCTGCGCAGAAACATGTTTATCCTGAAGTGCATCTGAGCCAGGCCCAACAAAAGGCCCAGAGTATCTCCCTGTGGATGGCATACTTACATGACCACATTCACCTAACATGTCACACCCCCCCCCCCCCCCCCGAAGTAAATCGCTGAAAAATGCTTGCATTTTAATATCATGTCTACTGTAGGCGCACCCATTTCCATCACAGCTAACACGGAAACACGCTGACAGAATCGGAATTCCAAATTTCTGGCAGCAACTCGTGGAGAACTAACTGCAGTGGTCCATAGCATGTAAGGCATGCCACCTTCTTGAAAGATGGACACGGCTTTTAAATTTTCACTTGGCTATCCATGTCTGTGTAACGAAACAAACCCTTTGGGGATAAGCCGCAAGGCGGGTTTGGGCCCGGGTCCCTGGTCCTGACTTGCAAGAACACATGAGCATACTCACTTTGGAATAATACACATTACCAAAAGTTCTTAACCCCATGCCCATAGGGTTATGAACTCTTGACATTACCAGTACTACATGTATAAGTAATCTGGGATGGGATGGGGCATAAGTTAGCAGAGTACTTTACAAGTATTACTATTATTAACACCTTTTAAATACTCCTTAGTCCTTTGATGAGGGTGGTCCAGAAACGCAGCAAGTGCGAAATCACCCAGCCATTAGCACAATCAATAATGCGCCGACAGCGTCGTCCACTCATCAGGTCCTTTCGGATTTCCCTCGAAGTGTGCATGCCTGGCACTGTGTGCAGCCCAGCTCGCTGAGTCATGGCATACCACAACTAACGCGGCACAGCAACTAACGACCATCTCAATCCTCACAGCATGGTCGCTGTGGTGGTGCTCTGTATGTTTGTGTTGACATGTGGGAAGGTTTTGATCATCTGCTATTGAGTGCATTATGTACAGTCCTGTCAGTAGCTATACATGACTGTACATGAGCATGGAGTGAACATGACGCACGCTGCAGTTACCTAGAGGAGGCTACAAATACGGTGTACATACCGGCAATTAAGTCTAATCGCCTCGGGCAAGGGGACATCTGGGCTGTGAGGTCAGACCCAACAACCCGGCAAATCAGCTGTTATTTTACAACTACCTGTAGCACAGTACCAGCCACACTACTACACCACTACATCACTCAACACTCAACAGCACAGCACAATCGTTATGTACACCGATACATGTACAGCAGCAGCAGTACAGTACAGCCTACAGGTGTGCACACGAGGAGTACTAAAACAACGTTATTTTAGTACTCTTAGCTGCTGTGCACTGTATCATAATCACTCGGCTTGACTGAAGATGGAATCCGTCGACAGTGCCCCCCCCCCCCCCCCCCCTCCGTACTGCAGTACTACAGACTACAGTACTGGTGCCAGTGGTGGCCTGTTTCCCTGGGTAACCTGGACAGCTCTCTGAGTCAAGGCAACGGGGCAATGCAGGAAGGGGGATTTCCCATGCCTTACAAAGTTGTACAGTCATGTACATGACTTTGGGATTGTACTTGTTGTTGGTTGACAGCATGTTACAAGGCGGAGGACCAATGTGTTCGGAAACAGTGACCTTTACTACAACCATCCACAGTTGGCAGAGCCCCGGTATTGCGACCATCCGAACCGTATACTGTAAGACATGTTATTATAACTAGTCGCAAATTTAACGATTGTCCAAAATTCATGGGTTAACGAGAAGATATGATAACGATCTTACAGTATTTCGGCATATCCACACACAACATATATGAAGCAGTACGGCCTCAACGGATCTTATTATAACAAAGAAATGTCATCCGTTAAACATTAGATTTACTTCCTCGTTACATATATACATGTCTTACAGTAGGTGCTAGCCCTGGTTCTGACCCTCATTATACTAGGGAGTTGTTTGAGTCCCCTGGCATTCAGAACAGGGGCTAACACCCAGATGGTTCGGATGGTCGCAAGACCGGGGCTCTGCCAACTGTGGATGGTTGTGGTAAGGTCACTGTTTCCGAACACAGTGGTCCTCCGCCTTGTAACATGCTGTCAACCAACAAATATGTTTTCAACAATACAAGGTTCATCTAATACCAAAGTTGTACTTGTGGCAAAGCGATGATGAAGACGGGCTGCAGCAAACAAAGGCCCTTGCAAAGTTGCGCCCTGCAGCAGTACCGTGATGTAGGACGAATGCTTTATGCAGCGGTACATCACAATAATATACTGCAACGCATGTAGGATCACTATTAGGAGCACTTGAGTTAACATACATACATGTACATGTACATACACACAAGTACTCATACGTACAAGTAGACACACTTGCATGACGTGCATGTGCTCTGTGGTCTGCAGCCGCACCCCCAACCCAGACGTTACTTGACAAGAACTTAGTTAGTTGAATGGTGGAAGCCATCTGCAGCAGTGTGGGTATGAAGGCGAGACCATCATTGATCAAACCAATACTGTGCAAGCTGAGCACCAGGATGGAGGGCATGGGTTCCCTGTTCAAGACTTAGTGCTCATCATGGTCACTTCCAAATAGTACAAAAGCTGTAATTACAGATTCTCCTGTACAGCATTTGATCAGTCACTAGCATTTCAATACAATTCATGGCCAATGGACGAAATTTTCAACGGACAAACTCCTTTTCATTGGAGTTGGACGCAATTATTCACCGACTACAGTTTTGATGTTCTGCCTGTACAGCCGAGTTGATCAGACCCACCCATGGCATTGGCCAAGTGGCCGACATGGCAAGACTCGATGGGGACGCCCGACTCTGTATGCACAGATGGCAGCGTCCAGGAGGACGGCACCACAAGCGCTTGCAACCCCTACCGTATCCATTTCAACAATTTTCACGTCAGGTACAGAACTGTGCAAGTTAATTTGGAGGCATCTTGCAGCTTCATCTGTAGTTGGGTGGATACACCCATTCCCATAGCACTGCAAAAAATCACGGTTCGCGTCAGATTCGGTTTATCTATTATAGAGGCCGAGTTTTCCGCATCCGTAGGAACGCCACCACCCTTCAAGGATCAAGGCGCAGATGCAGCTCCTAAAGCACTGCAAAGGACCGAACCAATTATTTTACGTACAACGCTTCGGCAATATTGCCATCGTCAACGGTACAGTACTGTACAGTCAAATCTGTTGTATGCGACCGCCCCTTGGTGCAAGAAAAAGCGGTCGCTTACGGCAGATGGTCTCTTACGGCAGATGTATGGTAAATCCGGCATACCAGGTATATGCTTCCATGTACTCAAATCGACGAGAATAATTTGATTTTTAATATCATTTTCAGGGATGAATTTACTGTCATGTTTTTGCATAGCATTTTTTGCCATGCAAAATCTCAATTGTGGCATAAGCTACAAAAACATGGATAGCCTGTACATGTATGTATGGCAGTTTTCTGCGTGTCACTGTGATTTTTGAGTAGCAGCAGATCGATTTTGCGTAGCAAACTGCGATGCGATACCGGATAAATTCATCCCTGATTTTATTGGATATTCAACGACGACCATACCCGTATAGTACGCGTATGCGACACGGCAGTAGATCGACACTGCCTGGACTTGAGAGCTTCTGCACAGCCTCAGTACAGGCCAGGCGCCAGTCGATCGCACTTGCAAGACAGCGCATTTTCACACTTTTCAGTTGACAACGCACTGGCAAGTACAGTTTCGCACCTTACTGAACCTGGATCGCGGTCGCTTACAGCAGATTTGAATGCAGCCACCGTGCATGAAATCGCGGTCGCTGGTCGCGCACAGCAGATGGTCGCTCTGGACAGATCAGTTTGTATGTGAAACCGTCGGTGCACGGAAAATCGGTCGCTAACGGTAGATGGTCGCCTACAGCAGAGGTCGCTAACGGCAGATTTGACTGTACTAGCCTACTTAGTACTGCACTGTACACAGTCTGTAGTCCACCTACATGTACCTACTATTCAGAAGACAGTTCCACGTGATCTGCGGTCTATATAGGTCGAAGTAGTTCACGGTTACGATCGCTGCATAGGGCTTGAAAGTGCTACGTCACAGCATAGCAACAATTTCAAAAATTCAAAAAATTGGAGTTTTTGTATGGATCCAAGCACATTTCAAGCCGTCTTACTCACAGCAAGGTGATGTAGCCAGTGAAACTGAGTGATTTGGCTACTGGGGGCGGGGTTACAACTGGTGGCGAAGTAAAAGTCACCCCTGCATACGACATGAGTGGGTTGCTATGCACCCACATACTGAGGTAATAGAGAGGTTCTGCTACACGGAACTACGTACCAAACTCCGTGTCAACTGCAAAGTCACACCTTAGTGGATCCAAAATAGAAATCTGATGTCAACTTACTACTCCCTGGCCGTTTTTGACGTCATCACTTTCAAACCCTATTGACCCGCTGACCCCAGAGTGGTCCAGACAAGTGATGCCATATTATGCGGGTTAAAGGGGAATTTAAGGCAAAAATCAAAATTTCACCAGTTGTAGTCTTCGGGGTGCTGAGTCGAATGGTCGTGGGCCGAGGAAGCTGAGACGCTCCCTTCCTACTTGAATCCCAATCGAACTCGCGCACTTCCACCGAAACTGGGTGACTGCGCCCTACTAGATGGGGATTTGTTTGCAAAATGTCACTAAAAGCGCCATTTCGTTCTTATAAAAGCATGGATGACCGTGATTGGCCCATATGTTGTAGTCTTTTGGACGCTGAGTCGATTGGTTTTGGTCCGAAAAGGCTGCGATGCAGCGCTCCTCCTTTATTCCCAATCGAACATGGTTGAACAAGCGGTCACGTGCTCCTGCGTACACCAGTCACCTGGTCACCGTGCCTGCAGGGTACAACTTACTAGCCTGTTTGACCTTTTTTGGGTGCAGTCCTGTCACTCGAGTTGAACCTTGGTGTGAAAGTTGTCGCCTGCTGGCGTGGTGACCAGGTGATTT
>NC_088654.1:23457138-23514638 GCF_964019385.1 Sycon ciliatum
CAAAACTCAGCTGACAAGAAGGAGCGCATTGGGGGGGGGACATGTACAACGGTCTACAGGTGTACGGTACATGGATGTGACGCGTCGCAAGCAGACATGAACAGACATAATTATCACCCCATTGGCCCTCCGGTGCTGTCACACAGTTTTTTTGTCACTTCACAGCGTGGACAACTTGACAGACTGTCAGTGTCCTGAACTCAAGGCACGTCGTTGCGAAGAATCCAAAGATTATCAACAGCTCAGACTGAGGGGACAGGACAAGATTTTGGCCCCATTGTTGGGAAATATCTGGCAATACAGTACTAGGCCTTTGCGGATAAAACCGGCAGAAAAATTGGCAGAATTCGGTACTTTTCTGGTAAGTTTCATGCATATTGGTATGTGGATAAAGAAATGGAGCAGATTTCGAGTAATTGCCCGCCCATAAGGTTTGTATGGTTCTGCCAATTTCACTGATTTTCAAGCAGAATCTGCCACCTTTTCGAGCATTATCCGCCAATGCCTAGACAGTACTGGCGGGTGCAGAAAAAGGTACTTCAAAAGTAGTGCCGAAGAACGGACAGGCTACACTAAACACAGCATAGCGATATGTTCGTTTGTTTGTACTTCAAGTATACGTTATTTGAATTCGCGAATCCAAACGAGCACAAATGCTCAATGACAAGGCAGCGATTATGCTATTGTGTTACAGGGAAGGAGGGTTGGGGAGAAAGAAGATGGATTCATACCATGCCAATCTTTGCAAACCTGAGATCGGGACAATAACATACGTAGGTATGAAAATGTATTCATACCATGTTCACAAAGAACGAAACAGCATGCTGTCCGCAGATTGAGTACATACCATGTATGTATCTGTGAGGCATGAGAGTCAAATGCACTTTTGGGTGCCTATTGCCACCCTCGATATCCGGACGGGCCCGACACATGGGGATGGTTGGTAGGTATGCAGATTTCACTGATCGTTCAAACCTACATGTACATGTATCTCTGCATCAGCTGTTCGCCGAGGACTGACTGCGTGCACATACACATGTACAATCATGTACATGTGTATGTGTATGTAGTATTACACAATCTACAGTATAAGTGTACCCTGACCTCACTTCAGAGACAATCGACCTGGAATAAGCGACTACTAGTATTATTAGGATGAAGAAAAGAAAAGGACAAAATGTTACGAGTTATGACAAACTGTCCACCAACGTAACCAGATCGATCTTATACAGTCAGCAAGTGCGACAAAATGCACAAAACTGACAAGGAGTACTGAGACATTCGGCGACCTGACACCTAGCTCCAACGAATGTCTCAGTACTCCTTGTCAGTGTTGTGCCATTTTGTCGCACTTGCTGACTGTATAAGATCTGGTTACGTTGGTGGACAGTTTGTCATAACTCGTAACATTTGTCCTTTTCCTTTCTTCATCCTAACTATATTGGCTCACCATCCGAGTTCAAACTAGTATTATTATTTTTTGTCTTTTTTTGTTATGGATTTCCCAACAGGCAATGCTGCATTTTTACTGGGAATCCTAAATGTGACTTTGTGAGGGCGCGAAACAAAGCAGGCTAGTACATGAAGTACCTGTCCCAACAAGAATAAGAGGATGAAAAAGTGTTTGTACTCCGAGTTTCAAGCAGTGCATGTATTTAAACTTTTAAAGCGATCATTTGTATTTGTATTTTATTACTTCTTTTCTTCTTTTGAAGTATTTTTCTTGAGCATTCCCAGCAGAGCCTAAGGTCTTCTTACAGGGTGCCCAAGATCATCAGGAAACAGAAGTACATGTATAGGTACCTGTCTTCGGAGCGCACAACTGAACCTTTGCAGAACTCCCAATCTCCCATCCACATTTAACGGGCAGGATTTCCTACCATACATCATCCTGACAGGATGACCCCCAAGTCTACTCAGAGTAGATTCAAATCGGAACATAACTACAGGCTTGTTCTTGGCAGAACATGTACATGTGCACGTACTACCAACGTGACATCGCGGATGTCAAATTTCGATGCTGGGACATGAGTGAAGTACATGTATATGCTTGATTACCTGTAGCTCATGGAAGTGTACGGTGTACATGTATCGTCATGTAATGAGGTGTCAATTGTTGACGTTTAGTGTCTTGGCTAGGTGGTTCGTGGAACCAGCGGAAGGTGTTCAAAGAATCAGTTCCAGAATCTCTCTCCTCGGGCATAGTGTGTATCACGGCGTGTGTGACTCCCGCTAATATTGCTATTCGTGTAGTTCTGCTTATGCGTGTGTGTCTGTGTGTTTTATGTATCGGTATGTGCGTGCGTGTGTGTACATGGTATGTGTGTATATTTGCGTACATGGCCCGGTATTCGCGTGTATGTGTGCTCGCTTTCTCTGGCCGTATGCTCATCCTCCAGGGGTTCACATAGTGACACTCATCCCCTTCATTCTTTTTAGATGAACCATTTGCCTCTGAGGACACTTTAATACTGAGGACAATGCGACATGGCGTCGATCAACCATCGCAACTTTGTGTTCGAATATGGATAATGTCTATGTCGTCATATTCTGATCGTGTGAATAATTTGATGTAATCAAGTATCGTGCTCCACTGCTCGAAGAGCCTTCGACACAAGAGAGAGAGAGATAAAGATAGATTGAGAGAGTGAGAGAGAGAGAGAAAGAGAGAGAGAGAAATGGAGTGAGAGAGAGAGAGAGTTAAAGAGAGGGAGCTGTGTTGCAACTCCGAGTTGCACGTAGTCATGATCATCTTATGTTCAGGCTGCCCGTTTTAGAGCCATCATTTTGCCTGTTGCAGCACAGTTTTCTCTCTCTCTATCTATCTATCTATCTATCTATCTATCTATCGCTCTCTCTCTCTCTCTCTCTCTCTATCTATCTATCGCTCTCTCTCTCTCTCTCTCTCTCTCTCTCTCTCTCTCTCTCTCTCTCTCTCTCTCTCTCTCTCTCTCTCTCTCTCTCTCTCTCTCTCTCTCTCTATCTCTATCTCTATCTATCTATCTATCTATCTATCTATCTCTCTCTCTCTCTCACGCTCTCTCTCTGGCTATCTCTCTCTCTCTCTTTCTCTCTCTCTCTCTCTCTCTCTCTCTCTCTCTCTCTCTCTCTCTCTCTCTCTCTCTCTCTCTCTCTCTCTCTCTCTCTCTCTCTCTCTCTCTCTCTCTCTCTCTCTCTCTCTCTCTCTCTCTCTCTCTCTCTCTCTCTCTCTCTCTCTCTCTCTCTCTCTCTCTCTCTCTTCTCTCTCTCTCTCTCTCTCTCTCTCTCTCTCTCTCTCTGTATTGTTGTGTGAATGATAGCGATGTAATGATCACGCTGGATCAGGTAATACACACTTACTCATACTGGCTCAAGAGTCCAGTAGCATGCATGCAGCATTGCTGAGGTCATTGGGGAACCTTTTAAACATCGGCTGCGGGATGCTGTTGTCCCGGGGTATTCAATTCCAGTTATCCATGCTCCTACACATCACTGACCTGGATGATACCGAGTGAGTGCGTGCGTGCAACTGAATTCTAGACCCAATACGAATGTGGCTCGGTGAAGTAGTACCGCTTCTGTGAGAAGTCGGGAATCCCATAGCCCAACACTGTTCTGTACAACAGCTTGCTGTCTACAGCATTGTACTGACTGATATATGGCTTAAGCTTCTAAGCACGGGCCTTCTGTACTGGTCCACCGTACCTCTGCCTGTGACCGGGCATACCACGGGAACACATTAGAACAAACGATTGTGGTTTTTCACTTGAATAATTATGACATTCCAGCTAACATCTCTGGCAGATCAGTCAACTTTTGAACTCAACATTTTCTTACTATTCTTGTATCCTCGTTTTTATCTCTAAGTGTATAAATAGTAGTTTCATCATTCCTTTAGTCACGAATTCCATTGTCAATTGTGACAAGAAAACGTTCAGGAATTTAAATTGTTGCTATGGTCGAGATATGAGTGCGCACATAGGTTTATAGATTGCTTTGGGATTATTGTCTCCACATCGCCTGTTCAAATAACTCAACATTCAATGGAAACAAGTAAAGTGGTGGGGCACAAGTTATGCGTTAGAGTCCGCTAACTAACCAGATTTTGAACAGTTATGCGTGCACAACTTCCACAAGGCAGCGCCAGACTGACAAGGAGTACTGAGACATTCCACGGCAAGGAAGTGAGCTTGAGCACTGCTCGATAGCGCTAACCAACGGCCTTCCAACTTGGAAGGAATGCACAAGAAGCTTGTGTTCGTCTCGATGGTGCTTACCGTCCCCTCTTTGGAATTATCACTAAACCCATGAACCGTCCAAGTTGGAAGGCCGTTGGTTAGCGCTATCGAGCAGAGCTCAAGCTCACTTCCTTGCCCTGGAATGTCTCAGTACTCCTGGTCAGTCTGGCGCTACCTTGTGGAAGTTGTGCACGTATGACTGTTCAAAATTTGGCTTCCTTGACCATTTGAGTACTAACTCAACATTCATGTCACTTTTATTAGACAATTTTAATAGTAGGATATTTTCAGTGCTTCGTGTTGGTTTTATTATCGCTATTTTCAACGCCAGTTAGCCATGCGGATGATTGTCTGAAGCGTGACGGACGATTGCCTGAAGCGTGAACCTCCAGGTCTCAACAGACACTCGCACCTGGTTCATTCTCTTGACAGAGCCTGTTGAGTTATTCAATGTCATGTACATCTCTCCATTCAGTGCTAAAAGGTGCGGGGAATCCATCATTGATTGAGTGACGCGATCGCGCTTTCGAATTTCGACTTGAAACTCACACTAGCGCTTTGGGGTCTACGTAATGGCATTATGTAGTCTTGTAGATGGCGTTGAGTGGTTATGCATGGGTGAGAGTTTTCACTCTCAGTCACTTCAAGTTCAAGTCGCAATGAGATTGTTCCGGGAAACGTGGCACAATCGTTTCATACACGCCTTCCCCGGTGCATTTCGCAACTCCTGTGTAAGTAATAGTTATTCGGGACACAGCAAGAAACTCCAAGATACCATCTCACTAATGCATGGCGTGTCCTTTCAACATTTGTGTTGTGCGTCCTCAGTGACTGAGTGTTTCCGGCAAAGGATTTGTTTCTACATGACTGTATTTCTTACAGGGACCTCTGACTCAGACAGGCTAGGCATCAAATCCCAATAATATAGAACACGAGTGACTAACGCTCAGCTGGCACTGGGAGCCGAAGTGATCTATCTACCAGGCAGCTCGTCCCGATGTTACGCTGGCTGTGGTGTTTGTCACAATTTTCGGTAAAGATCGTGCCCAGGCTATTAAATACGAGGCCTGGGCGAGGAATTAAATGCTGCCATTTTATCAGCGCCAAACACGTACAATGTAGTACTGCGTGCAGGCCTGAGACTCAGTTAGCACGTGCCATGGCCACTCGTAGTGTGAGCGAACGGAAATAGCAACATAATTATCTCCTTTTTACTCCGTTACAAGTATTTATCCAGGACTGATTGGTAATCTTGACTGTTGGCTGTCGATTGTTCAAACCGTCTCTTCGTGGCACGGCACTGTCCCGGGAGAGGGTCACGTGGTTCTGACAATGCGTGTTCCCAGGTTAAATGTGCGACGGCGCCCTCTAGCCTCCTGGGCTTTCGAATTCTTGCTGTTCATGGCGCTGGGGTATGTGTCCTTCCAATTATTATTTGCTGTTATCGTATTCCCGTGGGATCAGAGGTTTATTCCATCTCCAGTACCAGTTTCGTGCATCTCGGATAAGGATGGAGTGTCAGCGAATCAACCCATTCCTATCTGTAGCCACACCAACAGCAGCAGCAGCAGCAGCAGGAGTCGTAGCAGCAGGAGTCGTAGCAGCACCACCATCGTTGCCGCCCAACGTGATGAGTTGTGGCCGCCAGTGGACTATACCGTTGCATTTATTCGCCAAGAGGATGCGAAAGTCCCGCCGATTAGCCAAGCTAAGCGCCCTTCATCGTATCTGCACTATCATGGATCCAGGATACAAGCACAAGCTGAAACCCGATCTCGCGTGGCATTGATCGCACCCTATCGCAAACGACCTTTACAGCTTCAAAACTTCTCCATCTCCATCCAGGACTTTCTGCGTCACCAGAATATCGACGCTCACATATTTGTCGTCGAACAGCTCGGCAAATCCAGGTTTAACCGAGGATCTCTTCTAAATATTGGCTTCATAGAGGCCACTTCTCAGCCACGGAGGAACATCAAGGAAGAGCAGGATTATGATTGTGTGGTCACACATGATATTGACCTCATCCCGGTCAGCGA
Source organism: Sycon ciliatum (assembly GCF_964019385.1). Classification (NCBI taxonomy): domain Eukaryota; kingdom Metazoa; phylum Porifera; class Calcarea; order Leucosolenida; family Sycettidae; genus Sycon; species Sycon ciliatum. Next base: position 23,463,395 of record NC_088654.1, read on the forward strand.
TTCACGCAATAGCTACGACTGTTTGGCGAATGCCAGTGTGCGTGCGATCCAGCTGAGCACGGCCATCGACTGGTACGGATGGAAACTGGCGAATGAGTGGTCTGACGGCGGCGTGTGCATGTTTCGTACACAGACGTTCGAGCACATCAACGGTTTCAGCAACCGCTTCTTCGGATGGGGCGGTGAGGATAATGATCTAAGGAACAGACTGGAGTCGCGAAATATAACCTTCCACCGTCGACCTAACTCGGTGGGACGCTACGTTGCTCTGAAGACAGGTCATTACAGAGACATCGAGGACTGGACAGGGATGGCCGCGAAGCGACTGCATCTACTGCGCCATTCGAAGCGCTTCTCCGGCGAGGGCCTGAGTACAATTCGATATAGGGTTGTGGGACGATCGACACACCCTCTATACACAATGATATCCGTGATACTTCATCCACAGGAGGATACCGTCATTCTCAAGCGCCTAGGCGACTACCGAGACGATCGCAGTACTGTCAAGTCTACCACGCGTCACTGATCATACACGGGGAAATACTACTCGAACTTCTTGCAGGCACAATACAATGCCTGTGAGTCTTGTACTTGTAGACCGGGTCTATGTCCAGCACACCATCATAGGTGAGAGAATCATGCAGGTCAACGTCTACCACTCGTACTCGGAAGCAGGTCAAAGGGCAATCCTGCCGCATCATACCCAGTACCCAGTCTGGTCCACTACATACACCCTGCCTGCTCCACTAACGACGGGGTTACGTAAGTCGTTACACCCGGTCTGGTCCACTACATGGACCCTACATACCTACGCCACTGCATACACACTACCCGTTCCACTACATACCTACATGTACATGTACACCTAGTCCGGTCCGCCACACTGCCCGGACCACTACATACATGTACATCCTGTCCTTTCCACCGTACCCAGTCTGTTCGACTTTACCCAGTCCGTTCCACTGTACCCAGTCCGTTCCACTGTACCCAGTCCGTTCCATTACGCCCTGCCCACTCACGTTCTTCTGCAGATTACACTTTCTACGGGAGACCATAACCAAGATAAAGAAAGGAGAATCTCCACTCCAGTGTTGATGACAAACAAACAATACGGACAAACAAGGCGAAAGTAGCGTTAGGGGTTCGTCGAGAGCTATGTGTATGCTCAGTTTGTATTCTATGCCTGTACATGTACTTGCAGTACACGACTGTACAGTCCACGCTGACCATCCGCACAAGTACATGTACGTCAAGAAGGAAGACGACACGGAGCTTCGATGTGCTTCTGAACTCAAGCACATTGTATTACAGGTTGACTGATAGCACTTATGGCATGGGTGTGCGCACTAATGTTCTAGAACGATCGAATACAAGAGGAAAGTTGTGTGTCAGAGTTTTAGTGTCGCTACTTTAACCCTTTGAGGTTTAAAATATACCTGTACGTGTCCTAGTACTGGTATGCTGAACTTCGCCAATGTTTCGTACGTCTACCGCCAACACCGCAGTGGTCACAAGTAGCCAATAAACACAGCTGGCAAAGGAGAGAGCAATATCCACGGCTCGCACAGTACAGTGGTGTGTCGCCATACATGTAGATCAGACAGTCCTCCCCAACCGTACTGTGTATCCTCTGCCATAGGTCAGACAGTCAGACCTCCCCAACTGTACAGTGTGTAGGCTATTGCTGGTGGCATTGCCAATTCTAGTGCAGTATAAACTAAAATAACTACATTGTACATGTATGTATTCTATCTCAGCTGCATCAACAGTATCGTGTACAGTGCGTGGGGCAGGGAGCCTGAAGGCGTCATCCTCGAGCATGCCATCAATCATTGCGGGTGCGTGTGTGAGGTCATGTGTTCATATTTTCAGGACTGAATCGCACAATCGCACCCAGCACCCAATGCACTCTCGTGTGGCTACACAACCAAAACGAATTGAACCCTGCACACAAGGGCCATGCACACGACGGCCATGCACACAACGGCCATGCACACAAGGGCCATGCACACGACGGCCATTAGACAATGTACATGTATCACTAGTGCCAGCGGTAATAAAAATATTTATCATGCCGGCTATCATGCCGGCTGAACTATCAAGTGCTGTGGCAGTGGTAGATTGTTCCCCTGGAGTTGAATTTTACCACTCGTTATCACTTGACACTTCTTTGTTTGAAGACTTTGACTACAAAGTACAATCACATGTACAATCATGTACATTACGATTGTGCTGATGTATGCGTTATCTCCTGCAGCTGGGTACGAGCACAGTGTGTACTACGCTGTATGCATGCTGCTCATTTCTAACCGTGGTGTAATTACCGTTGTTGAGACATTCCTGTTACTTAAAATAGTCGAATGATCTTGCTTATGCAGACGCCGAGTACGGGCTTTGCCCAGTTTGTGTACTGACTACTGTACAGTACAGCAGCCCAAATAAAATTATTGTTATTTACAAGCCTGGAACACAATACTAGTACCAGTCAAGAAGAAGCACTGCCAATGAGCCAGACAGGTCGATCGTCTCAGCCTTTCAGGCTAGCTAGCAAACCGTGCCCTGTTTCACTACACGTTCTATTCAACACAGTGTTCAGCCTGTGCACGCCTGGAAAACCACCTGCCAGTGCCACACACCGCCTGTTGTTGCTCTGATATACATGTACAGTGGCGGACAGAATTATTGTCCCACCTTGCATTTTGGTCAACTTTTGGAATCCAAAGGCCAGCCTGGACAGAGCTGTGTGCCAAACAGCCACAAAGTCGATGCATTTCAGGTATTAGCAATGAGTTTTGACAAAGCTGACCAGTTTCCCAGAATATTCACGATTTAACGTACAAAAAGTGGGACAAAAATTATGGCCGAAATGTCACGTGTACGACTGGCAAAAGTTTTGCAACTGATTTTTGCGGGAAATTCAAAATCTTGACCACGTGGTGATTTTCCAGCCTGCTGACGGCTTCCTGACAACAATTTGAGTAATTTCACTTTGGTTTTCTGCACGATGGGGAGAGGAAAGGAGCTCAGTAAAGATAGTAGGCAATTTGTTGTTCAGATGAACAAGGAGGGTCTCTCGTCGCGATCTATAGCTGGATTGACGGGTCTCTGCGATCGTACGGTACGCAGAATTATTTCAGCGTTCAAAAAAACTGGCGAAGTCGATACGAAGCCCCACACTGGCCGCCCAAGGAAGACTACCCCCAGGTTCGATCGCAGGCTGAAGGTGCTTTCTATGTGCAATAGATTCAAGACGTCAACAAAACTGAGAGCCGAGTTGGCGCAGGACGGTGGAGACGCGGTCTCAGTGCGAACTGTGCGTCGCAGGCTGCAAAACAGTGGACTGCGAGGATGTGTGGCCGTAAAAAAGCCGTTTATTTCAAAAGTAAACAAACTGAAAAGGATCAAATTCGCAAAAGCCCACAAGAATTGGACATGTGAGCAGTGGAGCCGAGTTCTGTGGACAGATGAGTCCAAGTTCAACCTGGTGGGCTCTGACGGGGCTGTCTACGTCAGAAGACGACCAGGCGAAGCCCTCGCAGACTCATGTACGCGGAAAACGGTAAAACACGGAGGCGGCAATATTATGATCTGGGGAGCGATGTCCGCCAAAGGCAGAGGCCGCCTGTACAAGGTCGACGGCAAATTAAACGCGCAGCAGTACCTAGGAATATTGCAGAACGTGATGCTGCCGAGCATGCAGGATGCGTTCGGCGATGCTGGCGGCCTATTTATGCAGGACAATGACCCAAAGCATACGGCGCGTGCGACAAAGCAGTGGCTGCAGGAAAACAACGTCGCCGTTATGGAGTGGCCACCGCAGTCGCCGGATATGAATCCGATAGAAAACATGTGGCACATCCTTGGCCTGAAGCGCCATGAGCTGCAGACCAGGCCCACATCCACCAATCAGCTGTGGGATGTCTGCAAGGGTGCATGGAACCTGATCACTGCTGACGAATGCGCGCGCATAGTCAACACCATGCCGGCGCGCATGGAGGCAGTGATCAAGGCCAAGGGTGGAGCCACGAAGTGGTAAAACTGCGTGAGTTTCATCAGATCAGGACTGTTTAGTGGTGCTAGCCTTAATTTAGTTCATTACTAGCTGTAATTAGGTAGACTAGGCAGCCTTACCGTATATACTGGATTTCGGCCATAATTATTGTCCCACATTTTGCCCTATTATCCTCACGTAGATCTGCTTTTACTAGTTGTAAACCATATAACAAGCAAAACTTGCCTTTTCTATCAGGTATCTAATGTCTTTATCACGTTAGCTAGAGTCTAGGTAGTAACAATCAACTGAATCACATTTTAGCATGGGTGGGACAATAATTCTGTCCACCACTGTATGTAGTCATGTAGCTAACGACAGACTGAGACCCCACCCGACCGTGGCAGACGATAAATCCAATGGCTTCCGATCCAGTGGGACTGTGTACTACGCGTAGGCATGTACATGTATAATAATAATTATTAGTTATGTATGCGACCAGTTTGGTATTAGAACATTAATTTTGAGGACGTTAAAGTCATTTTTGATCCTATAAAATGTAAACACTGTTTAAAACATAAGTCAGAGCTGAAGGTTGCAATTCTGAGTATTGTGTCGTACCTCGGTTAACCAATAGCAGGTATCCGTGTTGTTACGGTGGTCTAGTGCTCAAAATAACACCCACTGAAACTGTCAACAGTTGGACAATCACTGCTTGTACACTTACATACATGCATGCACAGTGGAATGCCAAACTCCTTGAGAACCTATTCAAATACAATACAGTCGTCCCTCTCTAATCCGGCACTTTATAATCCAGCACCCTCGATAAACCAGTACAATTTTCAGTAGCCAAAATGTCCTCTTCATGTACATTGCAGCAGTAAATCAGATTTGTTAATCCAGCACCCTCCCTAATCCAGCAGATTTTCGTGGCACAAATGGTGCCGGATTATAGAGGGACCACTGTAGTACCGTGGCTTCCCCTTTGACAGCTAAATTTACGCATTCCTACTATCACTTCGTATCGCCGAAGTCGCAGCAACCTCTTCTACTATCACTTCGGTGTTACAATATTATTATACAAATACTCTTGAGGAGATATTTGGTGCCACGATCTCCTCGTTGCTTGCACGGTCCTTACTTCAAGTGTTCTACTTACTGACGTCATGACTACTGCTAGCCAGTATTGGCAGTAAGCAAACACGTTCACGTGCCCTGCTGGCCGTGGTCCTTCTGGTCAGGGCATCATTCAGTGTATTTGTGCGTTCTTGATAACACACTACCCCTTCCCCTGTTATTGCCTGTATTGGCTATATGCACATGCAGGTGCTGTGCTGTGCGCCGCGCCCTCTTCTGTACCCTTTCAAAAGACTAAGTGTTAGTGTATTCCAACTTTTCACGTGTTCTCAAGTAACTACAAAAAAATTGTAGTTAGTTTTTTTTCAATTCCCCCCGGCCCCCTCCCTGAATTTATGTGTATTTAATCGGGTAAAGGCTGACCACATAATTATACAATGTACATGCACGTCGTTTTCATATGCTTCAAAAATCGTATACATGTAATTCGAATTTGCGATGAATATCAATGAAGCCATAGGTAAGAGCTGCCTAGGTGATAAAATTAATGTTTCTAGCAGATTAATCCGCAGCCAGGATTGCAGTTTCTGCTGTGACCTGGGCTGTTTCTTTTTTTTCTTTTCATCGTTTGCCTCCTCCCCTTCTCCACTGTTTCCCTCATCGTGCTAAGTCGATTCGACATGTAAAGGTATTTCAGAAGGCTCCACCACTTGGTTGTGCTGAGACGTCCAGATAAGGAAACTCAACTCACAACAAAGGAGTGGCGGCACACATCACACACAAATGGCCTGTGGAGAACCAGACTCGCTGGTAGGAAAGCAGCTCTGGTCACATCAGGTACCACGCATGCCAGCCTCATGTCAAGCTCTGAGTCAGTGCCCTATCCCAGCGTTCTTGTTCCGACGGTTCCACGTCAAATACTCAGTACTTCGATTGCATGCATAACCGTAACTGAGACAGCAAAGCCATGCAGCCCATGGAGACATCCAGGCATACATGCACGTAGTACACAACTCTCTCTCTCTCTCTATCTCTCCTCTCTCATCATGCATGCGTGACACTCTCATGAAATATTTCTCTTATAAGATTGCATACTTCACAGTCTCATGTGATATTTCTTTCCTTTCTTCATCTTTTTGTGAGAGCTTGGACAATCCACTTGTCCAGGCAAGAAGGCAGCAATGCCATTTCATTCTCAAAGTAAAATAAAATATACCAAGTTGGCAACCAACCAACACAGCTGGCTTTCGGCATTGGCGAATAATGCTCGAAAAGGTGGCAGATTCTGCTCGAAAAGCAGTGAAATTGGCAGAACCATACAAACCTTATGGCGGGCAATTCCTCGAATTCTGCTCCATTTCTTTATCCACATACCAAACATGCATGAAACTTACCAGAAAAAGTTCCGAATTCTGCCAATTTTTCTGCCGGCATTATCCGCAAAGGCCTAGCTGCCTTGCCTGTCTGGCCTAACCCATACCAATCACGAACAACATTCTGCCACGAAGAGTTCAACACAAGGAGTTGGTTTGTTGTTAGGATCATGTACTTTCAAGAACACTAGTACATTATCCGTCTTTCTTTTTTACTGTAGATATTATTGGTCAAATTAAAGATTAAATTTCAGAGGAGATTACTTGATAAATACTGTTGAATAATGGTTACAATAGCTCGGTGGGAACGAATATATTATGGACCGCTTTTCAGAAAAGTTTTCTAATACATGTATATTCATTCCTATGAGAATAAATTAGAAACCATTTTTATAGCCTTTTTTACGGTTTATAGCATTGTTTTGGCATTTATGCCATGATTAAAGATACTTTTTTGTGGTTTTGCGTGTATCTAGTGTATCATAAACTGATGACATGGATAGAGCACCATTGCTAGAACGCATTGATAATAATGATCATTCACAGAGCCATACTGTTCAGGGAGTCCTTGTCAGATGCAGTTGATATTATTGCAGAGACTGAGTTGCGCCTGCGGAGGTCAGTTCGTGCAGCACAGCAAGGTAGGTTTGCCTGTGTGACTGCTCGTTGCCTGTAGAGCGCTGTCGAACATGCCTCGACTCTCTGCCCTGTGTCCAATACTGTTGCTGCTGCTGCTGTGAAACATATTGATGTGGCGATGCAGTATACAAAGGCTGTGTGGAGACTGAATCACTGCTACTGCTGCCCGTTGCCGTAGTGACCACCATGCTTGACGGAGAACTGTGGACGCACATTCTCTCTGGTACTTCTCCCCGTCTACTGCTGCCGCCTTCATGGATGGGCAGGGAACAGCGGCTGCAGGACTGCTCCGTACGACGATGCATATCAAACATAGACACCGTGTTGACTAGTTTGCTGTATCCGTAGTCGGAAAGCACACCGCTGTCCTGGGTACGAGGTCGGCACTGGCAGTAGCTACTGGCGTGACTTTCATTGCAGTTACTCAGATCTCCCGTAGACTTGACGTGCCGGCTGAACACTCGCCTCCGCTCTGCCGCGCCTCCGCGTCGCGGATGCTGACCATCGAATGATGACGTAATGTGTGATGTCATGGCCACGGCTTCCCGACAGCAAGGCTCTAGGCTTAGGCTGGTTTGGCATCGCATACCAGTCAATGGTGCTCCACATGATGATGATGTTGTGTGCTGGCAAACTGATTGTGCCACTGGCTGCACCATGTCGTGTGCTAGCGAGCCTGGAGGTGCGAACTTGTCCAGTTGTGTCGGGGACGATCTATCTGTGGGATGACGAGACTCGTCCGTACAACACAATTCCTGTTGCTGGGTGCTGGGTAATGACGATCTCCGTAGCCATTGGCATTGTGATCCATGGTGGAAGTCCTCTTCTGGCATTGGCGCAATCGTAGAATAACCACTCTCTGCAGAATAGCTACTCGCCGTGCAGCTGCTGATGAGGTGATTCAGACCATCGCTAGCGCTGCTGTTGGTGTCTGCACCCACGATCAGCCGTCCATCGGATTTCTCCGAGGCTGCGACACAGCTACGCATGATGCTAAAATTTGGAAGCTTCAAACTGTTACTGAAAATTGTCAAACAAGAAATTGAAGTAGACACTAGTGTGGGCTAGTAACTGCTGTTTGTACACCTGAGTCGGCCCAAATAACTACTGAACTGTGCGAGGAAGAAATTATTATTTATTTCGTGCTAAACACGCCGGACTTTGCCTCAGACTGAAATGACATGAGATGGTGATTCAGACTGATGTTTTATGATCGTTCAATGCGCTATGCGCTCATCATCAGATGCTGGCGCATGACAGCAGGCGTTGCAGCGGCTGCACTGTACTACTAGTACTACTACTACTAGTCTGGGCCGACTTTTGCACGTGCCCACACATTCCAGCTAGTGACAGTTCGCAGTGCAGTACCAGTGCCAGTGGTTCACGTGCATCCACACTCCGTGACACCGACACTCAGTTCAACTCTCAAGCGACAACGATCCTTGTGCCCGGTGCCGTGTTCTGTCATGTCCTTGTGTAGTGCTAGTGCCCGTACTAGTGCAGTAGTGGTCGTGGTGAGTGCCAAAGCGTGGGTCCAGGCCGCATAGTAGCATCGGTGACTTCTTCGAAACACTGACCTCCACATCCACGTTGGTTCCAGCTCCACTGGACCACACTACAAATGTAGTCACTACGCCACAGCTAAAGTAGCTCCAATCCAAATGACTTTTTACTGATCATGTACCCGCTGCACTTGCTACAACTAACTTACAAGCTCCGTGTCCCAGGCCTGATTTGGAAATTGACACCTAACGGCCAATCTACGTAGTACATGCACCTGTGAAGCGAGTCCGGACCTCGTACTGAAGCCGCCAGCCAGCTAGTCCCATATGGCCCAGGCCACTGAACCACACGTAGATCTACACGGCTGTCGCATGTGCATGTGGTCTTAGATCGCCATAGCGTGTGCAGTCTGGCACATGTGAGTGGCGTTGCTGGAATATTCCTGAAACACTTGCACTGAATCAGCGAGTGACAGGCAGCGAGCGCCTGACCGGTGCTGACATGAAGTCAAGTCACACATCAGCCATGTCCACAATGCGTTCACCTATGAAAGGCTTCGGAGTTGCACCTCACGCATGCAGGGCCGGCCGCAGGCTAGGCGGCAAGCTTCATTCTTGCATCATCCTGGCTTCTTTTCGTCTCTACTAGACTACAGTCAGAGTCTACACCGTACACCACCACTACTAGCACTAGTATCACACAGAATGGGCCATGCCAGATCAATGACATTCTTCACAGTCATAATAATTATCCATTGTACAAAATGTCGAGTTTACAATCACATCAGCACTATCCATGTTGAGAAAATAACGGAGTACGGAGTACGCCTCTGAAGAAGAAGTGTTACAAAAGTAACATGTAACACTTGCTACAATAGTGATCTCCAAACTCGTGTCCACACGTGACAAAAGCCTGTACTAGCTGCATACCACTGCGATTGTGTGTAGCAAGGCTATTTCAGTGATCATGGTGATGTTATGAGGGCTACGGAGTCAATGAGCCAGTAAGTAATAGTTACTCAATGAGATGAGCCGCTGTTATGGCATGCACTCCATCCAACTCTGAGCTTTGCCCACGCGCACAATGCCCAGCGTTGTGATAGCAGCACTTGGTCACTTCAAACCTATTGACATTTTCAATGATTTGCTACATCGTAGGATGATTGTTGTTTCAAAGGTCATTATTGCCATAATATACATCATGCACATGATTGTAATACATGTGCATGATGTATACGAAGAGTCCAGTCATTTGGACTCCAGTTTTGGCATGATGGAGATTGAGAGTATTATAACCTAGTGAGTGTGGTAGTAACTCGCCATCACGGCCCGACATGCGACAACACCAATGATCATACTAGTACTCCCACATCTGTATATGACATCATGTATATGACATTGTGTACATGCCTGAACAGTCACCTCTTCCTTTTCTTTTGAAGTGTATGTCTCTTCTAGCATCAAGAGTACGAGAAGACTAATATGATAATATTGAAGCAGCTTTACCCAGGGAGAAGAACACGAAAACAACCGGCCGGCCGCCGATTTGGGTCTAGCCCTTCACTACAAAACAATCATTCATGATGTGATTGCTGCACGCACGCAGGCCTAGCGCCTGTCATGGCAGTGTTGACAAAGCTAGGGGTATATTTATGAATCATGAATGCAATCGAGAAGAACAATGCACTTGATGTTGTAGTAGGCTGTAGGATGATTCTGAGACAAATTAATGGTTGCGCTGCCTTCTCGCCATGGCCTACCAAAATCATGCGCCATGCATGGCCTTCGCTGCTACAAGGGATGAAAATAAACCTGCGTGCCGTCAATGTGTGAGCAGATCACAAGTGACAGCTGATGTGGAAAATCGACCTGGCTGTGGGCTGTATAGAGTAGTTTCGTGTGTGTGTGTGTGTGTGTGTGTGTGTGTGTGGTGTGCATGTGGAGGACTGGTGGGAGCGCGCATGGACCCTGGGCTGGTAAGGGGTCGTCCGTATTTTTCGAAAAATTAAAAAATCCGTCCTCAGGCAGAAAGGGGGTGGGTGGTCAAGAGCGCTGGCGGAATTTAATTTTTTGATTTTTCGTACTTTTTTTTTTTTTTTTTTTTTTTCTTCAGTGACTTTCATACACTTGTTGCACTGACATGTAGTGCACTGTAGACGTAGTGTAGGATCGCAAACACCAATATAATTATACCGGTACATGTGTAGCGTCTCTGACGTTCTCGCATCATCACATCACACTACTAAACATGACTCATCATACAATTGTTAGATCACCTTGTTTCATGCTGTCAATCTAACAATTGCGTGAACTATAACAAGGTTTATCTAATACTGGTTTTTAACCAGTGTTGGGTTATATAACATGACTCTTCATGTAGTTGTAGGACGTGCATGGCCGTCGGTAGACCTCCTACTCACTTTACTTAGCTACTAGTACTTGACATTCATGTACATGTAGGTGCAATCAGTGAACATGGGGTCAGGAGTTCTTATTTTCGAGCTGGGCATCGGTAAAAATCAAAAAATTAATGGAAAAAAATGGGGGGGGGGTCAGAGACAATTTTGCACGAGGACGGATTTTTTAATTTTTCGATAATTACGGACGACCCCTAAGGTGGTGTACAATAGGAGTATTATAAATATTTGGGGGATGGTCCACTGATCATCACACGAACTTTATTTTAATCCTCGCTGCTATACGCATAGATCCTAAGCATATACAATGTATCTGGTACGTATAATTATAATAATGTCATGTACATGTCATGTACTGTAGTATTGGACGTGGTGTGGTGTAGGCACCGGCCTAGAGCCACTGAGCCCAGGGGCTGTTGAAAGTGATACCGGAACATACTGGCATTGGTGGCGAGCCTACAAGTACAACACACAGAACCAGGCGGGACATACCAGTCCCTGTTTAGAAAGTATGAAAGTTATAATGGCCGACCAACACTTTGAACCGAGAGGAATACAAGCGAGACATGTCCATGACATGCACATGATGTACATGTACTGTAACTTGTATTAAATTTAGATTTTTATGACTGTACAGAACCAGAATGATAATGTCGACTAATGTTAATTATAGACACCACACCGTCACACGATCATGCGCCGTAGAATATGTGAGTAACTGTACGTTGCCCAGAAAATAGATGCGCTGCTGCTGCTGCTGCTATTTCGCTAACAGTAACACCATGACGTATCTCACAGAGCACACCGTCCAACCACGCAGTCTCCTGGTCACTCTCCTCTCGATCTCGGCTACTGTTCCTTCTCTGCTGTTAGAGCGCAGTGCGGTCAATACGACACAAAGATGGCGGCCGTCAATGCATCATGCCGCGAATACCACATAAACTGACGAAGGGATTGGCCGGAAACTGGCGGAAAGTGCAAGTACAATCATGTATCACATCATGTAGTTGACGGGTATGATCATTCGAAAAGTACTCCTCACCCAGCACCATTGGCATTGGCACGGTGTCCACACTCTCAACAATAACAACAACAGATCACAATGTCAACATGTACAGCTACATGTAAAGAAGAACACTGATAAGACAAACGTTCGCTTTGGAAGAACTAGTATTCATAACTCTGTCGGATACATGTACATCACTGTGTATTCACTGGGCATACTACTACAATATACATGTACAGACGTACATGTATAATGAAGAGCTCCCGTTATTGCGAACAAAAACCATGGGTCGATCCTTGGTCTTCGTCCTAAAGTAGTGCATGTACTGTACAATGTACATGTAGGTAGGTACGTTGTTATTTGAATTCGCAGAACCAAACGCGTTAACGGGCGGTGTCGCCCATGGAAATGAATAGAAACAACAAAATAATTATTGTAGAAAATAGCCTAATATGATAGCAGCGTCAGAACAAAGCAAAGAACGCTCAGTCAGTAACGGTAGACCAAAACTCAGGGGAGGCGGTAGACAGCACATGACCATGATGACTGGCAGTGTGGAGTACCGCAAACGTTTAAAGGTACTCAATCATAGTGTTCAGACAGTAGTGGGTGCAAGCAAGACAGAACCGGAGGCAGGCATGTTTGACTGAGTCGAATCTCTTCAGCTGACGAACACCAAGCAAGGGACCAGGAGCTCCGGAGCAGGAGGTTCTACTTACATAATCATTGCTACTCGTACATGCCACTGTAGTTCTACCTCCCCTATAAGGAAGAATGTAAAACAGACGAAAACGATTGCATGCAAATGATTCATTGAAGTGGTGTAACATGTAGTTGTATCAGACTACAGTCATGTAGTTAGCAAGGACGAAGTCGAAGGCCGAGGACTAGTCGACTGTGGCCGCCATGCTAGTGCACTAGTACAATAATAATGACTCCACTCCACGCGTAGTAGTACTAGTAGTGACTTTAGACTTAAAAATTTAGTACTAGCAGTTGTGCTGTGGAACCCGATTGTGCGTGAACTGAGCGATACATTTCCAAACATGGCTTGTTGTTCTGGATGTTGCACCAGCTGGCTAGTCACTGTGTGCAGAATAGAGTTCGTCGAGTTCGTAGCTGTTCCGTATCACTCCATCACGTGTTTTGCACTGCAGAAACGTGTCATGTCAATCACTGACACGGTCATGCTGAAGTCAAGTGCCACCGCGCACCGCCAGACACACACAAACACAGTCATCACTCATCACATCAGTGTCAGCCCAGAAAATAGAGCCTTGCATCAACGCAAATAAATCACTCTGCTGCAGGCCTGGGCCGGGGCTTCCTACTCCTAGCCTAGGCTATAATAGGCCGTGTCCTTTTCACTCCACAAGGCACAAGTGTAGACGTAGCCCAAACTGGCCACAGCCCACTTGTACTCCGAATGCATAACCCAGGCAACGAGTGTTACTTATGTCACGGGCGAGCAGTGCGAGGAAGTGTAGACCAGACTCCCTGGTACCGGTGGTGTGTAGTCAGGTCCAGCTAGTAACCATGGTAACTACTAGAGAGTAGTGTAGTGCTAAGTACTGAATACTGTAGTCTGTACTACTACTAGTAAGTAACATAGTGTTGTGTTGTGTTTAGTTACTAGTAGTAGTAATCATGGTAATAGTATGTACACGTACATGTACTTGTACAGGTGAGACTGGGTTTTTGCATTACCGGTATACATGTGCAGTGCTGGCAACTGAAATCCGACCCCCTTTCCGGCGCGGCGCCCTGGCAAGGGGGTCGGATTTCAGTTGCCCGCACTGTATGTACTTGTACATGTACATACATGTAGTCATTACAACACTGTTTTTTAGTGTTTTACAGTTTTCAGCGCGGTGGTCGTGTACATGTACAATGTCATGTTACTTTCATAGTTTTTGCCACTCTCAGTCTCAGACTCTACATGTACAATGTACAGTCATGTACATGTGTAGTTCCATCTTCCAACTAGCCGTTGCAACGTTACCGTTGGCGGATAATGCTCGAAAAATTGGCAGATTCTGCTCGAAAAGCAGTGAAATTGGCAGATCCAGAAACGTGCAAACCTTATTGCAGACTTGAATTCTGCTCCATTTCTTTATCCAAATACTAAACTGAGAAGAAGTTTTGAGGCTTCCTGCAGTTTCTTAGTAGATACCTGTACAATTGGGTGAACTCACCCATTCCATAATACTCTGCAAATTTCCGAACCATTCCAATACATGTATATATTGGAATGGTTCGGAAATTTGCAGAGTATTATGGAATGGGTGAGTTCACCCAATTGTATCTACAAATACTAAACAAACCAGAAAAAGCACCAAATTCTGCCACTTTTTCTGCCGCCAAGTGATTGTTCCAACCCGGCCCAGAATCCACTCGGCAAACCTGCAAGAAAGCAAGCGCAAGCTTGAGCTCAAGCCCAACTGATGAGGGGTGAATTCCCCGGAACACGGTGTGTTGAGCAGGGAGTGGTGCTTTCTTGGAAGATGCGACGTGCTCGTCGTGTGTTCCGGATGGTAGTCGTGAGTCAGTCAAGTGTCAAGTTCAGCAGAAATCGTGTGTTCCACGTACATGTCCTTGTACGTTGTAGGAACTACCAACTTCATCACTAATATACCGCCGAAGTCGCTACTTCTAATTTCGGTTTGTACATGACATTGTAGGAGCTATCAACTAATTTACTTCATCACTAATATACCGCCGAAGTCGCTACATGTACTTCTAATTTCGTTTTGTACATGTACATACTGCATAGTGCCTACGCTGCTGCTCTACTCCTACACTAGTGCACTGTTGTCCGAAGTCACAGGCCGTTGCATGATCGTACACTGTCCCACGCACACGCTGGCAGTTTAGCGATTTTCTGATATCACTACATTCTATTCTCGTCTACTATTTTGTGTTGTTACTAGCCTCTCGCTGTAACTCGTACTCCTCAGCGCTAGCGCCGAAAACGTCGAATAGCAAGGCCGACACCACGAAGATTTTCTTTAATACCATGCTGCAGTTACCTAGGCATTTTGCTGGGTACTAATACAGTCCGTTTTGATGTATCATGTACATGTATATGTACATATACATGTACATACATGTATACACAATGCTGTAGACAGCAAGCTGTTTCGGCCATAAAGGCCTCATCAGTACAGCTACGAGCTAAATAGGCCGAGCTACCAGCCATGGTGCAAAGGAGGCACCACAGACATACCGTATTTTACCGGTTGTAAGTCGACCCCGGTTATAAGTCTACCCTTCTATCTGGAGGGCTCAATTCTGCATTTTAAAGTTTTCACCCAAAGAAGCACTACTAACCACTCCCTGCTACTAACACATCAACAAATCATGTAAACATTCCTTATTGGAGGATGTAACGTCCCAATCCTTGAAAAAGGCCAATAAACTGGCAAAATGTGTACACATGGTGCACTCGCGCATGCAGTGCAGGTCATGTTTTTTGAAGATTCTGATAGTTACCGGTTATAAGTCGAATCCCGGTTGTAAGTCGACCCCACCCTTTCTCCTTCTATTTTAAGTCGTAAAAGGTCGACTTACAACCGGAAAAATACGGTATACATATTATACATATACGGTGCATGTACATGTACATGTATGAAAACAAGATGACTCTGTAGCTTCAGTTACTTATCCAGGATATTCATGCATCCAATTAACACTAGCAACAGCGGCCGGTCCCCCGGCGAGTGTGCAGGATAACTGACACACAACTGTACTTGTACACGTACATGTACATAATAATAATAATGTAAGTGGCCACGTCACTTGCACACGGTTTCGACCTTCTTCGCCGAATGTGCCTGTGTACGCCCTCTCTCGAAAACACACAGCTTTCTGAGAAATGAAAAAACATCCCCGGAGCGCACTTAGGCGACTACTTCACAACAAGCCAAAGCAGCAACAGAATGATCTAACGTGCTGTACATGTATTTCAGGCTACCGGTATGACAATGTCTTGTTTTCGTGCTGGGCCATTTGCACATACATGTACAACTGGCATCCTGAGTACCGGACTTCACTCCACAATAGACATTCCTTGCTTGCGGGTGCGTGCATGCCGTACTTGGATACCACGCAAGATAGTGACCAATATCACCAAGAGCAAAATAACCGTTATGCAAGCTTGATATCACACATCTACATGTAGACGTACTAGTATTATGTACATGTACATGTATACTGCATAGCTGGACCCCTACCTCAGTTCCTGAGAATAGGTAACTAATGAAGCGGCTCTACGAGACGAACCCTCAAGATCCGCTCTTGTCTTGGATACAGTTGGCTGAACGCAGTCATTATTTCACTGTACATGTAAATTGTAATGTACTAATGACGCAATGTCGTCGTAATGATATCATGCAGGGCTATAAGTACATGACTGTACCTGCATGCTGCAGGTTTGGCCAGCTTCATACCGATACCGATAGTCTTTGAATTCGTAGCGTGAGCACGTTTTAAAATACCTGGATGTGGGCGATTTTGGCTTTTTGTTCGTGTGGTGGCTGCCAGTGCAGTGTTCACGGTGGCTGCCATTGCAGTGCCAGCTCCCGTCCTATTTACATCGTAGTCGCACGGATGACAATTATTGACATCTCACAGCAGTAAGTCACTGAGTTACATGTACATGTAGCAGCACGGAGTGTGTAAGATACGAATAACTCTAAATGTACAGGTTATTGTACATGTATACAACTTACTTGTCCACAATCGGAAATAACGTGCATCTTAACGTCTACGTCCGATAAAAACAAACAATGTACTACTCCACTCATGTACATGTATACATGTACATGTATATGGCAGGTTGGAGGAGGGGTGGGCCAACGGGCGCGATAACGAATATGATCACAATGATCTAGTGTGAAGCTCACAACAGCATCAAACGATGAAAGGCGCCGCCTGCAGAGGAGGGAGCACAGGAGGCACTGTCGCCCACATCGCCTGCACAGGAGGGAGCACAGGAGGGAGCACAGGAGGCACTGTCGCCCACATGGCCATGCCAAGTGTAACACCTAGCCCAAGCCCTTGCCTCGGGACGATTATTTAGAAGAGGATGGGCTGCCGCCTGCCGGTCCTGTTTGAGTCGAGTTGGGACGATAACGGGTTAAATATAATTCTACATGTACGTGTACATGTACATTGTTTTCGCTATTCCTGCCGACTTGAATTCTCACTTGACTGACTCACGACTTCCATCCAGAACACACGAGAAGTCCATCGAACCTTCCACTCGGCAAACCCGCAAGAAAGCACCACTCCCTGCTCAATACATAGTGTTTCGTGGAATTTACCCATCATCAGATGAGCTTGAGTAGGCTGGGGAAGATTGTGCGTGATTCAGTCAACTGAGAATTCAAGTCGGCAGGAATAGCGCAAGCTCCCACGTAGGGAGCAACACACAATTCCCCAATTATCACTGAGGTCGCACCAACCTCTTCTGTACATTGTTATAAATAAAAACCAATGTTGCCTGATCAATAAGTCAAGAGCCTCGATATTGCTGCCAATTGCAAGTTTACTAACTTGACACTGGACTGATATAGTGATAACTGCCATCAATCGGAGGCACACGACAAGCCCGTTGGCGTTGGGTTCGCGAACCTTCGACTGGGCAAGCATGTCAGGAAAAACTGGATCACTGTTTCTTCAGAGCCTGTTAAACTACAAGTATCAAACTGTCAAACTGTCAAACTGAAATGTCCAGTAGTAGTAACTGGAGTGCACTCTACATCATTGCCATACGTGACAGTTGACAGTAGTTAACTGCAGGGCGGTTGTAGCACATTGTTGTGTCATACCGGCAATGTCTTCTTGATCGGTATCAAGGGACAGGCTGACAGTCTTGGCAGCTGCCATACAGGTGCAAAGATTCGTCTACATGTACAAGTTAGGCCGGTGGAGAATCCATAAATACAAACACAAAATACAATGTACATGTACATGAAGGGATGAAAATTGTAGCCAGGGTTCCAAATATAAGTCATTAAGGTTATTGTGTATGGACATAGGTGTAGAATCCACAGTTGTGGCACTGCCCAAGTTAGTTGCCATCTTTGACCAGCTCTCCAAACTCACGCGGACCTTTCCCGCTGCGTGGTGTTGTGGACGAGTGGACGGCGGTGAGTTGTACAGACAACGCCCTGGAATAGACAAAGGGCAAAACAGTTGAAAATCCCATCCCTTTGCCTTGGCGCTGCTTTCGGCACGTAGGTTGAATTTCTCGGGCCAGGAGTGGCCCACGGCTATTGTATACTCACTTCCCATTAGAGGTTAGGTCTGCCAACTCATCTACATCTACATGTACATGTACATGGCTTACTGCCTCTGGGAGGTGTTGATTGTCTGCCCTGGGTTATTTTATTTCCCCTGCTTGCCTTCATATGCCTGCGCTTTTTTTCTAATCTCTTTATGTTGTCTGATGATTGGTTTTTGCCATGAATCTCTGAGTAACAACAGAAATAACAGCCCTATTTACTTCCTTTTGTGTACCTCTTGTGTACATGTACTTGTAACAAACGTGGCACCCAAAAACAATACGGAGCAATGGATTAGCTATTCCTGCTGCTCAATACTTGAACGTACATGTACATGTATGTGTGTATGTGTCTGGTCGAACATAACCAGTGCACGCACAATCATGTCGGTGTGCCATGCCCCAACAATGAGCACAAGGTCATGGTAAGGCAGCGACTGGTGTTCAGTGTTAGCTTCATTACTGTTGTTGTCAGGCCTTTCTCCGTATTTGCTAAACATGTACATGTACATGTACATGTACATGTACATGTACATGTTTAGTATTGTACACGTGAATTCATTTCCCTCCTGTTTAATCCCGGCCACGCCCGTTTAATCCATTCCTCTCCTGCTGTGTTTTGTAATCTTGCACAGCGTTGAGAACCCTGGAGACTCTAGGGACCGGCGGATTCTGCTCGAAAAGGTGGCAGATTCTGCTCGAAAAGCAGTAAAATTGGCAGAACCATACAAAACTTATGCCGTTATGGCGGGCAATTCCTCGAATTCTGCTCCATTTCTTTATCCCCTCCTCCTGAGGGTCGGTAAGTATTTTTCACACCCGTGAAGTCTACCCGTGCCCTGCTTTCCAAACTGTTACATGTACTTACAGTGCTAGAGCAACACAACGACACTGCGCTAAAAGAAGTCAAGCGGTTGACCCCAGACTAAACCAGACTTATGCCTGGTTCACACTACAGTCCATTCCATATAAGTGTGCACTCTTCTCCAGTCAAAGGGCCAGTGTGCACTCTTTTCCATCCAGTCAAAGGGCCATTGTGTATGCCCCATGGATTCTACGTGGCATGTAGAATCCATGGGGCATACACAATGGCCCTTTGACTGGATGGAAAAGAGTGCACACTGGCCCTTTGACTGGAAAAGAGTGCACACTTACATGTATATGGAATGGACTGTAGGCCAATTTTCCTGCCGACATGGACTCGTACGAAAATCCTCAAGATAGGGGCGAAATTTGCCTGGTACATGGTGTGGACGGTGTTGTCGTACAGGTTTCCGACAAATCTGCGGCGATTTTCTTGTCGCACTCGCTTTCGGCCAAGTATCGACTGGTCAATATTTAGCCGAAAAGCCGGCCGGTTTTTAGTGCTTGCACGTCATCACGATCGGGCATCGGACCAATCACTGCTTTTCACCATGACAGCGGAGAGCGTCAGTCCAGACAGTGTTACTGGCTACAGTAGACGCTAGCCTTTTCACGGCTTCATGCTCAGGCGGCCTTGTAGTTCGTGTAAAAAGTACCTCATTTCCGCTGTCTAGCGTCTACGGTCTAGCGCGCTGTGTACCGCGTGTACGTTTGTAAAAGACAAGCCTAACACTATTACAGGCGAAATTGCCCACCGTTGTCTGTGAACAGCTAGTCAGACTCATCCGACACAGTCGGTCGATTTCTTGTCGGAGTCGGTGTGGGAGCATCGGCCGGAAAATCGGCCTAGTGTGAACCAGGCTTAACAAGTAGTGTGAACCGACCGTCACTTCAACCTGCCATACATGTAAGTCTACAGTCTAGTCTTCGACCCTCACACAGAGAAACAGCTCGTGTAGATTCACACTCCACTCCGCCAACACCTAGCAACCCGCCTGTCTTGCGCGCGTTCTCTGGTTCTGGCATCATTTTCTCCTGCACCGCTGCCAAAGAGATTCAGTTCGATTTTCTCGTGTTCTTTGAGGATATGCGGACCATCCTCTGAACGACGAAATGTCGACATGAAACAAGTACGTTTCCGGTCCAAGGTTAGTTTATAGTCTTACGCTTTAGGACTAATGTGGACTAAATGTCACTATTGGTAGACTTCTATGAGTCCGGTGCAAGACTGTTCGGGCATGCTTCGTGGGGATTCTCGCTGACGCGATGGACTCCGCATTCGACCAGGCGTGTCGGTGGCCTAGGGACGACTGCTGAAACATTTCACTTCAAGCCCGTGGCTCATTGTGTTATGTATCGGTAGGTTGAAATGATGTTCTGAGCATTCAGTGCACGCTGCACAATGATGTAGAGTGTAAGAAAAACCATTACTACACTGAATGTACTACATGTAATAATAAGTCTTAGCAATGGCACAGGTTGTTTGCTTGATATTGCGGAGATTTGGTAAGGCGAATTTTTGGCGTTTGAGTTCGCACTTCAGTCGTACATGTGTCCAACATGCCTTTGCGGTCTACTTTCACAACAATAACACACACAGAAGTCTCTGCTGTGAGCACGGTGGCTTGGCAATGGCCAACTAAGACAAATCAGGAAAAATGTTCATGAACTTGAATACGAAATTTGTGGTGCTAAACTTCCGCATTAGGTTGCATTCACAAGACGAAACGAGCAAAGTCCAACCCAGCAAAATCTTCAACAAGGTGGCGAATATGGGCAGCCCTGAGGGAAGAGGCTTAGGGTACAGTACATGTACATGTAGGTGAATTTTCAAGGCCAAATTGTCAAGGGCTAGGTCGAGATGGTGTTGAGGGAAGGGTAGGGGAGGACGGGGGCAAGGGCAAGGCGACGAAGAGGATAGGACAAGAGGCAGGGGAAGTAAGTATGTGCGGGGTAGGGCAAGGTTAGGCCGAGGGGCAGGCGAGGCACGCAAGGTAGAGAGACAGGGCGAGACGAGGTCCAGGGGTAAGACCACTCAAAGGGGAGGGGCAGGGCGAGACCGGTTCCAGGAGCAAGGCGAGGCAAATTGATTGGTAGGGCTAGAGGCAGGTAAAGGGAGGGTGGGTACATGTAAGGCGATGCAAGGGCGAGGGGCAAGGCAAGGCAACGTCCAGGTAAAGGACGAGGAGAGGTCTAGGGGTAGAGCAAGAAGCAGGGAAAACAGGGATTGGAGATGGTTTGGGCAGGGGAAAGTCGAGGGTAGGCCTTGACGGATTATGCTAGCATAATTTTTCGCATAATTCCTACCAAAATCGAATAATCGCATAATTCGAGGCAAATCGCATACGAATCGCATAAATAATGGAATAATCCGCCTGTTCGCACCAAATTCCATAGAGTTGTACATGTTCTACAAGTACAAGTAGATACACCAGGAAGTCGTAGGTTTACGACTCCCTTGATTAACATGTTCAGTCCATTACAATCAGTGATGGTCGTAGCTACAATTGTAGGTCGGACGGTGTTTAGAGTTAGAGTTCAACCTTCAATCCAGTCTTTAGCAATAATAAAGTTAACAGCAGTGTGTTCACTGAGACCCGTCTGCATTTGCCTCCGAGAGAGACTGCGGCCCGCTACACGTTGACCCCGTTGAACTTGTGCTACTACAGTACAACGCCCTATAAAAAAATCCCCTGTTATTTTGCACAGAACCATCATATACATTAGCAGCATATGTGAGCATAATGCGGCATAATATGATAACTTAATAATGCAATGAATATAACTAAATGCGCACTCATATCACAACCATGGGGACGAATCATGTATTCCAGAACGTTTTCTTGTCACAATTATCAATGGAATTCGTGACTAAAGAGAATGATGAAACTACAATAGGATTTATACACTTGCAGTGGAACAGCGAGGATACAAGCATAGTAAGAAAAATAGCACAAACCTAGGAACAATTTGCACAGGTAATAAACTATAGGTGAGGTGAGAAATAATAGGAAATTCAGCAAGTGCAGTGTGACAATGGACATGCATGTGTGAGTGTGTGTGAGTGCAAGTGTATAAATCCTATTGTAGTTTCATCATTCTCTTTAGTCACGAATTCCATTGATAATTGTGACAAGAAAACGTTCTGGAATACATGATTCGTCCCCATGGTTGTGATATGAGTGCGCATTTAGTTATATTCATTGCATTATTAAGATTATTGTCTCCACGTCGCCTTTTTAAATATGATAACTTTTAGCATAAAAATAGCATAATTCTGCAATTTTTTCAGCAATGCGAAAAGCATAATTTCACGAAAATATTAGCATAATCCGTCAAGGCCTAGTCGAGCGACCAGATGACGCGAGGTCAAGGGGCAGCCGGCGAGGCGATGTTGAGGGGCAGGACTGGACAAGATCTAGGGCAGGGAAAAAGGCTGGGAATGGGAGGATGAGTGAGGGTAGGCCTTGACAGATTATGCTAGCATAATTTTTCGCATAATTCCTACCAAAATCGAATAATCGCATAATTCGAGGCAAATTGCATACGAATCGCATAAAACTGGAATAATCCGCCTATTCGCATCAAATTCCACACAGTTGTACATGTTCTACAAGTGAAATAGGTAGCCGAGTGGTAGGCGCGGTGAAATCAACAATAATTACTTTTATTCTACTTTCAGGTACACACCTGAAATATAATCGTTCGTGAAAGAAGAAGCGGCAAAATAAATAACTTTCTCTCCGGTGCTCACCTAGAGGCTGAATCCTTATTCTTCGAGTTAGCTTTCATTGCTATCCAATCTAATCTAATCTTCTCTTCATCAAAACAGAAATGCGCAGCCGCTTTTATGCAGCAGACGACGTACAGTAACGCTTACATACGGAGATACACTAAATATGCATCAGGCAAAGCTCCGTATTAGTTCCGTACTGCTTCCGTATTGGTCGGGCAGGGATACTACACCCTCCCTTCCTACAGATAATCACGCCCTCGTGATTTTAAAAAGTTAGTGAAGAGTTACGAACACAGCGTCAACCGGAAGATGGCAAATTATATCGGAAATGATAACGTTTAGAGTAGACAGAAGAAATGAACTGATAACAAATCATAAAGTAGAAGCACACCAGTTTCACACGATCTCACGGGGTCAAAAGGGGAAAGAACTGTCCTCCAAATAGGACCTGAAACCACAGCACTCTTGCTGCACTACGCTGGCACAAACCGCCAGTAACATCGCAGTTCAAAAACCGAACTGAATACACTATAACTATAAGGGGCGTTGTCACACACATTGTCCCACGTTAGCTGGGTAAGCCGTGGCTCACCATGATCAGACGCCTACCAAACTAAACTGGATTCACACACTCGCATAAAGGAAGACTGAAGAGAACAGGGAGACTGAAGGAAGACAGGAAAGAAAATGCCATACCTGGAATCAGCGTTAGTAACCACGGCGGCGGCTGGAGCTATGGTGGAGGGCAAGCCAGGTTTTATCTTCATCTTGGTTGAGCCAGTCACTCAGAGCGGCTAGCTCGGCGTCAGACAAATGACCTGATTGACCTCCCTCCTCGTCTTGAATCGTGGTCTTCACATTGTCGATAGCATCGCTTTGCGCGACGTAAAGAGTGATGGTCTAGCCAGGAAGAGTGTTGACGAAATTCTGCATTCCACCACGGAGACGAAGTACCAAGTGAATAGTGGACTCCTGCTGAACGTTGTAGTCACTCAGGGTTCGGCCGTCTGCCAACTACGCGCCGGCAAAAATCAAACGCTGCTGGTCTTCGGGAATACCCTCCTTGTCTTGGTCAGCAGCCTGCATGTGGTCGTCCTCATCAGCTTCGCCATCACCACCGGTAGTATACATGTAGGTAGCGGGTTGCTTGAAATCGCCATCGGAGTCTCCAATGGATGCCGTGCGGAAAGAATGGTGATCCATGTTAGCACCCTGACTGTGCTGCAGGCTAATAAGCATGGCCAGGCCCAGGAAAGCATGAAACACGATTCTCATCTTGATTCGTCGCACGGAGATGCAGCGGGTTGAGCCATGGGGGTCTGGGGTCGAATCACGTTGTTTTATTTTACAAAAACACACCGCTGCCACCAATGTAATAGGTAGCCGAGTGGTAGGCGCGGTGAAATCAACAATAATTACTTTTATTCTACTTTCAGGTACACACCTGAAATATAATCGTTCGTGAAAGAAGAAGCGGCAAAATAAATAACTTTCTCTCCGGTGCTCACCTAGAGGCTGAATCCTTATTCTTCGAGTTAGCTTTCATTGCTATCCAATCTAATCTAATCTTCTCTTCATCAAAACAGAAATGCGCAGCCGCTTTTATGCAGCAGACGACGTACGCTTACATGCGGAGATACACTAAATATACATCAGGCAAAGCTCCGTATTAGTTCCGTACTGCTTCCGTATTGGTCGGGCAGGGATACTACACAAGTACAAGTAGATGCACCAGGAAGTCGTAGGTTTACGACTCCCTTGATTAACATGTCCAGTCCACTACAATGAGTGACGGTCGTAGCTAGGTCGGACGGTGCGTTGACCCCGTTGAACTTTTGCTACTACAGTGCAACACCCTCTACAAAAAAATTCCCTGTTATTTTGCACAGAACCATTATACATTAGCAGCATATGTGAGCATAATGCGGCATAACAATGATAACTTTTAGCATAAAAATAGCATAATTCTGCAATTTTTTCAGCAATGCGAAAAGCATAATTTCACGAAAATACTAGCATAATCTGTCAAGGCCTAAGTGAGGGACAGGATGAGTGAGGGACAGGATGAGTGAGGTCGAGGGTAGGACGAAAGGAGGTGGAGAGCCAGGGTAAGATAAACCGAAAGGGAAAATGTACTTCGAAGTACGAGGGTAGGACAAGACAAGTCGTTGGTAGCGCCAGTCAATCTCGCCATCGAAGTCAAAAAAGCAGTCAAACTCTACTAGTCATCAATATATAAAAAAAGGAATTCAATCTCCACCAATCATCAAAATAAAAAAGCAGTGATTATCCTCCAGTCATGGTATGGTGTGGTAACCTCATAGCCGATATTTTGCTGTTTTTTTACTATGTACCGTATTTTCCGGGGTGTTAGCCGCACTTTGAAAGCCTAAAAAACTCAAAAACCAGTGATACAGCGTGCCATGCATAGTGTCATTTGACTTTTTATGTACTTTTCATGCACAGAAATTCCTCCTTGCAGTTGTGCAATGCTTCCATGTTGTCAGTTGAGAGTGAGGGGACAAACAAAGAAACTTTTGCTGGAGATTCAGTCGTGCTTCGTCAACTTTTAAACCATTGGTAAATGTCTCGTATGTACTAGTACCCATCAAGTTTGGATGGCCAAATATTCAAAATCTGACGTGCGGCTATTATAAATACTCCGAATGTCAAATACAGATACGGATTTTGGGCCCGAAAAGGGGGGGGGGGGTGCGGGTTAGCCCCTGGCGGATTATGCCGGCAAAATATTTGGCATAATCTTAGGATTTCGTCAAAAAATTATGCTCCGGTGTAATAATTATACGGATTCCAACGTGTAAGGTCGGCATAATCTTTCGGTTTAGACAAAAATTATGCTTAGGGCATGGCCGTGTGTGTATGCGTGGTTTCTCAATCCTCTATGTACAGCGTGAATACATAGTGGAACCGAGCATAATTCAGCATAATTCAGCATATTTGTTGGCATAATTGTGGCATAATCAAAAGCATAATTTGACGATTGGCCGAGCATAGTCCGCCAATGGCTAGTGCGAGTAACACACAGGATAATATAGTAATACCTATGACGGTCATTTGCAGGTGTGGTGGCCGGACTACACACGAGCTATGTGTCTGATAGTGTATCAAGTATGCAGGGTCAGGATTTGAATTCTAATTGATGAGTAATGAAACCCAAAACAGACCCGACGACGTCATGTTGTCTGTGGTAGGGAGATCTTCCTTCACGTTGGGTTATCTGTAGGCAAGTCGCCTGCTCTGAACACTGTGGGGTAAGCATGGACAGGCGATGTACCGTATTTTCCGGACAATGAGCTGCACTGGAGTATAAGCTGCACCCCCCCCCATTTTTGCCATGAAAATTTAATACAGATATCTATCCTGTTTATCACCGTTAATTTGATCATCGGAGTATAAGCCGCACCCCTCCCCTTCTCTGAGTGGATTTTGAGCGTTCAAAGTGCGGTTCATACTCCGGAACAATACGGTAAGCATGTTTTCCTGTGCAAAGAGTGCCAGTCATACCAACGAGTGCACTACTTCACATGCATGGTTAGCATCATGTGACTTGCTCCAAGGTCCGTGTGGAGAGTATAGGGAGATATGGAAGATGCTTCAAAAATCAGCAGATCTCCCGCCTGATAGGAAGATGTGGCACCCCTGCCAAAACTGGTACATGTACAGCGCTGGCCAAAGAAATCCAGTTTCCTGAATAAAATAGCGCAGGGCGCTACTCAGCCCTAACACTACACATACTGGTCTGTGCACTCAAACGCGGCACTATTTTATTCATGCGTTGGGATTTATCTGGGGGTACATTTGACCTGGAATGTGGTGAGAAATTGCTACCAGATTGGGATGTTCATTGTAGTTGTCATTCAGTATGTGCACTATTGGTCCCGGTGGGTTGGTACATGATTGTACATGATTGTACATGATTGTATACATTGCTAGAGGTCCAGCTACACTACGCCCCGACTGGATGACCAGTGATCCACTTTCGTAGCGTGGAATTCACGACACCAGCATTGCTGGTGGGATCTACAGTGCTGCCAACTGAAATCCGACCCCTGAGTGGTGCTTTCACATTCTAGCGGTCTCTATTTCGTAGTGTTACTATCTCAGGGGTCGGATTTCAGTTGCCAGCACTGTACATCTCTTCCCATGTTAGCATGACATGTGTAGAGTTTTTCTTCTTCTTTCTGTAGCTTCAAGAAGTGCAACAAGCAGAGAAAATTCTAAAAGCAAAGGCTGACCTGAATCTTCTGGCCAGCCTATCTTGACTTGTGCTGCGTATGCGTTTTTCTTCTTTCTGCAGCTTAAAGAAGTGCAACCATCATTGCTTGCTTCAATCACTAATGGCTTGTGGTTCATGTTTTCACTTCCTCGTTAACAGCTTAGAACTGCTTCCAGTTGCAAGCCATGAATGGCTTGTGTTTGTGGCTCACTCAACTCAACTGTTCTACTGGAAGCAGTTCTACTGGAAGCTTTTCATGAGGAAGTGAAAACATGAACCACAAGCCATTAATGATTGAAGCAGGCACAAACACAAGCCATTAAAGGCTGGCCAGAAGATTCAGAACAGCTGCACATGTGTTTCTTCTTCTTTCTGAAGCTTGACTTCTTGAAGAAGTGCAACCATCAACAAGCAGAGAAAATTCTAAAAGTCTGGCCATCCCAAACCCATCCCAAACCCCGACCACCATCCCTTCCTGGAATGATTACTTTTATAGCCTCTCCTGGCTGTGACTTCACACCTGAAATGATTGGTCAATCGACGACCCTCGGCCAATCAGAGTTCAGCAAGTGTTTTCTTCTTGGCTTGCTGATGGCCAATTTGTTGTTTCTGCTGGAGAAAGAAGAAACAAGCCGGAAATTCTACCAGAGACGAAAAACCTAAAATTAGAAGTTTTCTCAGGTAGAATTGTGGGGCGCAAAGTTGACTAACTCCTTCGGATTAAATTAAATTTTAACAGCCGCTGTACATCATGATGAGAATCATATGCCACAGAAATGTGCCTACATCTTCATTACAAGGAATGAATGCGGATACCACAGTTATCATGCGACATAAAATGTACATAGCTGGAACAATGATGGCCCATGAGCACACACACACCTCAGACCTGCCCATCGCAGAAGCGATGATAGCGAACAGCTACGTTTAGACATAGCAACTTGTGCTGGGATTACACACATTGCACACACACACACACACACACACACACACACGCGTCCTGTCCTGTTGAGCCACTGCCATGAAGGTTACGTGGGCCCCGGAGGGGCGGCTGAGAGAGAGGAGGAGCACACAGCCCTGTGACGATCCAGGTGATGCGGTAAGCGAAATCGGCGGGAGCAGGTGCAAACACACACACACAGTGACCATGCATGCGAAGAGGAATGTAGTCGAAACATTTTGTAGTCAAACCATTTCCAGCAGTGCACTGCTGAGTACAGAATTCTGAACTGCCAATACAGTGCAGCATGTCCGCTGTATGCAATAAAAGTTTTATAAAACCCATTGCTAACAGCCAACCATACAGTCATATGCTACCCATAACCGCAAGAGTACATAAACCAGAGTGTGCAACTCGGGATGGTTTATGTACTCTTGATTACCGTGATAACAAGCCAAGTACGGTGCTGGCAACCCGACCCCCTGAGCAGTGCGCTCACATCGCAAAGACCCAACATGGGATGGTAAAACTACGAAACAGAGACCGCTAGAATGTGAACCAACCGCTCAGGGGGGTCGGATTTCAGATGCCAGCACTGTAGGTCTATGCTAGACAATGTAGTCGAGGCCAGGGAGTAGTAAAATACGTATTTTACTACTCCCTGCTAGAATGGTGCAATACTGAGAGACTGACAGCATGACGATTGCCTGGTGTCTGACTTGACGCTGGCCCGGGCCACCTCAGGCTCAGTATGCATGGGAGAGGTGTAGCACTTGCATGAGCCCCCCACTGGCCCCAGACAGCAGCACAATACAGCAGCACAATCACTATTACAGTAGCAGTCTTTGATGCATGCCCAGCAAAAAACTGCAGCTACCATGCGTGAAGTGTAGATGGGCCAGGGAGTAGTAAAATACCAGTATTTTACTACTCCCTGCTGGTATGCACGATCATCTGAGACTGTACACAAACACTATGCCTACGCCATGCCGCATGCGTCAGCACCACCGTTCACGCAGGCCACAGTCATGCGAATTACCCATTTCGGAAGACCATGCGTGCACCCAGCTACTATGCATGGTTACTAAACCCTCGCACACACGCAGGATCGCTCGCAAGTGCACGCAAGCACGCATACACACACATACACACACACACACACACACACTCTCTCTCTCCCAAATACCGCGTACCGAGACAAATCCCGGCGAATGCCCAAATCACGTATGCTCGCATGTGCGCGCATGCAAGCACGCACGCACGCACACAACACACACACACACACACACACACACACACACACACACACACACACTCTCCCCCAAGCACAACGGGATAAATGCCCGAATCACCAACGGCAATCACATTGCAGTTATTTGTCCTGTTGCACTACAGACTTGATCGCAGTACATGTATCATCAGTCTAGTACTGTGATCAGCATGCCCACAGTGCCTAGGCCAGGGCAAAGCTTGCTCAGATCACAACGCCAGAACTCAACCACATGCTATATGGAGAGCAATCAACAGTTACACAATGTGCAATCTGATGATGCACCCGATGTGTGTATAGTCATCAGATGCATGGATAACGTTAGATTGTGCTGAACAGCTAAACTTAGCTCGAGGCAAAATATACAGCAGCCTCAGGGAATTCCCCACTTGCTCCTCCCAACTAGACCTTCAAATGCATGTTTTCTGCATTGAATGAATCTACATTCGCGTATCGCAGGTAAACAACAGGGGGGGGGGGAACTATTTTTGGACCTCCAGTGGTTCTCCACAAGTAAACGCTGCTCATAACGTTATAATAGCACAGGGCACCAGTAGAAAACCATAGCAACCATGGCGGCTGTGAATTAGTAGTAGTAGTAGTATTTATTAGTTTACTAGGGCAATGAATTGAGCCTTGTCTCCTACCTAAACTAAGAATGCACACTACGCACAACATTTAGCATGGCATGGTCACCAACTCATTAAATTCCCGGAGGGTGATGTTGGATGGACATTGTCACAGTCCCGTGGATTGTGGGGGAACATTGTCAACGTGTGTCCTATCATGGTTATGCGGTGGATGGTAACAGCATCATTACCTCAGCACAACATACACACACGCACGCACACGCACACACACACACACACACACACACACAGCGCTAATCCTGGCTGTCTAGCTGCTGGTCTACTGCAGCAAGCCCTCTCCTCTGCAAGAACTCACATAGAGCCGTCTTCTCCTGCGGCCTCTGCAGCGTTGTCGTCCATCTCCTCTGCATCTTGCTCTGGTTCGGCGAGTCTCTTTGTGCTCCGTTGCTCGGACATCGCGGGGGGTGCGGATTCCTCCTTCATTGCTGCCACAACAGTCAGGATATACTTGATTGTGAATATAGCCACTGCGCAGCCAACAGCCGCTTCCCACCTCGGCACGGTCTCTGATTCATTGTCGTCATCGTCGTTGTTCGGCTTCACCGCTTCCCCCACGCAGAAAGGGTTCGCACTCGTCGAGCACTTGTAGCCGGGATGCGAGAGGCCAGTTGTCTTCTCCGGCGTCGCACCAGGCGTCCACGCACAGTTCGGGTCGCCCATTTCCACACCATTGCTTACTCCATCTCCATCCGAGTCCGCTAAGCACAGGCTCATTGTCCACGATCCTCCACTGGCAATAAATGCCTTTCCAAATGGGTTACCATCATCGGCTGGGGGACCGTCACACTTGGCCTTGTGGCCGACCGACTCACAAAACACGTTTGCAGTTCCGAATGGCGCTGGTATCTTCGACGCTACTCCAGCAGACCTACTGCCGGCGTTAGGAATCAGCGTTTGGTAGCTGGGATACGCACGGCACGATGCGGCCAGGACCACTAGGACCAGCGCAAGCCCCGGGGACAACATTCCTCTCAACTCCATTCTCCTGCCCGAGAAGATAGTGATCGATCGCACTGTCGCACTTTCTTTCTACCCTACCAAATTCTTCCTCACTTTGAAACAAACTCCCCCGGCCGGGCTAGCGCTGTGAATGATGCTCAGTCACTGTTTCAAATCACAAATTTAGATCCGAACTGGACCGTCCGGCCACATCGACCTGTCGCGTAGTACCGTGAACAAGAGATCGCTCCGTCGGTCAGAGTCCGGGCTGTGCAGAATGTGGTACAGTAGTCCCTCTATAATCCGGCACCATTTGTGCCACGGAAAATCTGCTGGATTAGGGAGGGTGCTGGATTAACAAATCTGATTTTTTGCTACAACGTGCATGAAGAGGACATTTTGGCTACTGAAAATTGTGCTGGTTTATCGAGGGTGCTGGATTATAAAGTGCTGGATTAAAGAGGGACGACTGTACTGCTAGTAGGCGTAGTTGACGTCTAGACCTAGCCTACATCATGCCCGATGTTCTGTCAAGTGTCTTGCATGCTGCCATTGTTGGCGGGTAGATCTAGCAGTCTGCAGTCGCGTCGGCGTCTCGGGTGAGTTGGCAGGTTTTGGTGGAGGTGTGTTCGCGATTATAAAGTTTTCTTCTGACGTACACGTAATGGAGTCTGATGTGACATAATCATTAATTTTTATAGTTTGCATCATTCTGTGGGAGCCAGGCCTTGGCTGGTGCGAACTGCGAAGGCATCATGCAATGTCATCATTGCCTCGTCGCTTGACGAAGGAGAATAAAGAATAGCATCCCATGCATGCATATATTGTGCTCGTAAATACGAATCGGAATTAGGGTTCGGCGGATTCTGCCGGCAGAAAAATTGGCAGAATTTGGTACTTTTCTGGTAAGTTTCATGCATGTTTGGTATGTGGATAAAAAAATGGAGCAGAATTCAAGGAATTGCCCGCCATACGGTTTGTATGGTTCTGCCAATTTCACTGCTTTTCGAGCAGAATCTGACAGCTTTTCGAGCAGAATCTGACAGCTTTTCGAGCAGAATCCGCCAGTCTCTAATTTTTCGGAATGCAGCATGAAACAACAATGGCGCAGCGCCAGTGCAACCTAGAGGCTAGACTGGAATGGTTAGGTAGACTTGTACAATGGCGTACAAGTTGCAGTGGCTACGTTCGTTTTAAAACACCCAGGCTGCTATTCGACTGAAGGTGGCTAGGAGTGTACCTGTCAACCAGGATTCACAGGACAGCACCAGTAAAATACACATTTGTACCTTTGAAAATAGGAAGAGAGGGAATTAGCTGCGACTCGGTTTTACGACTTAAATTCTCCTCTCTCCCAATGGAGATGTAGGCTGTGGCTCGCGGTAATTGGTGCGGTACAATCTACTGTTACTATGAGTGATGACATGATCGCCACATTGTATGATGATCATTTCCTTCAGGTCACCGTACAGGTGGTTCTTCATTCATATTGTCACAACAGCCAACAATGGTAGATAGAAAGAGAGAGAGAAAGAGAGAGAAAGAGAGAGAGAGAGAGAGAGAGAGAGAGAGAGAGAGAGAGAGAGAGAGAGAGAGAGAGAGAGAGAGAGAGAGAGAGAGAGAGAGAGAGAGAGAGAGGAGAGAGAGAGAGAGAGAGAGGAGAGAGAGAGGAGAGAGAGGAGAGAGAGAGAGAGAGAGAGAGAGAGAGGAGAGAGAGAGAGAGAGAGAGAGAGAGAGAGAGAGAGAGAGAGAGAGAGAGAGAGAGAGAGAGAGAGAGAGAGAGAGAGAGAGAGAGAGAGAGAGAGAGAGAGAGAGAGAGAGAGAGAGAGAGAGAGAGAGAGAGAGAGAGAGAGAGAGAAGAGAGAAAGAGAGAGAGAGAGAGAGAGAGAGAGAGAGAGAGAGAGAGAGAGAGAGAGAGAGAGAGAGAGAGAGAGAGAGAGAGAGAGAGGAGAGAGAGAGAGAAAGGGAGAGAGGGAGAGAAAGGGAGAGAGGGAGAGAGAGAGAGAGAGAGAGAGAGAGAGAGAGAGAGAGAGAGAGAGAGAGAGAGAGAGAGAGAGAGAGAGAGAGA
Organism: Sycon ciliatum; assembly: GCF_964019385.1. Taxonomy (NCBI): domain Eukaryota; kingdom Metazoa; phylum Porifera; class Calcarea; order Leucosolenida; family Sycettidae; genus Sycon; species Sycon ciliatum. Next base: position 23,496,393 of record NC_088654.1, read on the forward strand.
GAGAGAGAGAGAGAGAGAGAGAGAGAGGGAGAGAGAAAGGGAGAGAGAGATAATACAGAAACACACGCCCTAAACGCCAGGCTGGTAGACCTACACATGTCCAACTGACTCAGCGCAGGTACTTTCCCAATGTGTGTACGGTCACTACATACCATGACCCTCGGCTGTCAATAGTCCCCTTGCGAACATTTACCGCAGGCTTGCATTATCAATTATAATTTTCAACAGCAACAAAAATGTGATGCAGTGGGGTCCAATAAGGCAGAGCACTATACTGGTATTAGTGTTTTACAACGAAATGAACGAATGTTAGGTCACTTACATATTCACGCTTTCGTCCACACCACAGCCACCATTACTTCTTGCTAGAAAGGACGCTAAGCCAGACTAAGGATGTGTCGCCGGTGCTCCTAACTTCGGTCGAGCCGCTAGGCAAAACTTTAGCATGCTGCAAGAATTGCCGCACCGTGTATGGGAAGGATTACAGCGAGTGCTCGCTATGGAGAGTGTGGCATACCTTGCTGACGTCCGACTCCGGCTCTACCAGCTACTGTACAAAACGTCGAAAGGAACTGAACGTCCCATCTCTTGAGTCAGACTAGGACTGGGACTGGGTACTTCTACAGTATTCTAAAACCTCTGTGTGCATGTGAATTTGTAACAGAGGAGCGTTACGGCAAGCGAGTTCAAGGCTTCTCGACTCAAGTTCTGTACTGGTTGTTTGGTATGGCAGGATGAAGTGACTCCAATCTGTATGCTTGAGGAGCTGCTTGGCGGTTGCAAGTGTGAACAAGAGACACGTCCGAGCTACCATATCACGCGCCAGAAGAGTGCAAGCCTCTTGAAGTCTTCGCGTCAAGACACTGAAGACACTGCGACGTTGATTTATTTCATCTTGGCATGGCCAGGGAATGGAGGGAGGTGTACCGAAGGGGCCTGAGGCGCAAAGAATAGGGCTAATCAAAAGAACCAAGTACTACACACTGTGTGCAAAACTGAACTCGATCTAATGACTTAGTAATGTACAGACATGATCGCATGAGTTGATAGCGCTTATCTAGTAATGAGTACTAATGTTAGTAATGACCAGGTGTGAATTCGATAGACAGCACAATAGCAAGTACTTCAAATAGCATGCAATGCCAGAGACCCCTGGGGCATGCACTCCGTCCACTCTCTCACCGACCGTCGTCACATCACAGGCCTTCTTCATGCAGTTGCTATGATACTGCTGTAGCTTAGCAATAGAGCATTTAGCATGCACTATCAAGCCATAGACCCTAGTATTATCACTCACATTATCCGTCGGTTGAAAACTACACCCTAACCACGACCCCGTGCAACACGATACCATCACTTATGACGCTTATCCATGACGGCAACATGTGTGCCTTCCACCAAGCCATTGCGTGCACTATTCAAGTACCGTATTCATGAACCACTTTCCCACCGAGGAGTCAAGGGGTAGGTAGCACTTTCACCATGGGATATACTACGTACATGTTATTCCAATGTACCCGTAAGAATGTATTGACCTCCTTTTACCCATACGTTCTTGTTAGAATCAGTCTCCTGATGATTGGTGGATCAAGGAACTCGGAGTAGAGACACACTCAACTGGACCTTGCGTGTGTGTGTGTGTGCGCGCGTGTGTGTTTGTGTGTGGGTGTTTAGTGAAATGAAATCTCCCATCGCACAGTGGACAGTGCCCCACCAGTATGGTCTACCTGGTCGCACGACCAAACCAATACAAATACATGATCGTATAATGTACATGTAATCAACAGCCAGGATGTGGCACCGTCCTCTATGCAGGGTGGTCTGGCTTTATTCAAAAGTTCAGCTGTAAGTCAGCAAAGACAAGCGGACACAAGCACATGTTTATCTCTGCACTGTTCATGCAGGCACCGCGAATGCAAAGCAGCAATGCAGTGCTTACAATCATCATCGAGACTGTGAATAGAAGCCTCTCCCTGGCATTGGCTTCTACAGGAATAAACCAGGCGCCACATTACGGTACATCGAAATCCCGTTGATATAATTACCGTATTACAATGTACTAGTAGCAACAAAATACAGTGCGTATCGGTTATAGCGTGGTCGTGTAAAAGAATATACTGCCTACAAGAATGAACTCTCATGTTTTCATAATCATAACATGGATTTTAAGTGCACATTTATTCTTACAAGCAATTTTATCGTACAGTAGAATATATTGGTCCTAAGAATGGACTTTGTGTAGCAAAACATACCAGATTAGTACAAAGTATATCGCCTGTAGTAATAATATCCGTCCAATTCAGTTCCGATCTGACTCGCGTTGGGTCGTACTCGTAGTGCTGCAGGTTCAACTGTTGTGGTCATGTAACTCATGTTGCATAGCCACATGGTAAGCCTATGTGACTATGACCAGCCGCAAGCACCGTAAGGGCCCGGTCACACATGCACTGGGATTCGCTTCGGCGACGAGGTTCGGCGGCAGCGAGCCTGGTGTCGCTCCAGCGAAACCACGTGTGTATGGTCACACATGCAAACAGGGCACAACTCCTACTTTGGCGGAAAATGAGAGTAAAGTGGACTGTGGTACATACGGTACGGAGAATAGACGAGGTCAATGACTATCTTGCACGCATTTTTGTTGCATGGACATCATACGCATACAAATTTCTCGTAGCAAGTCCATATACAGTAGACCGTGGTGTTTTCCGCTGAAGCGAATCCGCAGAAGCGACAGTCTCGCTTCGAAAATTTTGGAGGAAGCGGATTGGAGTTTCCGCTGAAGCGGAAGTTCCGCTTTTCGCCGTTGCCATGCCATTTTTCGCTCCTGCGACCTCGCTTCAGCGTATACGCTACTTTCGAGTGCATGTGTGACCGGGCCTTAACACTACATTGCGTGTACGATGATCTTCCTGCCTCTGCGCACATGCACATGATATGTCACACTTGATTTATCGTGTGTAAGAAATATCGGAAATAAGAATAGAAAGTCGTTTTTCAAACACCCACGCTATAACCGATACCTACTGTAGTCGACTGCAACGAACAAAAACTAAAATTCTTGAAAATGAAAGTCTTTGGGACTTGATATGCCATTGTCTAGATGAGGGAATGAAATCTAACGTTTCCTAACACCACAGTGTACTTCGAAGAAGCGAGTTGAAGAAAAAGTGAAAAACTGCATAAAACTAAAACTAAACTACTACAATGATCCGCACGAAAGCACGGTGTGTGCCAAGAACACGGCAACACGCAGAGGATAGCAGAAGCAGGGGAACCCAAGAATGGCAGTCAGTGTGTGTGTGTGTGTGTCCTATGCAAGCTGGGCAGTAGAGCTACTATACTCTGCAGCACAGGGAAACCCCCTGATGACCACAGGCAATGGCAGAGTCCCCGAGGCTCCACAGAACGCTAACAGATTTGTCTGGTAGAGACCAGGTAGGCATCACGTGTGGAATGTCGAACACAGGCTGATGCCAGCAGAGATCTACCACACACAATGTACTGTAAACTGCCCAATGTTTGCGTCATTAAATGTTTGCGATTTCGCAGAACCAGCGAGTGTACGATGGCAAATGTTTGCGAAGCACTGTGGCCACACGTATGCACTGACTGCACTGACTGTTGAAGCACTGTGGCCACACGTATGCACTGACACGTATGCACTGACTGTTGAAGTTGGATTTCACAATGGTAATATTTGTGTTATGCTCTTCTCGCAAAATTAGCCAACATGAATACGTCGCCAACATTAGGCAGTTTACAGTACATGGATTGTAGTGAGCAGCGCTGCGACTGACACGCACAGCATGCTGTGTTCGTACAAATGACAACACAAGGCTACTTGAGCAGAACACCTGACAAGCAACTAGAATACGGCAGAGTCGCAGTGGCATATCGGGTACCGAAGGCAAGGGTGTTCAACGGCTGGGTAGTGGCTAAGTGCTTCGTGCAGGACAGCATGGCCAACGATGTGGACACTCTATCACAGCAGAGGCATGTGAATAGGTGAGCTGAGAGGACAGGTGTGGCGTATGTCCTCTCGGGCCTGTGCTTTACGCCAGGGTTGCTCGGGACAGCCCACACAACATCAAGAATGCTCTCGAATACAGTTCCAGTGCGTTGAACACATCAAGAGACCCAGCCATTCACTGCACCGTGCTATACGGCTGCTGGGCACTGCACAGTGCTACAGGACTGCAGGGCATGGAGAGCATCACGCAACGCCGAGAACAATGCAAACGCTTTCAAACACTGGCATGTCCAGTACTCCACGATAGGATATGGGACACACACACAATCACGTTCTGCAGTGCTGAGACACTTGGAGGCTCATGTACCCATTGATACAGGCCCTGAGCAGTGTCCAGTCAATGATGACCATCATACAATGTGATGACATCGTGACAGAGTGTCTCATCACTCGACTCTTGCCAGGACTATGTTACCCGATGCAAGAGCAAAGTAGGACAACGGCCGCCGGTCATCGTCCATTTCACGCTCAGCATCGCCCTGTGCACGCACACACACACACACACACCCACCCACACACACACACACACACACACACACACACGCACGCACACAAACTTGTACTTACTCACTGCCATGACTGGTCACGCGAGTCTCCCCCAAAGAGAGGAGAGAGATTAAACCCCAGACAAGTGTGCCTTTATGAACCCTCTGTTACTGACTATCGACTGCATTTTTCGTTGAATGGCATGGAAAACACGACAATTGTCAAGTCAGTAGGGGGCACCACTTTTTCACAGGAGGACGCTCAATCAGTGTGTGTGGGGGGGGGGGGGCTAGAACCCTGATGTACTGTGCACGACTGCAATCTATCAAACAACGAAAGGATCGACAAGAAAGCAGCAGAGAATCAAGGGACCACCAAAAGCAGCAATGAAAGTCAGAATCCACCGGAATGTCTTACCTCTTCTCGTATGTAGGTGAGGCGAATGCGTGCGGAGGTGACCCGAAACAGACGTCGAATCATGCCCCGCAGCGCTTGCAGTGCAACAGTGCCTGTAACAGATAACACACGGTAGTACCATGTACCGTAATGTCGCGTAGTAAAGCCGGGCTTATTCCTGTAGAAGCCGATGTCAGGGCTAGGCTTCTATTCAAACCAGGTATTTCCATGCGTGTCAACTCTACAACCAGGCTTATGTGCCGACAGTGTATCTAGCAACAGAACAGTTGTAACATGAGTGTACACCGTACAGTTGTAACACGGTAAACAGCAGGGAGCTTTCTGCGTGTTCGTGACACCTAACGTCGGGCTTCCACCATCACCGCTTCCACAAGCACAATCACCACCACCACCACCAGTATTACAAGCACCGCCACGAGCAAAAACCGACGCCGCCACCACCAGCAGCAGCACCACCACCATCACTCCCACCAGCACTAGAAGCAGCAGTAGCACCACCACCATCACCCCCACCAGCACTAGAAGCAGCAGTAGCACCACCATCATCACCCCCACCATCACTAGAAGCAGCAGTAGCACCACCACCATCACCCCCACCAGCACTAGAAGCAGCAGTAGCACCCCCACCATCACCCCCACCCCCACCAGCACTAGAAGCAGCAGTAGCACCACCACCACCATCACCCCCACCAGCACTAGAAGCAGCAGTAGCACCACCATCATCACCCCCACCATCACTAGAAGCAGCAGTAGCACCACCACCATCACCCCCACCAGCACTAGAAGCAGCAGTAGCACCACCACCATCACCCCCACCAGCACTAGAAGCAGCAGTAGCACCACCAACATCACCACCAGCAGCACTAGAAGCAGCAGTAGCACCACCACCATCACCCCCACCAGCACTAGAAGCAGCAGTAGCACCACCACCATCACCCCCACCAGCACTAGAAGCAGCAGCACCACCACCAGCATCACCCCCAGCAGCACTAGAAGCAGCAGTAGCAACACCATCACCCCCACCAGCACTAGAAGCAGCAGTAGCACCACCACCACCATCACCCCCACCAGCACTAGAAGCAGCAGTAGCACCACCATCATCACCCCCACCATCACTAGAAGCAGCAGTAGCACCACCACCATCACCCCCAGCAGCGCTAGAAGCAGCAGTAGCACCACCACCATCACCCCCACCAGCACTAGAAGCAGCAGTAGCACCACCATCATCACCCCCACCATCACTAGAAGCAGCAGTAGCACCACCACCATCATACCCACCAGCACTAGAAGCAGCAGTAGCACCAACACCATCACCCCCACTGTAGTGACTACACAGTCACCAGCACACTCAGTCCATTACCACTCGGATGTCTCGTTTAGACAAAGAACCATGAAACTAAAGATGAACAGCAAGATATCCATGCATGCCAGAGAGGCAAGGTGACCAAGCCATTACGGGCACCAAGTAGGCCCAGTTAGGGTCACCAGGTCATGCACTCTGGATGTGCGGGTAACCCCATACGGGTAATGTGTATACTAAATAAGGTGAGTGCATAAAGCATCACTACATCTCCCTTCTGAGACAAAAGGCTCATACAAAGTAACCTAAAAGAAGAAAGAGGGAAAGGAGAAGAGAAAGGTAGGTGCAACAAAACAAATAATGTAGGTAGTCGGAATGATACATGTGCAATAGGTTGTCTATGTGCACAGTAGCCGGGATACGTCAGCTGTAGAGAGTCAACACTCTTCGATGAGACGCCGCGCTGGCTGGCCACGATTGTGACGAATTGGTCGATCTGGCTCGGCTGCATTTGGCTGGGCATTACACACAGGGCCATCAGTGTCGACCGGTGGTGCTGATGGTTGCTGGATCAAATGGTGCCGATTCCTTCGAAGCGTTGCTCCCGAAGACCCGATGCGTACACGATACGAGCGGTCACTGAGCTGTTCCAGCACAGTGCCTTCCGCACCAGTGTCAGCTAGCCAAACCTTGTCTCCTGGTTGCAACACAGGGAGGGGGAGTGTTGCATGCCTCCGATCAAAGTCTGCTTTCTGACGGTCTTGTTGAGTTGCTTCTTTCTCAGCGACGGCGGTCAGATCAGGCCATTCCGGTTTTAGCTGCTCTGCAGTGACTGGCAGTGTTGTCCGGAGGCGGCGACCGAATAGAAGCTGAGCTGGTGCGAACCCGTTTGCTAATGGCGTAGCACGGTAAGCGAGGAGTGCGTCTGCTAAGCTGGTATTCTTCTCCAGAAGACCCTTGGCGGTGCGTACAGCTCGTTCCGCTTCGCCGTTAGATTGCGGGTACTGCGGGCTTGACGTTCGGTGTGTGAAACCATACGATGTGGCAAAACTTCGAAATTCGGCACTGCCGAATTGCGGCCCGTTGTCGGAGACCACTGTGTCTGGAATCCCGTGAACGGCAAATAGACTGTGCAAGTGTGCGATGACACGAGCAGATGTGGTGGACGTCATGGGGATTACGTCTAGGTAGCGAGATAGGTAGTCAACGACGACAAGGTACGACTTTCCTCTGTGCTCCATGAGGTCACAGCCAATCGTGCTCCAGGGCAGAGCTGGGCGTGGAACCGGCTTGAGGGGCTCCCGGTGCTGTGTGCGGTGTTTCGTGCAGGTGGGGCACGTGGCAACCATGTTCTCAATCTGCTTGCTGAGGCCAGACCACCAGATGGAATCTTTGGCGCGTGCCTTGCATTTGGACACTCCCAGATGCCCGTCATGCAGGGAAGCGAGAACAGCGGAGCGCATGCTGGGTGGAATGACGATACGTGGGCCATGGTAGACCACTCCGTCCACACACGACAACAACTGACGTTCGTGGTAGTACGACTGTATGTCCTGCTCGAGACCTTTCGCTGAGCTAGGCCATCCGGTGCGGATGTACTGCAGGACACGGTTCAGGACTGGGTCGGCAGCAGTGGCAGAGGCAATCTCCCGGGACTTTCCGGATGACACGATGGATTGAATGGAAGCCGCAACGTTGATCGTAATCTCGGCATCGAGTGACGGTGTCTCCGTGCATGGCTCAGGTGATCGTGACAGAGCATCCGCCACAACGAGGTTCTTCCCTGGTATGTGGACTGCTGTGGGGTTGTATGCCATCAGTCTCATCAGCAGACGTTGGCAGCGGAGTGGAACTCTGTTGAGGTCACGGGTATTAATCAACGGAATCAACGGCTTGTGGTCCGTATGCACGACGAGAGATGGACACCCGTATACGAAGCTGTGGAAACGCTCACATGCCCACACGACTGCCAGACATTCTTTCTCTATCTGGGCGTACTCGCGTTCGGTATCGGTGAGAGAACGAGATGCATAGGCAACTGCTCGGTAGTCTGTACCGTGTTGCTGAAGCAGAACTGCGCCAAGGCCATAGCTGCTTGCGTCGGCACTGACAACTGTTGGGCGGCTTGGGTCATAGAACGCCAGACACGGGGCCTCTGTGGCCAACTGCTTCAGACGATTGAATGCTTCCTGCTGTGGCTCGGCCCAATTCCAGACAGTGTCGTCGCGAAGTAAGGTCCGCAGAGGAGAGCTCACCTCGGAAAGGTTGGGTATGAAACGGGCCAGGAAATTGAACATTCCAAGCAGGCGTCTCAGGTCAGAGACATCTTTGGGTGGCTTTAGGCTGGTGATAGCTGAGATCTTGGCAGGGTTCGGCAATACTCCCTTGTTGGTGATCAGGTGACCCAGGAACTTCACTTGGCTCTGTCTGAACCGGCACTTCTCCTTGTTGAGCGTAATGTGTGCGGCATCCAGAACCCGCATGACTTCTGCCAAGTGACGGTCATGTTCCTCCATTGTGCGGCCGTAGACGATGATGTCATCCATGTACACTGACACGCCGGGGAGACCATCCAGGAGACCGGAGACTCGGGCCTGGAAAATCTCGGGCGCTGATGTTATGCCGAATGGCAACCGGTTGAAGTGGTACCTTCCAAAAGGCGTAATGAACGTCGTTAGCTTGGCAGAGTCCGACGACAGTGGAATCTGCCAAAACCCATTGGCTGTGTCAAGAGTGGTAAATACGGTCGAGTTCGACAGCGTGGCCAATGTGTCCTCAATGGTCGGTAGCTGGAACGCTTCCCGCTTCACGGATGCATTTAGCCGTTTCAGGTCGACGCATATCCGAACCTTTCCATTCGGCTTCAGTACCGGAACCATTGGCGAGCACCATTCTGTGGGCTCCTTGACTTTTGTTATGATGCCACCATCCTCCATTCTCGCGAGCTCTTCGCGCACCTTACCAAAAAGGTGGTGTGGGACTCGTCGGGCTGTCACACAACGGTATGGCGTCGCATCGGACTGCAGGTGGATATGTGCAGGCGGTCCCTCCATGCATCCGACCAGCGGCTTTCCAGATGGAGGTTGGACCTGAGCACGGGTGGCACTCACGCGCTTGACAAGTCCAAGTTCATCACATGCAGAGCGGCTGAGTAGGCAACCACTTGCACGCTCCAACACGTACATTCGAACATCGGTGGCCTTGCCCTTGTACTTCAGGCTAGCTGAAAAAACGCCACACACAGGTAGAAGCTGGTCATCGGCACCACGCAATTGTACCTTTGTTGATTGGAGTGTGGGTTGTGGACTAATGCTGAGCCATACAGTCTTGGACATCGTTGACACATCCGCCCCTGTGTCCAGCTTGAAGCGTACCATCGTTGTGCCAACTTGCAACTCTGCAAACCAAGGCGAGGTGTCTGAGTTGTCCGCAGCGGTAGTGCCAACAAAAAACTGCTCTGGGTCGTCAGATTCGTCCGGTGCAAAGCCAACTGAGTTCATGCCGACGGCAGACGATTGACGGGTCGCCCTGCAAACTTTCGCAAAATGGTTTTTCTTTCCACACGACCGGCACGACTTGCCTCGAGCTGGACATCGATCTCTTGGATGCGTCCTACCGCCGCAGTTGGGGCAGCACGATGAGGAGTGCAGCACTAGAAGCAGCAGCACCACCACCAGCATCACCCCCAGCAGCACTAGAAGCAGCAGTAGCAACACCATCACCCCCACCAGCACTAGAAGCAGCAGTAGCACCACCACCACCATCACCCCCACCAGCACTAGAAGCAGCAGTAGCACCACCACCACCATCACCCCCACCAGCACTAGAAGCAGCAGTAGCACCACCATCATCACCCCCACCATCACTAGAAGCAGCAGTAGCACCACCACCATCACCCCCAGCAGCGCTAGAAGCAGCAGTAGCACCACCACCATCACCCCCACCAGCACTAGAAGCAGCAGTAGCACCACCATCATCACCCCCACCATCACTAGAAGCAGCCGTAGCACCACCACCATCACCCCCACCAGCACTAGAAGCAGCAGTAGCACCAACACCATCACCCCCACCAGCACTAGAAGCAGCAGTAGCACCACCAACATCACCGCCACCAGCACTAGAAGCAGCAGTAGCACCACCACCATCACCCCCACCAGCACTAGAAGCAGCAGTAGCACCACCACCATCACCCCCACCAGCACTAGAAGCAGCAGTAGCACCACCACCATCACCCCCACCAGCACTAGAAGCAGCAGTAGCACCACCACCATCACCCCCACCAGCACTAGAAGCAGCAGTAGCACCACCACCATCACCCCCACCAGCACTAGAAGCAGCAGTAGCACCACCACCATCACCCCCACCAGCACTAGAAGCAGCAGTAGCACCACCACCATCACCCCCACCATCACTAGAAGCAGCAGTAGCACCCCCACCATCACCCCCACCCCCACCAGCACTAGAAGCAGCAGTAGCACCACCACCACCATCACCCCCACCAGCACTAGAAGCAGCAGTAGCACCACCACCATCACCCCCACCAGCACTAGAAGCAGCAGTAGCACCCCCACCATCACCCCCCACCACCACCAGCACTAGAAGCAGCAGCAGCACCACCACCATCACCCCCACCAGCACTAGAAGCAGCAGTAGCACCACCACCATCACCCCCACCAGCACTAGAAGCAGCAGTAGCACCACCACCATCACCCCCACCAGCACTAGAAGCAGCAGTAGCACCACCACCATCACCCCCACCAGCACTAGAAGCAGCAGTAGCACCAACACCATCACCCCCACCAGCACTAGAAGCAGCAGTAGCACCACCACCATCACCCCCACCAGCACTAGAAGCAGCAGTAGCACCACCACCATCACCCCCACCAGCACTAGAAGCAGCAGTAGCACCACCACCATCACTCCCACCAGCACTAGAAGCAGCAGTAGCACCACCACCACCATCACCCCCACCAGCACTAGAAGCAGCAGTAGCACCACCATCACCCCCACCAGCACTAGAAGCAGCAGTAGCACCACCACCATCACCCCCACCAGCACTAGAAGCAGCAGTAGCACCACCACCACCATCACCCCCACCAGCACTAGAAGCAGCAGTAGCACCACCATCATCACCCCCACCAGCACTAGAAGCAGCAGTAGCACCACCACCATCACTAGAAGCAGCAGCAGCACCACCACCATCACCCCCACCATCACTAGAAGCAGCAGTAGCACCACCACCATCACCCCGAGCAGCGCTAGAAGCAGCAGTAGCACCACCACCATCATTCCCACCATCACTAGAAGCAGCAGTAGCACCACCACCATCACCCCCACCAGCACTAGAAGCAGCAGTAGCACCACCACCATCACCCCCACCAGCACTAGAAGCAGCAGTAGCACCACCACCATCACCCCCACCAGCACTAGAAGCAGCAGTAGCACCACCACCATCACCCCCACTAGCACTAGAAGCAGCAGTAGCACCACCACCATCACCCCCACCAGCACTAGAAGCAGCAGTAGCACCACCACCATCACCCCCACCAGCACTAGAAGCAGCAGTAGCACCACCACCATCACCCCCACCAGCACTAGAAGCAGCAGTAGCACCACCACCATCACCCCCACCAGCACTAGAAGCAGCAGTAGCACCACCACCATCACCCCCACCAGCACTAGAAGTAGCAGTAGCACCACCACCATCACCCCCACCAGCACTAGAAGCAGCAGTAGCACCACCACCAGGTTAGGTTAGGCAGTTGATGAATGAGTGCAAAGACAGTCAAGAGTAAAATCCAACTTGAGAATACAATACTAGTATTTCTGCGGCTGCATGCCACCAGCACTAGAAGAACTAGGTTATGCAGTGCTCACAACTCTGCTTTATTCGTGCTGTTGGATTTTACTACTCCCGACAGTACTTCAGACTAGGCGAGTGATCTATCGGTGGGATTGGATTTTACTACTCCGAAACAACAGTACATCATACTAGACAAGTGAATCTGACAAGAGGGTCTAATGTGTCCTGAGTTGTTCCATTACAATCGGATTTCAACAAGACAGTAGTAGATCTGCAACACTGTCGGAAACTGCAGTGGCAGCTAAGATACGTACTTGGTACTGACACAGTCTTGGGTGGCTTGTCTGGCTCATCCGGGAACTGGATTTGAAATGCTGTAGAGCATAACCAAGAGAGAGAGAGAGAGAGAGAGAGAGAGAGAGAGAGAGAGAGAGAGAGGGAGGGAGGGAGGGAGGGAGGGAGGGAGAGAGGGAGGGAGAGAGAGAGAGAGAGAGAGAGAGAGAGAGAGAGAGAGAGAGAGAGAGAGAGAGAGAGAAAGAGAGAGAGAGAGAGACGGAATAAATCAATGTCATTACAGGATTAGCTTCCAGGTGGAGACTAAAGAGACGGAAACAACAGGTTCAAGACAGTGCATTATCAGTGCATGATCAGGTTTCCTACAACTGTAGTCGCAGTCCTTGTTGTGCCGGCGCACCTGGGACAAGTCTTCCGAGGCCATGGAGCCTGATGTTGCTGTCTCGCTCGCCAAGCAGCTACCAGCACGCGGCATCCCCGTTGGTGCACACATTGCAGATGATGATGCGGCGACAGTCAAGAAGTTGAGAGAGGAGGTGGATCAAGATATTGACAAATGGGCTGATTTGTCACATACCAAGAAGAATTGTGGGTCCAAGCTCGACGGTGCCAAATTGCAGAACGAGGAGCTGAAGAATGCAAAGGTATGTGTAGTAGACAGACTTTTTCCTACACAAACCTTATGTCACAGTGGCCAGTGATGCGTAACTCCCTTGCTTACATTTAGAGATCGCTAGCTAGCGCTGGGAGTTGTAACTAGACTTACCATGCCGTATATCTATATAGACTTACCATACCGTATATAGATATAGACTTACTGTACCGTATATAGATATAGACTTACTGTACCGTATATAGATATAGACTTACTGTACCGTATATCGATATAGACTTACTGAACCATATATAGATATAGACTTACTGTACCGTATATAGATATAGACTTACTGTACCGTATATCGATATAGACTTACTGTACCGTATATAGATATAGACTTACTGTACCGTATATAGATATAGACTTACTGTACCGTATATAGATCCGTCTGTCAGTTTCCCAGTTCAGTTGTTGCAGTCTTTACTTCCGTTTTCTTAGTCTTCCCTTCACTTGAGTCTTTCTGTGCTAATAACATTGTGTCTTCGTGCAATCACTTAGTGCAATATTATTCCCTGAGAATACTACTTGTGTTTTGAGTCGGAGAGACTGAACCAGTTTTGCCTTGTCACTCGGTCGCGTACTACAGTATGTGATATTCTCATGCATGAGCTCGATACGTGTACACAAGAACAGCAACATTTAGAATTAGCAGGCCTTCGTAAGACATTTCATGGTCATAAGAACTGAATGGACGTTTTGAACATTGAACTACCCAGGGTGTGGTGTGTTGTTTCAAACGTGTACATAGTTTTTAATACAGTCAATCTAAAGGTGACCGTATGCTTTGCTCTTTGATTACAGGTGACTAGCCACATCACAGAGTGCTTTATGCACTGCGTGAAGTGAACAAGAACAAGCCTGATATGTTAGCTACGAGACTGCACAACATTCCTCAGCATCTCTTTGGCAGCCACAGTGCCTGTGGTGAGCGGTGTCGGGCAAAGAAGTTGGACAATCCCGCCAAGTACAAGTTTTCCAGCTTTCCCACAGGGAAACCACTGCAGTCAGCTGAGCAGCTTTCCCACAGGGAAACCACTGCAGTCAGCTGAGCAGCTTTCCCACAGGGAAACCACTGCAGTCAGCTGAGCAGCTTTCCCACAGGGAAACCACTGCAGTCAGCTGAGCAGCTTTCCCACAGGGAAACCACTGCAGTCAGCTTTCCCACAGGGAAACCACTGCAGTCAGCTGAGCAGCTTTCCCACAGGGAAACCACTGCAGTCAGCTGAGCAGCTTTCCCACAGGGAAACCACTGCAGTCAGCTGAGCAGCTTTCCCACAGGGAAACCAATGCAGTCAGCTTTCCCACAGGGAAACCACTGCAGTCAGCTGAGCAGCTTTCCCACAGGGAAACCACTGCAGTCAGCTGCCCATCAGGCATACTTGCAGGAGCTCTTTGAAAAGCGGGCGCAAAATTCGGCTAAACTGGCACTGTGCGACAGCTCAAACCGCAGTGAGTCCCTGAACCAGACCTTCACCAGACTAGCGCCGAAACGTCTCCACCTCAGTGGCTCAGAGTCTTATGACTACAGACTTGGTTGCGGGGTGGCCCAGCAAGAACATTGGAAGCAACTATTTGCTCGAGGCCCTAAAATCTGCCGGATTGTCTCCAGGAAAGCACATGAAGCATACACGCGGACTACCGACAGAGTGAAAGAGAAGGCTGTTGTGTATAGTGTGTGTCGCCGTATTGTCCCTCTCCGTATTGTCTCTCTCTCATCTATTATACGCATGCTCGTTGTACAAAAATCAGTCTTTGTCTTGTCCCGCAATGGACTCTTGCGTGGTTGCAGGCGAACACAACAAAGGTAACGCCAGTTTGAGCCGATGATCAAGGCAAAGGCCTTGAGCAAAGGCATGGCTCAAAAAGCAGCAGAGAGCGGGCTAGTGCTCCAGCACACACACGCTTGGCACATCAACGTGGTGGGAGGGATGGAGCTGCCGTCCTCTTTGGCGACAAATCATCTGGCACAGTCCGCATTACCAGGTCAGCCCGCATTGTCGATGCTGCCGCAGCTTTTCTGGAGTCTTTTGGAAAGTGACAAGTACCTGGTAAATTTATCTCTTTATATCTTGCTTGCTGTCCTGAGATTGAGTTTCTTTATATCTACTGATTTATCCATCTATAATTCAATCTATCTATCATTCCCCGCGAACTGATTTGACATATCAGTCGGTAGTGTCTCTGTGTTCACTTATCTGTCGAGCTGGCTTGTCTTCTTCTTTCTTTTGTGCCAGGTGTACATCATTCTGTATCCAATCCATTGTTCATGCTTGGTGACCAGCTCCCCGTGAACAGCTGTTCTATCAGTACCAACTTGATAACCAATAGAACCTTGACTCTCTATCAAGTTTTGCATGAAAAAACAGTGTCTAGGAGGTAACATACACATGTCCCATATGTGAAAATGGTCCATATCAGCAACATTTTGCCCAAATACTCCAAAAACTTTTGTTTTTCCAGCTCAGTAATGGTCTGACTTGAGCATAAAGAAGCAAAGCATGCACATCTTCGGACCAATCTTGATATTTCATCCTCCTTGTAACAAATTTGTCGTAAATTTTGCAACCCGCAAAAGCTTTTCAAACTGAATACTGTAAAAGCCATTATTCTAACGAGGCGCATATATAACGATTTCCCGAAATCGACTGGTTTACGTGTACCAAAGGTAACGATTCTCACTTATTCTCAACGCTCAATAGGACAGTATATGTATCGATTTCTGTATAACGATTTCTATTTTAACGACAGATTTCTAGCACTTCGTTATAATTATGGCTTTTACAGTAGTTGATTTCAAGGCTGGTAATACTTCCCCGATGCCCCAGTTTTGTTCCAGGGACATCCCTGGACGAAGGAGAGCACCAAGAAAGACTCAATAAAGCATTCTGATGAAAATATTTCCAGAAGAGATGTGCGTTAAAAACTCCGCTAAATCGCAAAACTGGATATTTTGTAGGCAGCATACTGCAAGATTTTGCCCAATCCCCCCCCAGGTATGTTTTTTTCCACTCAGTACACATGTAGGAAGGTGTGGAAAAAGAAAAACTGAACAATCTCCTGACCAATTTTTTTAGTACCGTAAAGTACCGTTGATCCCCCCCCCCCCCCCCCCCCCCCACGCCATGTCGCTTCCCAGCTGGGTTTTCGGCAGGGGGTGGGAATTAGATCAAGGCTGTCAAGTGCAGTACGATGTACAACAACGTAGATGTTCAGACTCGATGTGCTGGATTGTGCACATTTTCATCCTGGATTGGCACGTATTGTGTACAGCAGTGCATGCGTCGGTTCAACATCGTATTTTCATTGTATACGCCGAAGTCGCTTCACAGGTAGAAAATCGACAGGGGGCGGGAATTAGAGACGGGGCGGATCAACGGTACTTTACGGTATTGAGCTACCTTAAGTGAGACAAGTATTATGTACTCACAGAGCTTCTGTGATTTGGGTGCGGGTGCCTCTGTCGCCGATGGTGGTGGACCGTGTTCTGAACAAACACACATAACAAAACAAAAGGAGAGTGAGCGGAGACAAATATTTTGGGCGTATTCCCACTCATCCACAGGCTTCTCGCCAAACCAAAGGACAAGCCTGCAGCAATCATGGTTAGGGGCCATCCGGAACTATCGATAATTTTTGGGAAACGAAAAAGTTTAATTATGACCCTCCAACGCCCGCCCACCCCCATGAACGAAAAATATATTGACTTGACAGCTAGAGTGGACTCATGTTTCAGCTATCAATATTTTTCATAACGAAACTCTCCTCAACCCACCTACCCACCCATGAAGGAAACTGTTTCTCTTCGTGAAAAGATTGATAATTACGGATGGCCCCTTATGCAGTGAACAAGCAGCACAATCTCTTTTTAAACAAGCACTAACCATCCTGGAAATGACAGACTCACTTTGCAGCAGAGCAAGAAAGGAGCGGTGGGCAGTTTCAAACGCTGGCGCAACTGACGAGGGTGCGTCCACGGTACCACCGTGGCGAGTAAAGTCAGCAAAGTAGCGCTTCAAATAGTACTGCTCAGCAAACGACCTCTCCTTCGCGTTCACCTGCAGGAGAGGCCAGGGAGAGAGTGTGTGACAGAGACAGAACCAGACAGACAGACAGATACACACACAGACTCAATAAGATCAGACACTATACAATACGTATGCACCCACACACTGTGCCATTCTTCCAGAGGCAACTAAACATTTACATGTGCCAGCACTATTAGCAGCAGTTATATAAGTTACAACAGTTGCAGGAACAGCAACAGCAGCAACAGCAACAACAGCAGCAGCAGCAACAGCAGCGACTGAAATATGTTCCTGCAAAACTTACAGGGCTGACGTGCAGCATTGCGAGTTGCGGAATACGAGCTATCAACAACTGGCGACTATCTGCTTCTGATTCATCTGCAGGCATAAAGCACACACACACATACACACACACACATTGTGAGCAGAGACGAGTGATAGAGAGTATATAGTGGGTTTTTTTAAGGATTTCTCAAACTCCATTGCAGCCATCTGCATGCCACCTAATCTAAACACTCACTCACATGTTGTTATGGTCTCTCTTTGCTGCTGCTGATGATGATTATTATTATTATTACGAAATGACCCAAAGGTAATATGCCTATCATTCTGCCATTCTGTACGAGCAACCACTGCACACCGTCTCTCGGCGGCATGAGCTACAGATGAACACATCATGCAGGTAACAGGACACCGGAATGCCATGAGCCTTGCAAGCTACAGCAAGCTACAGCAAGCCACCCTCTTGAACAACAAAAGACAAATGACAGTGCTACAAGATGACAGCTCTACAAGATGATCCTTCAAGTAACTCGTCTGAAAGACGCCAAGCGAATTCATTATCGGGAAAGCCAGATGAAAGATCAAGGACAGCTGATGAAAATTGTCAGCAATCGTCGTTTAACTCACGTCAAAAGGAAACTCCACAAACCCCTGTCAACACCACATCTCCAACTAACAATGTTAGCCCTGAGCAATCTCTTATCTGCATAAACCAACTCGCAAATTAGACCCTACATTCCATTTTCAAACTCCCGTTCACCAGTGAATCTGTCACAAGCACAAGCATGCCTTCAACAAAATAAGTCGACAGAAGTACGTTCATGGTTTTTTCTTGATCCACATTCCCCAATGCTGTCAAAGAACAGCTCCAAGCATTACTCTTCAACAACAACAGCAAAGAACTAACTACGCCCTTTGAGCTGTATTCAGTGGAGGTTTAGGGAACTGCAC
>NC_088654.1:23519638-23757138 GCF_964019385.1 Sycon ciliatum
TTCTGGCACAAGTGTAGCTGCTCCAGTGACGGCAGCATCTCTGCCAAACAAACAATCTGAATCGACATAACATACAAATCAAACATACCGTAAAATCGTGGATAAAGGTCGCGGCTTATATGGCTTTTTGGGGAAATTTTGCAGGCTTCTACATGAGACAGGCTTCTATACAAGACAGGTAATTCTATGTATGTCAACACTAAAACCAGACGTATGACAATGTGCCGACAGTGTATCTAGAAAAATCAGGCTTCTACTCAAGACAGGCTTCTTCTATATGAGGCAGGCTTTAATACAAGACACACTACGGTACGCATACACACAGGGATGACAGCATTGAACATGATGATCAACAACATCAAGTAGATTGTAATTTGGATAAAGATAGGATAGTACATTACAAGCCGTATGTAGCAGTAACTATGTGTGTGTGTGTGTGTGTGTGTGTGTGTGTGTGTGTGTGTGTGTGTGTATGTGTGTGTGTGTGTGCGTGCGTGTGTGCGTGCGTGTGTGTTTGCATGCTTGCACATGCGTGTATGTATATTGTGTATGCGAGCCCGTGTGTGTGTGTGTGTGTGTGTGTGTGTGTGTTTTGATTTCAGGGGGTGTCGGCCGTTGGGCGGTTCAATAACCAATTGAGTCATCTTTCCAAGATTCCTTTTGAGTCTCTCTCCCCTCTCCCGGGGAGACTCACGTGACCAGTTTTGGCAGTGAGCAACAAGTACAGTACAGTACAGTACAGTGTGTGTGTGTGTGTGTGTGTGTGTGTGTGTGTGTGTGTGTGTGTGTGTGTGTGTGTGTGTATGACGGGGTAACATCAGGTGTACACACTATGCGGTGACAGTAGATGCATGCAGTGAATGGTACCTGGTCCCAGTCCACACCAGCACGATTCAAATGTAGTGACGTGACTCGAGATAGGCTGCTAGCTAGACTGCTGGCAATGGCCGGGGACTCCAAGACATTATCACTACACACATACACAAACACAAACACACAGAGCAACATCATGTTAAAGAAAATAATAGTATACTAAACATTGACCGGGTATTACAAGCGACAACAAGAGTGCCTGTGCTCCCAAGAGTGTGCAACTTCGTAAGTCGACAAATGCTCGGCCCATTCAAATCCCCCCCTCCCAGGGCTAAAACGCATTTCGGCTGCAACAAATTTTCGGCCTGTACTGCTGCTGCCTGTATACACTGTCACACTGAACCTTGCAAAACAAAATTTCGGCTGCAACACATTTTCGGCCAAATATGATCAGGCTGAAAATAGCCGAAAATAAATACGGTAGTTCCGCGCATAGAAGCCCATGGGCCTATATCCGGATGTAGGTCCACCTCCGTTTATAGGCCCATGGGCTAATAAACAGACCCAAACACCGTAATACAGCATGTCAGTGCAGACTACATTACCAGTACCGGTACCTACAGTAGGCGGACAACCGCGCACGGACTTGTACTTTTCGCGTGCCAGCTGCCTTCAAAATTCGAATATAGGCCCAGGGCTAAAAAACGAACCATTATTACTGATTTTTTCCCCGGAAAATGCATTATTTCGTATATTAGCCCATGGGCTTATATGCGCGGAACTACGGTGTGCGCCGAATGTTTGTAGACTTACAGTAAGCTTTCTATGGGGTTCGTTGGCGGCGAAAACTCACATCACATAGTGAAGTGTTCCCAACTTGTGCTGAAAATGGCATGTGCTGACTTGGGCATCCACTATCAGAATACACACCCTACTAATCCCAGATCAAGCTGTATGACACTCCGGCTTGTGCCCAGACTGACTGTCCGCCTGTTTCAGCGAGTTGCTGCTAGCAGGAGAAGATATTCGCTGTGCTTGCGGATGTCGCCTGATGACATGACCGAGTTCCAGTCGGATGTATCAATGTTCATGGAAACAGCAAGATGTGAGGTGGCTGCTAGGCAGCCACACAACGGCACGCCCAAACATCTCATGGAGTCGCATTTGCCAGGCGCTGTGAAAGTGTTCGGCGTTGGTATGGGACTCCTCGCGGAGCAGGGCGGCAAGAGCATCCACCACGAATTCAAGTCGCTCCAGCATCGTCACGAAGGGATCGTGAATGAACTGCAGTGCCTTCGTACGACAGTCAAGCAACACTTGTCGTCTAGTCTCCCACGCCAGGTTCCTCTCTTCCCCCAGAGAGTCGAAAAAGAAAGCACTACGTGCACGAGGATTCTAGCAGCTCCGCACATAATGAGGATCGAGAGGAGTAACGTAGCTTCCTTCTTCTGATCGTATACAGCAGCTATGAACATTATTTTGGTCTTTCTCCGAGTTCGTACTACAGTCTGTCAGTGTAACATACACTCTTCAGGGGCGTGCTCGGCCCCCCAACTAGGGGGGTGCACGGGAGCCGAGGGAGCCCCCCCCCCCCCCCGGCAATTTTCTGCAATTTGTTTGCAACCTTTCTTGAATTTTAGAGCATATTTGCATACATTACAATTGCAAATACCCAGATTGAAATTTTTTGGGGGTGCACGTGCCCCCCGTGCCCATCGCCGAGCACGCGCCTGCTCTTGGTACTTGTTTTTGTTAGGTCACAGATTTATTTTTCTTATTTTCTACATCTCACTGCGTCAGCGTCGTCATGACGTCACTGTCGCACATTACCATGCTGATGGTCATGTTTCATGCACGTGCCAAAATTCCCGCCATCTTGCTCAGTGGCCACATGAAATCAGCAGTGTCAGAAGTCAACGTCCTAGCTAGAAGCAGCATAGCAGAAGGCGTAAATCAAGCAAGTCTCCGCTTTCCACTTACCTGAGCTCCAAGTTCTGTAGGCGAGGTAGACATTGTGCGATGGCCGCTACCTCACTCCACTGAGTGAGAAGTGTGTTGCTCAGATCAACCAGTTTGAGGACTAGTAGGCATCCGTCAAGGTATAATTATACTCTGTACACAATGTGTGGGTTCCTTCAACCAATGAATACATCATGTGTGCTTCTGCCTCTCTGCTTCTGTCTGTCTAAGTCTCTCTGTCTGTCTCCCTTTTTCTCTCCGTGTCTGTCTGTCTGTGTCTGTCTGTCTGTCTCTCTCTCTCTCTCTCTCTCTCTCTCTCTCTCTCTCTCTCTCTCTCTCTCTCTCTCTCTCTCTCTCTCTCTCACACACACGCACACACGCACATGTACTTGTTGCTCACTGCCAAAACTGGTCACGTGGGTCTCCCGGGAGAGGGGAGAGAGACTCAAAAGGAATCTTGGAAAGATGACTCAATTGGCTATTGAACCGCCCAACCGCCGACACCCCCTGAAATCCCCAAAACTCTGGGTGGACTTGAAAATGATCCCACTTATGGGCTCACCACACCTCAGTAAGTGGGTGAGGACAAGGTGCAGAAAAAGGATTGACGGCATCAGGGTATCCGTCCTGGGATCCAACTGCAGTTACCCCTGCCCCCAGTGAAGGTAATACTTGCTACTAGTGTGGGTGGCTAAATCAGAGTGGATCTGATATATATCTTCACTAGCACCGTTGATTACACAAGAGTTAATCTAGCCAGAAGCAGTCCATGGTTAACAGGTATGTATACTTCAAATAGAAAGTATATGAACCCTGGAACCAACAAAGGTGGCACATGTACACACACACACACACACACACACACACACACACGCACACACACAGGCACACACACACACACACACACACACACACACACACACACACACACACACTCACACACACACACACCACACACAGCCATGCTACAGGATACAGTTGGGTTTGAGTGCGGCCAGTTCCTCCGCATCACCACAACAATTGACTTCAGTCCCATGCATGTAAGCTGCCTTGACAGCCAACAGGTCTCTGCAAATAGAACAAGAAACATCACAACCACACCATACCGATAACTAACTACAGTCAACTTTGCGTATAACGACACTCGGCGGGGCATCAGAAAAGTGTCCTTATTCGCGAAGATTCCTTATACCCGAAGTCTCATTATATGTATTACAGTTGGATGGGACTTTGCTCTGGGCATGGAAATTCTGTCGTTATTCGCGAACTGTCGTTATATCCGCAGTCGTTATTAGTGAATTGTCGTTATATCCGCAGTCGTTATTAGTGAATTGTCGTTATATCCGCAGTCGTTATTAGTGAATTGTCGTTATATCCGCAGTCGTTATTAGTGAATTGTCGTTATATCCGCAGTCGTTATTAGTGAATTGTCGTTATATCCGCAGTCGTTATTAGTGAATTGTCGTTATATCCGCAGTCGTTATTAGTGAGGTTGATTGTATACTAACACTAGACTTCACACACAACAAAAGATTACTAGTAGCACATACAGACAGGAGACACAGGTCGCTATGACGTCAGCCGTCCCGGACTACATACACCCGTGGCCCACTAATTAGAAAGGCGTTTGAGCCAAGATCTGGAAACACTTGTACACGACATTATACTATGCGACCCGACCCGACCTGACCCCCCCCCCCCCCCCCCCCCCCAACTGAGCTTTTGGAGATGCTGAGTACTGTCAACTGCCTAATATTCCAGTGCTTTGCGAGCTTTGGCATCGCAATCTTGCTGGTTCTAACAAGTCACGAAAAATTAGTAATGCCAATATTGGGTGATTTACAGTAGGGCTAAGGGGCCGTCCGTAAATATCGAACTTTTTTCACCAAACGAATTTTTAGTTTAGACCCAACCCCTCCCTCCTTCCCCCTCAGAACTTAAAAAATGTTGACATACATGCATATACAACGGCCATGTACATGAATCAATGTTTTCTGAAACGAAATTGGTCAACCCCTCCCACCCCATAACGAAATTAGTTCGTTTTGTGAAAAAAGTTCGATATTTATGGACGACCCCTAAAGGCTTGCACACAAGCAATAAACAGCAGAACCGTCCGTACTCGGTATTAGCTTGCTCCACCTCTGTGCCCAGCGCACTGACCACCACGCCGGAATCGAGCGTGAAGCTCTCCACCTTGCCAACGTCGCTGTCCTCGAGGTAACGCCGGCGCAGAACTTCCACCAGAGGCCTGCCGGCGCTCACTGCCGCGGCACGCACAAACGACCCTCCGGTCTCATGTCTGCAGGGCAATACAAACACGCAATGAAGAACACAGAGGCAGTGCGCCTTAACCTGCAATAGTGCTCAAATGCCCGGAATGGGCAGAGCGTAGTACGCAAGAGGTACACAAAAGGAAGTAAAAAAGGGCTGTTTCGTTGTTACTCAGAATAACATGAAGACATGAAGAAGTAACATGAAGAACACAACTATACAAACATGCAATGAAGAACAGGACTTCCAGGGTTCGCACAGGAAAATTACCACCAAATTCAATAACTTTTCCAAAACTTTTTACAAACTTTTTCCATGACCAAAACACAAGCCAAAGAACGCGCACAAGCTGAAAACCGTCCACACTGTCCGAACAAACAGGCGAAAATAATTCCGGACGACACAAATGCACGCAGTCAGAGTCTCAGCGAATGACTTGGTTCTCTCTGCCCCCAGAGAGTGAACAGCTCTGCAGTTCATGCAGTACAGTCAGCATTAGTGCAGCTAGTCTGCCCCCCCCCCCCCCCCCACCGTTGTGTCATTCAACCATGTACAGTGGAATATTTCTTCGAGTTGACAGTGAGCTTTTCCAGGCAGCGCTCGAGCGCTCATACGGTAAGACGGCAAACTCCCCGGGGCGATCACCAGGATTGCAAATCTTTTTGAAACCGACTGTATAGATATAATATCATAGTAAAGGACGAAACAGTTCCGTCCGCAGATTGCGTGGTAGTGCAGCTATTCCGCCCACCGCCCACCGTTGTGTCATTCAACCATGTACAGTGACACCTGTCCAAGACGACCACCGCTCAAGGGACCTTCACAAGGTGGCCTCTGTTACCAGGTGGTCTCCTTATCCAGGGTCATTTGACTGGAAATAGCATCCCTTGGTTCTGGTTGCAGTGGTCTTCTAGGACAGGTGGTCGCATTATCCGAGCGGTCACCTTGACAGGTTTTACTGTAGTCACTAGGATTACAGTACAGTCAGACCTCGCTTATCCGCTCCTCTATTATCCGGATCCCTCGCCATCTGGAAGAAAATAGCTGGATACAGATTTACAGCATACATGGTGCATCCAACATAACCGGTGTTCGGTTATCCGGTTCCCTCGCCTATCCGGATATTTTTGTGGAAAACAGATGCGTGCGGTTTAAAAGCGACGTCTGACTGTATTAGCAGGCAGGCATGAAGCCCGCATGGGGCACGTGCACCCCCCCCCCCCCCCCCAAAGTCTCAACCTAGGTTCAGCATGCACATAATGAGCATGAATGACATGCATCAGCCATCCTACACATATGCGGCGGTGCCCCCCCCCCCCCCCCCAAAGGGGGCCAGCTACGCCCCCTGATTAGGGATCAAAATACCGATCCCATCGAACATAGAGCTGCAGCCAGAAGTTACAACTCTCCCCTCCCTTTTGACTCTGATGAGCTGCCTTACAATTGAAGTAGCGGCGAAACCGGTCAGTCAAAGAAATTATGTAAACCAATGTGTGTTGATGAACTGCTTGTGTCGGGGATATTTCCCGAATTTATTGACTCGGTGTAACGAGCCCAGCACAAGGATGGGTTTCCAATGTCAATACCTCACACAGCCGTGGTCCTTGGCATACTGGTATCCTGTATAGTCAACAAATATTCGGCGCATATTTATTTTCGGCTATTTTCGGCCTGGTCATGTTTGGCCGAAAATGTGCTGCGGCCGAAATTTTGTTTTGCAAGGTTCAGTGTGACAGTGTATACAGGCGGCAGCAGTACCGGCCGAAAATCTGTTGCAGCCGAAATGCGTTTTAGCCCTGGGAGGCCGAAATTTGAATGCGCTAAACATTTGTAGGTATAGGATATTACCCAAGTACGAGGGTGATACCTCCCGAATATCATCCCGACTGCATAGCAGGAGGGATGATATGAGGGTACGGCAACACCCGAGTACGCGGGTCAATATCCTACTTATCTCAGGTACATCTACGCATTTTGGGGATCGACGCAACTGCGTCCTGAATACAATTACCAAGGTACAGCTATACCAAACACAAGATGCTGCCTTTCTTTTCAATCCAGTCAAGCTTTGAGAGCGATGGAGACAAGTTGCATTTGTAGTTGAACTAGAGAATTGACGAAAGATTGCACTGTTATTTTATGCAGTATTGACGCTCACTGTGATGATACATTTGGTTCAAAGTAGGCAAGGGCCATACTTCAAGTCACGGCGAGATACAGCGTCATTATGGATGCTGGTGCTGACTTCCTTGTCATTGGATGGGCGTGGAACTTTCATCGGTTTGGTATTCTTGCTGCACACTTTCCGTGCAGACAGTAACTACATTGTACACATCGTCAGATATTGGCGCCAGTGAGTAAAGTGCATTTCGTTGTACAGTCAGACCTCGCTTAACCGCACACATCCGTTTTCCACAAAAAAATATCCGGATAGGCGAGGGAACCGGATAATCGAACACCGGTTATGTTGGATGCACTATGCGTACTGTAATCTGTAATCAGCTATGTTCTTCCGGATAAGCGAGGTCTGACTGTATCAAGACTCTTGGTTGTATCACTATCGGCCACTAGGCAATCAGAAGAACGTTGACCTTGTTATAGGCATACTGGATTTGTAGCAGCATCTACGTTTTAGATTGTTCTTGTGGTAATCGTACTGGGTACAATGAAATGGTGATCACTGCAGGTCGTGTCTTGCATGCACATTTCTACACACTATCTACATAACACATGCATTGCTGAGCTCTTCTTTCATACAATATTCTGTGCAAGATTTTTCCTCTCACTTTCACGTCTTGTACTTTTCGTGTTGCTACGGTATCTCTCCTTGCACCTGAAATAGGGCTTGAAAGTGCTACGTCACAGCATAGCAACAATTTCAAAAATTCAAAAACTGGATCCACTTGGATCCAGTTTTTGTATGGATCCAAGCACATTTCAAGCCGTCTTACTCACAGCAAGGTGATGTAGCCAGTGAAACTGACTGATTTGGCTACTGGGGGCGGGGTTACAACTGGTGGCGAAGTAAAAGTCACCCCTGCATACGACATGAGTGGGTTGCTATGCACCCACATACTGAGGCAATAGCAAAGTCACACCTTAGTGGATCCAAAATAGAAATCTGATGTCAACTTACTACTCCCTGGCCGTTTTTGACGTCATCACTTTCAAGCCCTATTAGTAATTTTCACTCGGATGGTGGTACTGTGTGTAGGCTTCGAGTTTAGAAAGAGTGAATGAGAACTGATGCACCTCGAAGTCTCCTTTGTGTCGTAGGGTTGAGTTGAATAGTGATTGGAGTTCGTTGCTTGTTTGTATGGAATCTGGTTTCGGCCGTAGTCGCGGAAGTAAGTTCTCTCAGTTCACGTGAGTGCTGCACTTTTACTGTATCGACAGTGCACTCTGCATTGGCATGCTCCCACCCTCTCGCGGTTCTGTGTAGTGCATTTTGTCGCTGGGTTTCTGATCGAAAGGACTCCAGTGGCAAGATGCATTGCATCGAATCGAGAGGGGGTCGGTGCATACCAAAGCAGGGTGCACCGCAGGTACGGTAAAAGTGAATACAGTTAATAATAGCCAATCCCGCGCGGGATTGTATTGGCTATTATTTCCCGGTCAGCAAGGCTGCTGATTGGCTGAAACAGGGAACCTTCACAAAAAACATCTACATACCGACAGGTAAAGTATTTCTGACCGCTGTGTGAACCGTCATGCTTTCCACGTGATGCATCATCCCATTCAACTCCAAGCCATTCACCTGAGCACAGAGGCACATACAGACATCCATAAATAAATGTCTCCCCCCCCCCCCCCCCTTCTCTCTCTCTCTCTCTCTCTCTACATTGCACATAGAAGGGTGGAATCATTTCCCATGCAGATCCGTGCACGAGGGAACACCACTAAGTGTAGGAGAGTGCTGTGCCCTAGACCCTTCCACGTTGGAAGGCTGTTGGTTTATGCACTGGAGATGTGTTAGAGCGAGGTCTCAGGTCGTTGAATGTCTCAGTAGCTTGTCAGTTTTGTGCCCTGTTATCGCACGTTCTGACTGCTTATCACCTTGTTACAGTCGTGGATAGTTCCTTCATAACCCGTCCCCTTGTGTTTTCCTCTATTTTACATGTATTTGTATTTATGGATTCTCCACAGGCCTTAGCCTAAATCGAGGGAGTCTCCGTCTATCCCTCATAACCTGACAGGGTAAGCTGTTCTTCTTGTCCAGTGAGGACTACTGTGTTAGCTGAATACCTGTTACCAGCAGTATGTGTCACTGGCCAAACCAGGCATGGGGCACAGTGCTGTCACGTCACCCACTTTCAGCAAAGCTTAATTAAGAGGAAAATAAATAATTGAGTCGCGCCACTATCTCTTACTGAGCCCATACCAGGACCGCAGCTAAAAATAGAATAGAGGTTTCTTCTGCTCGTACATAGCTTGCATTTAGAACTCCTGCGCGTGGAGTACACGATGAGAATAACAAGTTATATGCTAGTGAGTGTAGACGAAATCTAATGTTCAAGTTTTTTTCTTTCATTCTCATTTAGACTTTATTTGAAGGATTCTCCAAGAGTAAATGGATACTTATCGGGGGAGTTTCCTGGAAGGGTGGATGAGACGAAAGGGAAGTGGAAAGGGACAAGGGAAATACTTAGCAGAATGTTTCGGTGTTGTTGTTTTTTATTTGAATTCGCAATACTGTTCGTGTCTGGTTATGGGCATTCGCATTGCAGCTTCCCTCTCACAGATCATGGTGCTATTGTAATACTGAACCAGGGACAGTATCGGTATTATCAAGAGTCCATAATCTGGGGTTGTAGACTCTTCAAATTGTGCATCGATCTGATTTACAAAACAAAAAGAAATTTCCGTCAAGGATATGGCATTCTCCTACCTTTAGCTCCAGCCAATTCCCCTGCGAAGCGAACAGTTCCACGATAACCACCCTTATCCACGATCCGTTCCCCCACAAGCATAGTTACTTTTGCCTCGGCTTTGATTTTGAACCAAGATAGAAACACCTACGAAGTTAGTTGTATCCAGGGAGTCGTAAAATACCGGTATTTTACGACTCCCTGGTTGTATCCAGCCAAAATATTCTCCTTGCTGATTTCTTATTGACTGGTTTGAGGGAAAGAGACTGATTTCTTCAAAGCATTTTCGAAGTCATTAATTTTCAAACTGAGCGCGCCGACTCTGTTGCACCGCATGCGCAGGTCGGTGACGTGACTGACGTCGCGACGTCGGTGACGTGACTGACGTCGCGACGTCGGTGAACCATGCGCTTTCAACGTCAGGGTGATGTCATAGAATAGTCATAGAGTTCAAAATGGCATCTGATTCAACGCTTACGTCGTTACGACTCCCTGCGTGAAACTAACAAAATTTTATTTTGTTGTTGTGCGCTTGGTGATCGACATCGACAGCTACAGATTCTAGAAGTAAGCAGTTCTCGATTGTAGTTTTTTAGCCTACTATGAACAGCGGTCGACATGGCTGAGGTGGCTACGCCGAAAACATCGGCTTCCGAGCCTCCACGTGGACGACCCAAATCTGGTCGTGTGTGGAAAGAAACGCAGACAGCAAGGTGAGTAAATTGTCACTCAATAGCTCTACGGTCTTCACGATTTCTATCTCTCTCGCATGTGAGATCGCGTTTGTGTATGTGTGTGCGTGCGTGTGCAAGACTAAGTAAGTACACTTGGCTTTATCTACACGTGTACAAATAGATACTGTTATTTTGCTAGACTTGAAAAACCTGACATGTTTTTGTATTGAACTAATAAGTGTCACCTCTGCCACGTGCAAGCGGACGTAATATGTCTACTTTATGCTGACCTTTCATACAAACTTCCAGTCAACTTGCCCATCATGCTGGCGGCTTATACTGGGCATATAAACCTCATACAAACCCCGTACAAACCCCATAATATTATAGACCGCCACCATAGAAACAGGAAGAAGTTGACTGTCAGTTTGTATGAAGGTCAGCATAAGTATAATACATCCCACTAGTACGCTTGTACGTGAAATATAAACCATCATACAAACCTCGGCTTCGCCTCGGTTTGTATGTCGGTTTATATTTCACGTACAAGCGTACTGTTGGGTTGTATTATCAGTGCTGCCAAACCGTCCGATTTTTCGGACAGTGTCCGATTTTTGAAGGCTCTTCCGAAAAACGGTCCGAAAAGCAGCCAAAATGTCGGAGATCATTACTTTCCTGTGCAGAAGTCCTGTACTTTCACTTTTCGGCGCAACTGAAGGCACAAATCACTGTACATTTGCTTCTAAAAAGGCTAGCGCTTGGCTGTGGAAGTGCAAAGTAACATGCCTGGATCAGGCTGGATGGCATGCACACTGACAGTCTATACAGAGTCAGTGTGCGACCACACTCACTCATGACGACTCTGGGGGTTACCATGGCAACGAAGCGAATTTTCATGGTGTTTTAGGCGATATTTTGAATTCTCTGTAAAACATTTGCCGAGGAGAACAATTCGCACCATGTGGCCAGCCTTGGCGGTGAAGGGTGTCCGATTTTAGGCGAAAATTATTTGGCAGCACTGTATTATATACTTATAGTCCTGGTATGACTATTGTTATTAGATGTACCGGTATTACTATGTAAAACTTGAGTAGAATGTGCCTAGCGCTTGCAGGGGACTTAAAAATCAGAGTTTGTTTGCCGAGGTATTCAATTTCCGAAGTAAAAATTTAAATGGCAAAAAGGGTACGCATAATAAGTCTTCAAAAAAGTACTTTATATCCGATGCAAAGTGAACAGTGTGTTATATCCACCAGGGTACTTCATACTGAAGCTTCACTGTACAAGCATGCAGATCAGGGCTGTGTACAGTGCTGCTCAATGAAATCCCATCAAATGAGTCAGCAGCTTTGCCACCTGCAAAGCTGTAAATCCCAGGTTTTGCAGGTCTACAGCTACAGTGAACTTCGCTTATAACGACACTCGGCAGGGCGTCAAAAAAGTGTCCTTATTCGCGAAGTGTCGTTATACCCGAAGTCTCATTATATGTATTACAGTTGGAAAGGACTTTGCTCTGGGCATGGAAATGCTGTCGTTATTCGCGAATTGTCGTTATATCCACAGTCGTTATTAGCGAAGTTGACTGTATAGCGTATGATAACTCAATTGTAACTTGAGAGATGCAAGTGGCTGTGTGCATGAGCGCCACCAGCAGCACCATAGGTGGGTCCAGCTCAGGTGCCATGGACTTCGGCAGGGGCACTGCCTGACGTAAAATGGCTATGGATAGGAACACTATCCTTTGAAGCATGTGCTGCCATGTACTTTGCGTTTAGTACATGTAGTGCCCACTTTGACGGGCAAAGTTGGTGCGGTTTGGGGGGGGGGGGGGGGGGTCCGGGGATCCCCCCCCCCCCCCCCCCCCGGACATTTTTGGAAAATTCCGGTCAGAAATAGCAGAATCTGGCCCTTTCACAAGTTTCCAGAGCCCACAACAGGGAATAATTTTTGCATGGATATCAATGTACAGTGTATGACCTACCATGAGTATGAGTGCATGTACATAATGTATGATCGATAATACAATCAAGTACATATTGTTAGATTGACAGCATGAAACAAGGTGAAGGACACTGTGTTCGGAAACACTGACCTTACTACAACCTTCCGCGGTTGGTAGAGCCAGTGTCCTCCACCTTGTTTCATGCTGTCTATCTAACAATATGCGTGAACTACAGTAAAACCTGTAACTAACGACCACCGTGACTAGCGACCGGCCTGGTACTACCGACCACTTTGTCAGGCACGAACGGTCTCACATTCAAAATGCACTGTAACTAGCGACTACCTGCTGAACGCGACCAGCGACCGCCTTTTCTTGTCCCAATGTCGAATTTTGACCCGTAACTAGCGACCGCGATGTAGCAAATCAAACATTGCTTGAAGCTCCTTCTCGAAATTTTGATGATTTTCCATGGTCGTTTCGATACTACAGCTGGACAAATGAGCGCAGTCTCATTTTTACTGTGGAATCAGTGTGGACTGCACTACACCTGTCATAATTTCAAGTGGCAGTTAGTGCTGTCAAGAACAAACATGATAGGAAACGTCTTGGAGAGCGCATCCAAAGCGCTCTTTGATCGATGTTACTACTCGAAGGAGAAACTAAGACTGAGCGGCTCTCTGTCGAAGTGCAATCACACAGCTCAGTCACCAGGTCACACTGACGGTCTGTGCTGGCTAGCTAGCATGCTACGGTATTATGTACTCACCTGTACGGAACACAGGCCAGGATACGATGGCGGATAATAGTCTACAGTGAAGGGGCGAAAACTCGCAACATCGCCGCATCACGTACTGGTACACACCAGTACAGTTTACGCCACACTACATCCAAGTCGGAGCGACTGAGTTTCCACTGTAGATCTACACACTGATACCAGTTGCCAGTGTAGTCGCACACAGATGAGGATGGAGTCGATAGTGACTAGTCCACTGCCTGGCCAGGCCAGCGCTGCTCTGGAAACCCAGTGAGTCGACATACGTGTCAAAAGGTCGTATCGCTTCCGGTGTATAAAAAACTTGTTTTTCTCTCTCCCCAAGTGTTGTATGATCTGAAAGAAGAATGTCAGTGCGCAAGTGGTGGGGGATTGTATTATCTGCATTTTGACATACATATCATATAATGGGATCCATATAATATTATGGTTGCGCGGTGCAAACCTCTAACTAAAGACCACCTGCCACTAACGACCACTTTTCCGGTCACCAAGGGGTGGTCGTTAGTTACAGGTTTTACTGTATAGCACGGTTTATCTAATACAAGTACTGGTTTTGAACCAGTGTTAGGTTATATAATACCAATCATGTACATGTACCCAGACTGTTTTTCCCCCGGTTTTAGACGAATCCCGGGGGGTGACCTGAGCCAGAGTTGGTCCGGTGACAACCGGACCAGTTCCGGCGACCCTGTGCTGTGAGTCAGGGCTTGCGGCCTAGCGCTAGACATGTACATGTACTTAACGTTAGTATGTGCTGTGTGTGTGTCTGTGTGTCTGTGTGTGTATCTGTGTGTGTGTGTGTGTGTGTGTGCGTGCGTGCGTGCACCGGCGTATATGTGCCTGGAATGATCCGTGGTGCTGGTGATGCTGCTGATCATGCTGGCTATGCAGGTACAGCAGTGTTGTGGATGTCAAGCCGCTAAGGACAAGCTGGAAGAAGAAGCAAGAGCAGAGAGCGGAACTCAAGCTCATCAAGCAGTTGGACCGTGAGGCCAAGGAGGCCAAGAACAAAGCCAAGGAAGTGAGTTCAAATATGCTGCAATGTGCCATGCTGTAATGCTGCGAACTAAATCACTTTTGCTGTAACATGCTGCACATGTACACTTGTATGTTATAGATCGACTGAACTGTCGCTATGCAAAGCTTCGAAGAATTCATATCGTGTGTTCTGTCTCTCTTTTCTCGCCTTTCTCTCTCTCTCTCTCTCTCTCTCTCTCTCTCTCTCTCTCTCTCTCTCTCTCTCTCTCTCTCTCTCTCTCTCTCTCTCTCTCTCTCTCTCTCTCTCTCTCTCTGACATGATGTAGGATAAGAGGAAGAGGGAAGAAGAGAACAAGCGTCGGCGCGAGGAAAACGAGAAGAAGTCACAGATAGTTCAGAAGGTGAGAGCTCAGCTCTACGATCAACTGCATACACCCTTGAGTTGCTTTCATACATGTACTGTGATTGTTGGAGACATGGTGTTCTTCTGAGTGCTAACGCAGACGTGTTGTTTGTCAGGATATCCAGTGAATATCCAGTGGATGATATAGCTTGAAAGCACTACTGTATTAGCAAGTAGACGATTGCCAGGACTGGGAAGCATGGGATCGTGTGAATATTCCCATGAGTACGTAACCCCCAAGAGTGTGCAACTCTGCATATGGGTCTCCAATGGCAAAAACTCGCATCACGAAATCCAAGTACGTTTCGTACTGCGCACTGTACAACGAAAAGCCAGCGTGCGTGCAATCCGACTATCTGCCATGATCATGCTGAAGACTATCTGCCATGATCATGCTGAAGACTATCTGCCATGATCATGCTGAAGACTATCTGCCATGATCATGCTGAAGACTATCTGCCATGATCATGCTGAAGACTATCTGCCATGATCATGCTGAAGACTATCTGCCATGATCATGCTGAAGAATTGCATACGCTGAGTGGGTTTCTGTCAGGGAGTGCTATTTTTACTACTCCACTGCACTGTTCGCTACACCCGGGCTGGGAACGTACAACGAGAGCACTACGCCATGTGATGTGAGTTTTGGCCGTCAGCAGACCCCATAGAAAGCGCATCGGGTGCTACATGCAGTTGGGAGCATATTTGCATGTGGATAGTATGCATCTCCCTTGGTCGGCTTGCCGTCTGAAGCCGTTCTGTAGAGGTTCTTTGGCTACAGTCGAATGTCACTTATCCGGTCGCCAGTTATCCGAGCACGTCGGTTATCCGACAGGCCCGGGAGTGGTAATTTTATGACTCTCAACAGTAAAATTCTAAAAAATAAATAAAAAAACTTTTGTTTTTGTTTTTTGTATATTATACGGTGTGATATGCATTTACTTGAAGTAGATGTGGTCAAGTATGCTAACGTGTATGTGTACATGGAATATGCATGAATATATTTGGGTATTGTGTACATAAATCAGTGAAATCCAGCCATATTATGCACATAAAAAAATGATATCAGTTATCTAACATATTCACTGTTATCCAACATGCCTGATTCCCGAAGTGGTCGGATAAGTGACATTCGACTGTACGTCATCAGTTGAGATGATTCGGCGAAGTCGCGGACTCACCGCACAGCGCTACACTGGCACTAGGCACTCACGCTGCACACGTGTAGCGCTCATTAGAAAATGTGCCCTCTTTCTCTATAGAGAAACGAGTCTCACTCGAACCGTGAATTTTTTCTCTCTCTTTCCTCCTCTGCCCCGTGCCAGCATTACACTCAGTGGCAGTGCACTGGGTGCATTGCTGCTAGTACTTCTGTTCTGCTTTCTCAACTCATCGCCAACATCACTGTCATCATCATCACTCTCATCATCTCTGTATTGTCTTCTCTTGTGCCTATCCAGATCACCAGACTCGACACCCTGAAAAGGATGAAGAAGAACAAGAAAATGCAAAAGAAGCTCCAAATCAGATAGTACACCCAGTGTTCTCAGATAGTACACCCAGTGTTCTCAGCAGCAGCAGCAGCAGCAGCAGCAACAATACTATTTTTAAACACGAAACTCTGAGTCACGATAACAAGATTGGTCTCTATTGTTCTGCCTCGTGTAGTGCACTCTGCCCTTGTTAGGGGATCGAGCACTCTTTGCAGCAAGGACCTGAGGCACTTTCAGTTACGACCGTTATCGTGCAGATGCTTGATAGTCGCTGGCCAAGCCCCATGCATCTGTCAGCAGCTATGCTCAGCTGAGATGTGTACTATGCATTGTATTTAGCTATTTACAGTGTTCACACCACATCTGCCGGGCATATAAGATCGATGCCCTCTACTCCAGGCTAGACCTGCACTGCTACAAGGCTATGTCGCCTGGTGCCTTGTCTGCAAGCCACACGTGTGCAATATGCCAACTGTTCCGGGTGACCAACCCCGGCCGGGCCAAGCCTGCAACTTACTTTCTTCTGCTGAACATGTGGCCTTTGTTATGTGTGTGTGTGTGTGTGTGTGTGTGTGTGTGTGTGTGTGTGCCTGTGTCTTGGCTATGTACTGCTTTTGCAAGATCTTTCAACATGACACACTCTGCACTGCAATACAGTGCTGCTTGGTCGATGCGTCTGCACCTTGATTCTTGAAGGTGGTCGTAATGGCATTCTACTCCGACGCCGGATGCAGAAAGCTCATTAGACATGGTTAGCATTTTACCGTTCACCCTGATTTCGACCGTCGTCCTGTACTGTTTTTGGTTTGCATTTCGTTTTCTCGCACAAGGATCGGCTTTTCGCGTAAACCTAGTTGGAATCAGGGAGTCGTAAAATACCGACTCCTTAGTTGGAATCTTACCGTTTCGTTTTCCCTCTACAGGGCCTTCCATTGTCGAAACGAAACCAAATCGACGGTACTTTGGATGCTGGGTATGAGTAGTATTGTAGTACTGTTTTTACATGACATGAGACACTCTTAGCAAAAAACGTTATGTTGTAACGGTATTACCGTAAGGGGGGGGGGGGAATACCGTGATTTGGGTTAGACCTTTAGCAAGCTTGCACGCTATTTTTAGTATGCTGTTGCCACGAGAATAGCTTTTGTTTCGCACGGTACAACCATTTATCTCACCATATACGCGATACAAGGTGAAATGCGTACGGACTATGCAATATTTGGCCAAAAAACGTACCGTTTGTCACAATGATAAATCAGCCCCCGTATCGTTTTTACGCTGCAGCTTCAACGCTATATTTGGGTGATCAAGGTATGAGTACCGTAAAAAAATAGCGTTACCGTTGTTTGCTAAGGGTGTCTAATGTACATGTTGTTGGTTTGACAGCATGAAACAAGGTTTATCTAATACCAGACATTGTACATGTAGCGGTACATGTACACGTTTTTCGATTTTGACAGCATGTTACAAGGCGAGGACGCGTAGTGCTCCTGACTACAACCATAACCCGGTTGGCCGAGTCCCGGTCTTGCGACCATCTGAACCGTATTGGGAAAACCCAGGTTCGGACCCTCGTTACTCTACGGGTTGGTAGGATGGGTTTTCCCAATACGGTTCAGATGGTCGCAAGACCGGGACTCTGCCAACCGGGTTATGGTTGTAGTCAGGAGCACTACGCGTCCTCGCCTTGTAACATGCTGTCAAAATCGAAAAACATGTTAAACTACCAAGCAAGGCTTCTGTATATACATGTACACATGTACTGCGAAAACAGAGCAACATCAAAGACATAATTTAAAGCCATAAGGAACTCGAAGAGAGAGAGAGAGAGAGAGAGAGAGAGAGAGAGAGAGAGAGAGAGAGAGAGAGAGAGAGAGAGAGAGAGAGAGAGAGAAGACAAAAAGAAAAGGCAGTACTATACCATTGGATTTAGCGTAATGAAGCGGTAACCGTGTCAGCTGATTCTTACGCGAACCGTGACATTGATTTTTTTTGACCGAGTGATGCATGCTCACCCACATACCACGTACAGCCAAGTATTAGTTAGTTTAATTAATCTAGAAATAGCCTGATTGTGATCAGTTTAGTTGGCTACTCATCACGCTTGAGCTAGCGCTAGTACTAGTACGTACATATACATGTGCATGTACGTAGTAGCTGTCACAAACGTATACCGGTAGCAACTAACGAGCCTCTGCCTGGACGAGGTCGGCACTCGTACTCGGCAGGCGCAAGGTCGAAGTGGCGTCGGCGAACGGATTACAGTAGATCACTAAGGCCGGGTGGACGTGTCCACATCATGCGAATTATTTTGTCCAAAATTGAAATTCAAAAAGCAAAAAAAAGGTCAGAGTGTTGTAAGATAATTCAAAAAATCACCCAAAATGCAGAAATTGTTTGATTCGTTGCCATTATAGCCACTGGCGGATAATATGCCGGCATAATTATTGGCATAATTTGGTGGTTGAAAATTTGGAGCATAATTTTGGTATCCTTTCGGAGGTACTTCGAAGTAGGAGCATAACTACATGATTGTACCACAGTTCTAGTATGTAGGCTACACAGTTGTGTACAATGCACCTGATCAGGGGCTGATGGTCTACATGGTAAAGGGTTCGGGGTCATGCAGATAGTGTTTTCAATGGAAAGCAGGGTAGAACGCATGCCAATACATTGTTGTATGCTCGAACTCGTCTTCTTCAAAGTTCTTTCTCACAGTGATACAGTACAGTCATGTAGCAGAAGATGTGAATGAATCAGCCGTTATCAGGTATCCTGGGGCGGACGAGATAGTGACGGATACTAGTACTGAAGTAGTCCGCAAAACTCCGCCTCTCAATTTTAGCAGCTATGACTGTGCAGGCTATGGATATTGTTCTAATAGTTTAAAAAAAATGAGGTATAGTTGATGTTCGGTCATGATGGCAGGAGAGGTGGAGCTAGGGGAGAGATGAGCTGATTAAGCAGGGTGAGGGTGGCATCGGTTGGACGAGTGTGACGATTACGAATAGGCCTCGGCGGGTAATGCTAGCATTGTAACTGGCATTACGAGCATCGTTTTGAGAACTAGCAATGCTCCAGCATTGTACCCGGATTTGGAGCCAAAACAAGCATTAGCGCCCAAAAGTTTCATTTTCTCACTTCATGAGTGTGCATTTATACTGAATAAAACAGGAGCTCTACATGTAACGTACACACTGTACTTTGTACCAGCGGCTTTTGGCAGTTTTGCTTAAACGTTAGCCTGCGACTTCGCAACATGCGTCTCTTGTTGCGAATTTTAGTGGCTGCTGCTAGGTATAGACGTACCACGTTGATGCCATCATGGGAAACGGAAAGAAACCTTGTCTTTCCTATTCACAGAGTCATGCAGTGCTGGCTTGCTTGCACCATGAGTACATCAAATGGAAATGTGTTGGAAGTCTCTGATTCTTCGGAGGAAGAGAGTGAGGAAGATGAGTACGAGACAGAGGAGGATAATAAGGAAGACGAGAACGAGGCAGAGGTGGAGGATGAGCCCAGTGAGGCATGCGCACGACTGCCCAAAGCCACAGGAGCAAGCATATCGAGGGTTAGATCACTTATATTGTACTTTTTCATACCACACAATAAACTAAATTTCCAAAATAGCATTCCGTATGCACCCTCAAAGTACTTTGAAGACTGTCGACGTAGGGTTCTGATTTACTGTTATTCACTGCTAGTTCATGATAGCAACTTCAGTTCCACATCATTTTGAAATAGCATCACCATATAATCTACTTTCAAAGTACTAGGTACTTCCAATAGCAGTATTCCGTGCAGTGTGACTTACATTATGACACAATGCCATATGAGTGGTTCACATTGCCTTTTCAACTAGCATTACAAGTCCAAATTAGCATTCTAACGAGCATTATTTGACCGAATAACTAGCAATGCTAAAAGCATTTTGAGCTGAAATAACTAGCATTACCCGCCGAGGCCTAATTACGAAGACAGTTGAACATGATTATTTTCAAAAGTAACTCTAACTAATAATTATTTTGTGTAGAAAGGAAAAGGAAATATAGATACGAGTTGAGAGTAACTCTCCATCACTCTAACCAGATACTATATACATATACAGTCAGAAAGTGCAACAACTAGTGTTAAGTCCCGGTTTCACTCAGTCGGCAGAGCACGACGGTACAGTAATGGATAATGGTTCTCATACAGAATTGCACACTTATTCCGAGAGAGAGAGAGAGAAAGAGTTCTCTAGCATGAATCTAAGTCTAAGAGGTAGGAACTGATCTTAAAGGGGAAGTTAAGGCAAAAATTAAAATTTCACCAGTTGTAGTCTTCGGGGTGCTGAGTCGAATGGTCGTGGTCCGAGGAAGCTGAGACGCTCCCTTCCTACTTGAATCCCAATCGAACTCGCGCACTTCCACCGAAACTGGGTGACTGCGCCCTACTAGATGGGGATTTGTATGCAAAATGTCACTAAAAGCGCCATTTCGTTCTTATAAAAGCATGGATGACCGCGATTGGCCCATATGTTGTAGTCTTTTGGACGCTGAGTCGACTGGTTTTGGTCCGAAAAGGCTGCGATGCAGCGTTCCTCCTTTATTCCCAATCGAACATGGTTGAACAAGCGGTCACGTGCTCCTGCGTACGCCAGTCACCTGGTCACCGTGCCTGCAGGGTACAACTTACTAGCCTGTTTGACCTTTTTTGGGTGCAATCCTGTCACTCGAGTTGAACTCGAGTTGAACCTTGGTGTGAAAGTTGTCGCCTGCTGGCGTGGTGACCAGGTGATTTGGGCACCCAGGAGCACGTGACCGCTTGTTCAACCATGTTCGATTGGGAATAAAGGAGGAACGCTGCATCGCAGTCTTTTCGGACCAAAACCAATCGACTCAGCGTCCAAAAGACTACAACATATGGGCCAATCGCGGTCATCCATGCTTTTATAAGAACGAAATGGCGCTTTTAGTGACATTTTGCATACAAATCCCCATCTAGTAGGGCGCAGTCACCCAGTTTCGGTGGAAGTGCGCGAGTTCGATTGGGATTCAAGTAGGAAGGGAGCGTCTCAGCTTCCTCGGACCACGACCATTCGACTCAGCACCCCGAAGACTACAACTGGTGAAATTTTAATTTTTGCCTTAACTTCCCCTATAAGCAAGAAACTAATCCCTAGGAAACTAAGAATACCGCAGCTTTTATAGCGAAGGTAGAGAACTAAGGTTGGTAAGACAAGGATTACGAAATCATCCTTCTACAAGTTCTAGAATAGTGGAGAAGGTAAACCTAGATCATCATTACTATACATGTACATGTAGATGAAGTGAGCATTGCGTAACATAAACATAATGACTAAGCGAGGTATTCTAGAAGGTGAGATATGCAATTTAGTCAGCAACATTACTCATCGGGCATATTACTGTAAGGTATGGAACATTCCGGAATCAACGACGTAATTGACTAACTAAAAGGAAGTGGTAGAAGTACCAGTTCTAGAAGTGCTGACAACAAGGTTACAAGCATGGGAGATCTAATTATAGCTTATGACGAGGCTTACGTTTACGTGCATGTACTACAGTACTAGTAGTCGCAATCAAGTCATGTACATGTCATAATGTATGCATTTCTACCCTAACACTAGGCACAACACTGACAGAGTACTGAGAAATTCGGCGTCCTGACACCTAGCTTCAACACATCTCCGTAGCGTTAACCGACAGCCTTCCAACTTGGAAGGTTCAAGGTTATGGAAAGACCAAAG
Source organism: Sycon ciliatum (assembly GCF_964019385.1). Taxonomy (NCBI): domain Eukaryota; kingdom Metazoa; phylum Porifera; class Calcarea; order Leucosolenida; family Sycettidae; genus Sycon; species Sycon ciliatum. The sequence continues at coordinate 23,541,570 of NC_088654.1, forward strand.
AGGGGAAGGCAAGCGCAACGAAAATGAGCACAAGCTACAGTCCCAATGGAACAAAGAATGTCGATTGTTACTGGACTATGACGAGACCAGTAGGATATTTGACAAAGCGGTCTAACTACAATTCGAAGCAGCAAAGCAGCACACCACCCAACTTGGGTGGGTCATAAATATCAAAGATAAGTAAAGAAAGGGAAGCTTTGCGAAAACGAATTGTACAAGCCGAAAGCCAAACTCCTCCAGTACTCCTCATGCATGACATTGTGATGGACGAGTTGACTACAAAACAAGTTGTTTCACACGACGTACGTTTCGCCGTATGGTTTGTGACGGCTCATATTATTTGGCAATGAAAAAATCTTTTCACAAAAGAAGTCAACTAACGAATAGAAGAAAATTAATAATGTTTCTTCTTTTCCATGTTGACCTCTAGTATGCATGGACACCTTGGTATGGAGATACTTGTGTAACATTTTGTTGTACTTGTGGCCACTTGCAAGTACGAAAACGGGCACAATTTTCCGAACTTTGAGGCTCCATAAGCACAACAAAGTGGATATGTATCCCCACGTTCCAAAAGCATTATGAGGATTTTGCGAGCATAATGCGAGAATCTATGAAAGCATAATTCCATGATTTCGCGAGCATAATCCGCCGGACGGAGACCCATATGCAGAGAGATTGCAGAGTTGCACACTCTTGGGGGGTTACCGTATTTTCTCTAATAAGAGCCTGGGGTTCTTATTTTTTCAGTGACAGCTCTACCCGCGCTACTATTAGACACTGGGCTATTTTTGGAGACTGGGCTCTTATTTTTTTCAATTGTCAACTATCAAGACAACTCCAGTCTATACAGGCATAAACTGACCATATCAAGACTGATTTTCAACCCTAAACTCGGGAATATTGTCAAAACAGATGTTTCACCATAGCATTGGCGCCAGGAAGGAAGCAGTAAACCGAAAACCTCCTTACAAAATAAAATGTTCTTGGCATGTTGTACTGCTGTTTTATATGCAGTCAATATACTTGTTGCATACTCCAATTGTGACCCGCACTACTATTAGAGACTGTGCTCTTATTATTTCAAACCACCCTCACCCCGGTCACTATTGGCAAGAGTACATACCCCCCCCCCCCCCCCCCCCCCCGGTGGGTTATGTACTCTTGCTATTGGAGACCTGGGCTTTTATCAGAGAAAATGCGGTATAATTATACTCTTGCCAATGCCTGCTGTATTTTTTTGAATTTTGGTTGGATTTTCGTACTTTTTGAATTTTTTTGGATTTTGGCCGTTTTTGGAGGACGACAGTGCTGTCACATCTGGAAAGGACAGTGCTGGCAACTGAAACCCGACCCCCTGAGCGGTGCGCTCACATCGCAAAGACCCGGCACGGGATGGTAAAACTACGAAACAGAGACCACTAGAATTTGAACCCACCGCCCAGGGGGTCGGATTTCAGTTGCCAGCACTGTACATGACCAGATGACTGTACTGCTCAATACATAACCAAGTTTGACATGTGAAAACAGTACTTTCAAATACACACACCTTTGACCTTTGACCTTTTGACACCCATCGCCCGAGTTCGGAAGCACACAGACACGTCATGATCAGCAGTTTGTAGTTTATAATACATTATATTTTTTGGAAATATTAGATACGAGTACTGTAAAACCATGGCAACTAGGCTGACGGCGAAAACTCACATCACGTGTCTCAGATACGTTCGTACTACATTGTATGTACAAACGAAGGATAGCGTGTACGCAATCCGAACATCATGCTGTATTTGCATACGCGCAGCGAGTTTCTGTCGCATTGAGTGCTTTTTTTATTACTCCTCTGCTCGCTAAAAACGGGCTGGAAACGTACAACTGCGACACTGCACCACGTGATGTGAGTTTTCGCCGTCGGCGTACCCCATAGGCATAGAAATCAAGGGTATCAGGAGTTGCATACTCTTGGGGGGGGGGGGGGGGCGGTATACATGTATACTCTTGGGGGGGGGGTATACATGTACATGTACATGTATACTCTTGGGGGGGGGGGGGGTATGTACATGTATACTCTTGGGGGGGGGTATACATGTACATTTATACTCTTGGGGGGGGGGGGGGTATACATGTATACTCTTGGGGGGGGGGGGGGGGGGGGTATACATGTACTGTTGGGGAGGGGGGGGGGGGGGGGTAAACATGTATACTCTTGGTATCGGTTATAGTGTGGGTGTTTGAAAAACGACTATCTATTCTTATTTCAGATATTTCTTACACACGATAAATCAAGTGTGACATATCAGATGCATGTGCGCAGAGACAGGATGGCCATCATACATACAACGTGTCCTTGCCATACATGTGGGTGTGCATAGTCCCACACACTTGCCATGTGGCGATGTAGCAGGAGATGAGACAGCAACAGTTGAACCTGCATACCAGCAGCACTACGATGCAATGCGAGGCGGATCAGAACTGCATTGGACAAATGTTATTACTACAGGCAATACACTTTGTGCTAATTTGGTATGTTTTGCTACACAAAGCCATTCTTAGGACCGATATATTCTACTATGCGATAACATGGTTGTAAGAATACATGTTCACTCGAAACCCATCATGTTATGATTATGAAAATAAGAGACTGGGTCATTCTTGTAAGCAGTATATGTATATTCTTTTACACGACCACGCTATACCCGATACCAAGAGTAGATAAACAAGAGTGTGCAACTCCGGATCTCTCCTGCACAATCTGCAGATACCCCGCGCCCACGGCGGAATTTTTTGTTTACGTCACCTTTTTTCAGAGAAACGCGGCTTTGCCGCAGAGCAGTGTGAGAGCACGTGCTGGGCACCGACCTTGTAGTGTAAATCCCAGCCAAGTGCACGAGGGAAAACTCTCCAAAAGGCTCGCAGCGCGTGCGTCGTCGAAAAGATTACGTCAACAAAAAATTCCGCCGTGGGCCAACCCATCCGCGAGTTGCACACTCTTGTTTATCTACTCTTGCCGATACCAAGAGTACATAACCCGGGGGGGGGGGGGGGGGGTTATGTACTCTTGCCGATACTCACTGTAATTGAACACATTGTGTGGACAAGCCTATAGAGCTAGCACACAACTACACTATACTGACTAAGCGAATATTTTATACGTACATGTATATAATACAACCCAACAGTACGCTTGTACGTGAAATATAAACCGACATACAAACCAGGGAGTAGTACAATACCGGTATTGTACTACTCCCTGATACAAACCGAGGCGAAGCCGAGGTTTGTGTGATGGTTTATATTTCACGTACACGCGTACTAGTGGGATGTATTATACATGTACTTATGCTGACCTTCATACATTCTCTATGGTGGTGGTCTATATGGGGTTTGTATGAGGTTTATATGCCCAGTATAAACCGCCAGCATGATGGGCAAGTTGACTGGAAGTTTGTATGAAAGGTCAGCATGAGTACTAGCCTCCTTCATCCAATCCACTATTGAATATGCCAGCAACTCGTATGCTCACTGTCTTCTTTTTTTTTCTTTTTTTTACTACAAAGCACTGGCCAGCAACATAAAAGGGGAGGTAGACAAAAGTGGACAAGCGAACTTTGACAACACAGAGGAGCGTGGCATGCGTGCCGATGAGGTAGGTCAACCTCCCCCGACCTAGTGGTCTCGGGTTCAACAGTTGGTCTACGCATCAGGAAGGGGAAATGGACAGAGAAAGGGAGAATGAGCATGAGGAGCTTCCCAGGAGAGGAAGAGTGAGAGAGAGAGAGAGAGAGAGAGAGAGAGAGAGAGAGAGAGAGAGAGAGAGAGAGAGAGAGAGAGAGAGAGAGAGACAGAAAATGATAATAATAGAGACAACCGGTTATTCTCAGTGCTGGTGGACTTCAGTGGCCCATAGCCAATTGGTCTGGCGGAGGTGGTGGTAGGCCTTGGTCTTGAATGTCGGCAATTTCTTGAGAGTTGGGCGTTCGGCGAGGATTGGGGCAGGCAGTGTGTTCCAGCTCTCCAGGACAAAGTATGGGAAGGAGCGGCGGATGAACTCTGGACTGGAGGCTGGCAGAGGAGTTGCGAGTTGGAAAGAGTGGCCACCGAGGGACTGGCGTTGCCGGCGCGTCCGGGGTGCAGCGTTAACTCTTGCTGGGGGAGGTACCATGTTGGTAAGCAGAGCTGGACCTGGTATGCATTGCAGCTTATACAGGTAGCACAGCCCGTAAACATGCCTTCGGATTGCCAGGCTGGGGAGCAATGAGGGGCCAATAACCTTCATGGCTCGACGCTGGACCAGGTCCAGCTGATGGAGGTGACAATGTGCCGCACTTGCCCAGACGAGAGGGGCGTACTCCATTATAGGCCGTACAAATCCTTTGTACACAGTTAGGCGCCCTGCACTGTCCAGGATCCGAGATGCCTTTCGGAGCAGGCCGAGTCGCTGGTTGGCTCTAACGGCAAGGGAACGGATGTGGGCCCGGAAGGAGAGAGTACTGTCAAATAACACTCCTAGCAGCTTGAGCTGAGGGCTCTCAGGCACCTGCATGCCATCAAATGTGAGCTGTGGGACATCCAGGGATGGTCTGTGGCGGTCAAGGAGTATTGCCTGAGATTTTGATGGCTCGAACGTATCTTCCATTGGGCACCCCAAGTCTGAAGGCGGTCAATAGATGCTTGGAGGCTATTGCAAGCAGCAGCGATGGTATCTGGGTTTCTGATTAGGGCATAGAGTGTTGTATCGTCCGCATAGACAGCTAGACTGGAGCCTGGGGCTAAACACTGTTCTGCATCGTTTACATATAACAGGAAAAGAGTGGGACCTAGGAGGCTACCCTGGGGCACTCCAGCCTTGATCGGGAACAGTGGGGAGGACTGACCGCCAACAACTACAGTCAGTTTTCGGTCATGGAGATACGACCTTAGCCAAGCCAGGAGTTGGCCGTGGATGCCACATTGCTGTGCCTTCGCAAGGACACCTGGGTGGGAAACCTTGTCGAATGCCCCGGCAATATCAACTGCCAGGGCATGCACAAGACCGCCGCCAGCCAGGGTAGTGGCCCAGGAATGCTGGAGAGCCGTCAGTAGGTCACTTGTGCCCAGTCCACGTCGGAAGCCAAACTGGGACGAGGAGAAGAGTTGATGGGTTTCCAGGTGGTTCACAAGCTGCCGATTGATGATACCTTCCATGATCTTAGAGATGATCGTCAGGAGAGATATAGGCCGGTAGTTCTTCATCATGGATTTGGGTCCTTTCTTGTGCACTGGAACGACACGGGCAATTTTCCATGATTGGGGCTGGACTCCATTTGCAAAACACAGGCGAAACAATCTAGCCAGCGGATGTGCTAGTTCAGCTGCACACTCCTTGAGTACTCGTCCTGGGATCTCATCTGAACCAGTGGATTTGGATGTGTTGAGACGCTTCAGGCACTGTTGGACTTCAGAGACGCGGACGCGGATGCGCTGCAGGCCCGGAGTGGTAGTGCGGGGTGTTGCTGGTAACTCAGCATTGTCGATGTCATTATCCCCAAGGCTACATTTATCAGCAAAGAATCTAGCAAGGCACTCGCTCTTGGCTTTCGATGTACTGTGCTCGTGCCCGTCAGCATCAGTGAGTGTTGGCACGTCTGTAGTCCTACCCAGACCGGCGGCGCGCTTGACATTCCTCCACCAGTCCTTGTCTCTCATGGAACCACGTGTGAGACGCTCTCGGACTGTCTGCTCTTCAGCTTGTTGTGCACGATGTTGGGTTGTAATAGATTGAGTGACAGTTGTCATGAACGATTGCTTCAGGCATTCGCTGGGCCCCTGGTGACGCCAGACCTTCCACGCTTTCTCTTTGGCACGTTGAGCCTCAGTGCATTCTGGTGTCCACCAGCTCGGATCGGACGGCCTTGTTTCCAGCATCTTGTGGGGAATAAACTGCAGCATCCCAGACACGATGTGCCTAGTAACAAGGCTGCATGCTTCCTCTGGGTCCTCCGGAAACTCAGCTGCCCAGGCAATGCGACGGTAGTGGGCACGCAGTCTGTTCCAGTCGGCTTGGCCATATCGCCACACACGCCTCCGTGTGCTGGGCTCATTTCCTAGCGGGGCTTGAGCGAGCACAGCGTGGACAACACAATGGTCTGACCTTCCTATCGGCGGCGAGATATCGGTGGTCACAGTACCAGTGAAGTCAGAGAGCACTAAGTCCAGGGTGTTGAGACCTCGGGTTGGTTCTTGGACATGCTGCATGAGGCTGTGGGCAGCGCTTAGTTCCTCCATGTACTCCCCTGCACCGGTGGTCTTAGAGCTGCCGAGCCAAGCCGTGTTGTGGACATTGAAGTCTCCGACCAGCGTCTGACAACATCTTTATACTCTCGCCTTGCTACTACATGTACCGGTACAGTCAAACCTCGTTAGGACGAACTTCAAGGGACTGAACACATTTGTTTGTCTTATCGGGAGTTCTTCTTATCCAGATCTGACAAAAAATCGATATGCATATCATATGGATTGTATTTACGTGAAGGTGCATGCTGTGGTACATGGGAAGCATGTTATTCTTAGCATAAGCCAGAATCAGGTAAGTACAATGACAAAGTGCAATGAATCACGACTGTGTCGAAAGTTCGTACAACGCACTGATTATTTTGTTCAAAACACGCTTGAAAACAATTTGCACTGTACGTACAATATGACCTCGACTATTGAAAAAAAGAAGAAAAAAAGGCAGCCAGCGCACGCGCACGCTCGTGGACCGAAAGTTCGTACTACATGTACAAGTACATGTACATGTACATGACCACACTGACTTTGTTCAAATCACACTTGAAAATAGTTCGTCTTCGCGAAAGTTCGCTACACAGAAGAATCTAGAAGTTCGTCTTAAACGAATAATTTTGACTTGAATTGATGCCTGGCCAACCATAGGATTGGCCTTAGTTCGTACTAATGGAAAGTTCGCCTTATACTAATGGAAAGTTCGCACGCTATGTAGTATGTATTAGTTATACAATCATGTACTCATAGCTCACTCGAATCTCGTCTCACCTTATTATTAATTTTTTATTGTTTTCCGCTGTATTCATAAGCTTACAAATCCTCTTCTTCTCTTGACTTTCTTTGCTCGCTGCTAACACTAGATAATGGAAAGTTCTCTATTTCTTTCCTTGGCGATGATAGGTGGAATTCCTTGACTGTCTCGTGTCGTCAATTATAATTAAAATTTTAGTCGAGCATCTACTGACGCTGTAAAGTGAGAAACTTTCGCTAGAGATTAAATTTCGGTATTTTCGCGACCATAAATCGCCGCAAACCTCTCCGTACATTGATGATGATTGGATGCAAGATCCGGCTGCAGAGAAAGAATCGCAAAAGTTAGTGAACCAGCCCAATTTATGAAAACGCTAAATTTGCGCGCCGCGAAAGTTTGTCGCTTTACAGTACATCATAATACTACAATGTACATTTATCCGCTTTTGTAACGCTCTACATGTAGCTCTAGCTCTGTAAAGGGCACTTAGGCCACCCTTTGTTAATTCATTGTTTAACGTCCTTTTTTTCGCGAAAAGATACGCGGGAGGGCGGAAAAAAAACAAAAGCCCATTCCAAAAACTGGAAACCACAATCAAACATATTGACCAGTAAAGCATGTGATATATACAATATTTCTGGGTCTAACGGCACTTGCAGGCATAGAACAACACTCTTTGATGGTACATTGGAGCACATGCCGGATGAATCCAACAAAACAGGTACATAGCATGGAGTTAGCATGTCATGAATTCATTACATCTGGATTTTTACTAGGGCACACACCGTACGATATTTAAAAGCCAACAAAAAAAAGAAAAAGAACACAAGACAAAGGCATGCCCGGGAGGCAAGATTATAAGTTTAAGGTCATGATCGGCACACTGTGAAACTACACAATCATGTATTTACAACTTCGCATATTATTGGTACTACTACTTTCTTAGAAGTTGCGACTTCGGCGGTAATGTCATGAAGTTGGTTGCTCCAACGAGGAGCACACGCTTCTTGCCGAACTTGACACTTGACTGACTCACGACTGCCATCCGGAGCACACCAGGAGCACGTCGCACCTTCCGCTCGGCAAACCTGAAAGAAAGCACCACTCCCTGCTCAATACACAGTGTTTCGGGGAATTCACCCCTCATCAAGTGTCAAGTTCGGCAAGAAGCGTGTGCTCCTCGTTGGAGCAACCAACTTCAATACTACTTTCTTGTTTTTTTTTCGGTCGGAGGCAAAAAGGTACGCGGGCGCGGACGTTAAACAACGAAAAAAGAAAGGGTGGCCTTAGGGTTGGTTCCCTGTAACAAGGCGGCAACGTCTGTAGAGCCTTCCCTATCAAAATAATAAATTCTACCACTAACGGAGCGCAATCCTCAGACACAACGGATGGCAGTCTGACTGTCACCTGGCAAGAGAAAATGCCAGATAGCACTGCAGCCAAGCCACAACCTGGCTATTATAGGCAGCGCTGCGCTTGGTGACCAAGCCGTGCGCCAGCCTCTTTGTTAGTCTTGATGGCCACAGCTGCTTCTGCGACCATGCCACCATAGAACACCAACGGTATGAAGGAGCCATGCTCGACTTCGTTGACACGTTCACCGCTTTTTCTCGCCTTCGAACTTTCCGTAGAGGGAGAGGAGGGACTTTGCACGATAGCTTGACGCTTGGGGATAAAACACCCTTGTGTCGAAGAATGCGTTGCGGCCATCGGTCCAGAATCCCTTCACCCGCGCGCGGGTCCGCACGGACATCAGGATCACTGTTGACTGATCGATATCGCGATGCCGATGGTGAAATGTTTCGCCGGATACTGGATAGGGCTGCTCCGCCTCCACTGACCTGTACTCGTACTACAAAAGCCTTTGGCTCCAGGCCAGCTCCACATCATGATGGAGCTTCTTGCACAACGCGATGAAGTCACATGTCTGTAATGTGGATGAACCTGATCGGCTGATGTCTTGCATAGTGTACGTTCTCGCGGGGGCTCCCCCCGAGGGAGTCGTTTCAGCCACATGAACCAGCCGTACAGGGAGGAGCTCCCCCCGGAGATGACACAGCACCGCCTTTTGTGCAGTGTTAGTTGCGTGGGACCCCGCAACCCTGAACATGTCGCGCGGGCTGCGGGCCCAGTGCGGGGACTACTGCGCATGCGGCGCACGCGCACATACTTGGTCTTGTTCGGGCCTGACACAGACAGTTGGCATGTTTTTTTTGGTTTCCGTCTGCTCATTTTCCTCTCTTCAACTGCAATCGTTTGGCATAAGAATTACCCGCAGAAGATGATGAGCACGATGGCAATGTCACGGCCTGTGTTCCCATCCTTCACTTTGCTGACGGCTGTGATTGGAGTTTTGGCGGCTTGTACGTTGCTTGATGTGCGTGCTGCTACCGGTGACGAGGCCTACGACTACGAGTCGTACAAACAAAGGAAGCAAACTTGCCAAACGGCGTTCCCTGCATTCGGCTTGTCTCTACCCATCTGCAGACGCTATTGTGGATATCTCAGCTCTTGTGATCATGGAGGATATTGCAACCCCGGGGGAGATTGCCTGTGTCCACCCAGATACCGTGGTACACAGTGCAAGACAGATCGCTGTTCTTCAGGAACATGTTACTGTCCCCGCGGTCTGACAGGAAAAGACTGTACGGAACCTGTGGGATGCACGCAGGCATGTTTGAATGGTGGAACCTGCATCAGTGAGACTGACCAATGTCTATGTCGACCAGGATGGACAGGAGGAAACTGTGGCCAGAGTGCGTGCGCGAAGCAGTGTGCAAACGGGGGCTCCTGCGTGGGCACTAATAGCTGCCAATGCCAAGTCGGCTGGGCAGGTGATCAATGCCAGACTAGCCTATGTACGGCAGGGTACTGCCAGAATGGCGGTTCCTGTATAGGTACTCACCTGTGTCGCTGTCGCAAAGGATTTACAGGGTCACGATGCGAGAACAAAGCCCAGACCATGTGTACATCAACAACAACGGGACGTGTCAGCTCTTGGGTTGCACTCAACTCCTCAATGGCTTTGTCACCGGCAGCACTTGCTTGTGTGGAAAGAGGATTCGATCTGATGAATTTCGAAGCATTCACCATGGAGATTCGACCCTGTGTGGAAGACTTACTCATGCTCATGCTTAAGTCGCATAGCTTTGGAAGAAGACTGTCACTGTGGACATCACACATTCATCTACACACGCGCGTCGTTTACCATCACGACGTCCATCAGCATAGAAGTGTGAGTCTTGTACCACCAGAGCATACACTTTCTCCTCACTTGCGCTACGATGTGTTGTGCTCCGGGTTCTGGCAGATCAGCACGGGTCAGGGTTTCTCCATTGCCAGATTGCACAAGGCTGCCCGCAACGTCACACCAGAGCACGGTGAGACGGCATGTCACTCAATTGGCCATTATTTCCCTCACATGAACATCCTAAAGAAAATGCATCATGACTTTAAAAAGGAATTAAACAATATTCTTGGTCACACCATCAGTGGAATGTCCTGGCTTGGAGCACTGTCCTCGACATCTCCCAGCCGCACGGTGCAGCTGCTGAAACATAAAACTACTGAACAGTTGGTGCTAGATGGTTCTTCCTCCGCCACTTCTTCTAACCACTATTCCCTGCTTTGTTTTAAGCTGTGCCTGAATGCGGGAAACTTGAATCCCGAATCGGGTCACTGTGATTGCGGTACTGGCTATACTGGAAAGCATTGTGAAGTCACACTACCCCCACCAGTAACCAGCTGCAAGAATGGGGGTACACTGGATAGTGGGCAATGCACGTGTAGGGGTAAATACAGCGGGCCGCAGTGTCAATATGTGAAGTGTGACTGCGGGACAGGATGCAAGTATCACAGAACTTTTGAGCGTGGTGGCGGAGGCTCTGTAAGTATAAGCGAAAAATGCAAATGTATTGATAACTCGGGCCAGTTCAACCAACCGTGCGATGTGGATGAGTGTAATTTGTCATGTAGCCCCGGACAGGTGTGCAAGGTCATGGAAAGTTTCCAAGATCATGGCGAGAGTACGTCCACGAGAAAATGGCAAAAGTGTGTGCAACGTTAGTGCAGTGTCCCACTTGCTGTTGTTTACTTAATGACAGTACTGACAGACCGCTGTGTGATGTTACTGCTCATCAGGGATATCAGACGTGTATCTGGTTTAGTTGGTGGACTCTAACGCATAACTTGTGCCCCGGAGTTTCCTTGTTTCCATATCTTTTTGTATTTAGTTTCCCTGGCTCACCATCTGAGTACTCCGGACAGGTGTGCAAGGTCATGCTCAGTCTCCAAGATTATGGCGAGAGTAAGGTCACGATTGAATGGCAAGAATGTGTGTAACGTTACTTACTTAGTGCAATGTCTCACTTGCTGTTGGTTACTAAAATTAGTACTGACAGGCCGCCGTGTGATGTTAGTGCTGATCAGGGATATCAGACGTGTATCAGGACTCTGGAGCATCTGAAAGTCGAAACTGACTGCTGGCATGTTGTCCCTAGTGATGTGATGACAAATTCCACCCTTTAAGAAACTCTCAAATTCCAGCAGCAACAAGTGAAGATAATTCCACTACCTTGTGCAGCCCTGGTCAATTGCTGTCCAGTTTGTTCTGTATCGGCCTTTTCTTTCCTTCCATCCCGTTTGCTCTTGTCATTCCTTTTCCTTTGTCTTTCATTGCAAGCTGGGCTTGTGATTCCTTTAAAACTACTTGTAAGTTAGAAGGAAACAGTGCCAGGTTCTGTCAAGATTCTGTGAAATTAAATGAGTTGTGAATTTGCAGTGCCCAGGGAATGAGCACGTGTGCTCACCAATTCTCTTTGAGTTATGAAGCTGCAGGACGCCTCCATTTCCCTGAATATAGTCGCACCTTTTTACACTAAACTTCAGGGCCAACAAAGGGGGTGTGACTTACAATCGAGCATGATACACTACTGCTGAAGTGAATGTATTGAAACGATATGACATGGACCTGAAAATAGGGATGCGACTTACAATTGAACAATCGGGGGGAAATACGGTAGTAATAGTAGTAGTAGAATTTATTATTTTGATAGGGAAGGCCCTACAGACGTTGCTGTCTTGTTACAGGGAACCCTAAGTGCTCTTTACAGAGCGAAACAAAAACGGATAGATGCTCAACCTGACGACACGAGACAGGCAGAGAATTCCACCTATCAGCGCCAAGGAAAGAAATGGAGAACATGCCATATCTAGTGGTAGCAGCGGGCAAAGAAAGTGAAGAGAATGATTGCCCTCTAGTGCGCCTCTCGGTGCAAGTAGCAGCCGACTGGAGGGTGAACATTGAGGAAAGAAGAGGACTTGTAAGCTGATGAATACAGCGGAAAACAAAAATAAAAAGCCTCAAGTTGAGACGAGATTCGAGGGAGTATAACTTAGCGTGCCGCAAAACAAAGACAGTCGGGGTACGGCGAGGGAGACCAAAAACCTGTTTCATGCTGATATGACTTAAAGTAACAAGGCGAGAGTATAAAGATGGTGTAAGACAGTGAGCATACGAGTTGCTGGCGTATTCAATAGTGGATTGGATGAGGGATAAATAAAATATTCGCTTAGTTGTGTGGTCTACTGTACGGCGGCAGCGGCGGAATGCTCCTATCTTCTTATAAACAGATGTACATAGTACTACATACATGGTTGACTTGATCCTCAAAGGTGAGGTGTTGGTCAATAATGAGGCCAAGATAACGCGCTGTGGCAGAAGGTCGAATATCGACACCACCGCATGCAATGGTAAGATCCGGCGGAAGAGGCAGAGCCTTCTTCCGAAGCACCATGAACTTCGTTTTCTGGGCATTCAAGATGAGACTAATGCTTCCAAGGTACGTATTTAGTCTGTTCAACTCACTTGTCAACTTGTGCGGTACTCTATTTCCCAAGTCTTGTCTAAATCATACCATAACAAAAAATTGAATAGAAGTCAGAGCGGTCGGTTGCAACGCGGGAAGCACTGGCCTGATGATCGGGCAGCGTGAAACTCAGAGTTCCAAGCAACATCTGCACGACGTTGGTGTTAAAGAGCTCTGGACCGGGGTATTGAGAGCTCTGGCACGGGGTATTGAGAGCTCTGGCCCCGGGTATTGAGGCCTGCTTGAGAAGTGCATGCCGCTATTATACCTGTATTGTGCAATTGCAAAGTAAATACTGTACATATTATTAAGTGGAAGGGTAGCTTGGAAATATGGCCATTTTTCGGAGTTGACTTGAACCAGTCAGAACACACTTTTTCCCACTGGCTACTGCATGCCGAGCGTGAATACTGATTCAAACTTCGCCAAAGGCGATAATGGCATTGAATAGGGCATTTCCACATGCAGGCCAAAGGCCTTCTTACCGGGTACCCTATTATGTTTTTGTATGGATGAGCGGAAGTCTGATAGTGTTGAGGAAATACAAACAGAAGCAGGGAGTGAATTCTAGCGATCTGCACCTAAGAAACTCAATGCGTACAAGCAAGAGTACCATCATCTAGATCAGTACGACTCATCTGTTCACGAAGTAACTTGGCTCACAGTGCAGTCTGCCCATCATGGTAAGATAGTGCTGGGTGCTGTATACAGGCCAGGATCCGCCTCAGACACTGATATCTCAACACTTGAGCACCTCGATGGCATCCTGGATAGCGTCAGAAAACACGGCACCCACACCATGCTGGTCGGAGACTTCAATGTCCACAACACAGCTTGGCTCGGCAGCTCTAAGACCACCCGTGCAGGGGAGTACATGGAGGAACTAAGCGCTGCCCACAGCCTCATGCAGCATGTCCAAGAACCAACCCGAGGTCTCAACACCCTGGACTTAGTGCTCTCTGACTTCACTGGTACTGTGACCACCGGTATCTCGCCACCGATAGGAAGGTCAGACCATTGTGTTGTCCACGCTGTGCTCGCTCAAGCCCCGCTAGAAAATGAGCCCAGCACACGGAGGCGTGTGTGGCGATATGGCCAAGCCGACTGGAACAGACTGCGTGCCCACTACCGTCGCATTGCCTGGGCAGCTGAGTTTCCGGAGGACCCAGAGGAAGCATGCAGCCTTGTTACTAGGCACATCGTGTCTGGGATGCTGCAGTTTATTCCCCACAAGATGCTGGAAACAAGGCCGTCCGATCCGAGCTGGTGGACACCAGAATGCACTGAGGCTCAACGTGCCAAAGAGAAAGCATGGAAGGCCTGGCGTCACCAGGGGCCCAGCGAATGCCTGAAGCAGTCGTTCATGGCAACTGTCACTCAATCTATTACAACCCAACATCGTGCACAACAAGCTGAAGAGCAGACAGTCCGAGAGCGTCTCACACGTGGTTCCATGAGAGACAAGGACTGGTGGAGGAATGTCAAGCGCGCCGCCGGTCTGGGTAGGACTACAGACGTGCCAACACTCACTGATGCTGACGGGCACGAGCACAGTACATCGAAAGCCAAGAGCGAGTGCCTTGCTAGATTCTTTGCTGAAAAATGTAGCCTTGGGGATAATGACATCGACAATGCTGAGTTACCAGCAACACCCCGCACTACCACTCCGGGCCTGCAGCGCATCCGCTTCCGCGTCTCTGAAGTCCAACAGTGCCTGAAGCGTCTAAACACATCCAAATCCACTGGTCCAGATGAGATCCCAGGACGAGTACTCAAGGAGTGTGCAGCTGAACTAGCACATCCGCTGGCTAGATTGTTTCGCCTGTGTTTTGCAAATGGAGTCCAGCCACAATCATGGAAAATTGCCCGTGTCGTTCCAGTGCACAAGAAAGGACCCAAATCCATGATGAAGAACTACCGGCCTATATCTCTCCTGACGATCATCTCTAAGATCATGGAAGGTATCATCAATCGGCAGCTTGTGAACCACCTGGAAACCCACCAACTCTTCTCCTCGTCCCAGTTTGGCTTCCGACGTGGACTGGACACAAGTGACCTACTGACGGCTCTCCAGCATTCCTGGGCCACTACCCTGGCTGGCGGCGGTCTTGTGCATGCCCTGGCAGTTGATATTGCGGGGGCTTTCGACAAGGTTTCCCACCCAGGTGTCCTTGCGAAGGTACAGCAATGTGGCATCCACGGCCAACTCCTGGCTTGGCTAAGGTCGTATCTCCATGACCGAAAACTGACTGTAGTTGTTGGCGGTCAGTCCTCCCCACTGTTCCCGATCAAGGCTGGAGTGCCCCAGGGTAGCCTCCTAGGTCCCACTCTTTTCCTGTTATATGTAAACGATGCAGAACAGTGTTTAGCCCCAGGCTCCAGTCTAGCTGTCTATGCGGACGATACAACACTCTATGCCCTAATCAGAAACCCAGATACCATCGCTGCTGCTTGCAATAGCCTCCAAGCATCTATTGACCGCCTGCAGACTTGGGGTGCCCAATGGAAGATAAAGTTCGAGCCATCAAAATCTCAGGCAATACTCCTTGACCGCCACAGACCATCCCTGGATGTCCCACAGCTCACATTTGATGGCATGCAGGTGCCTGAGAGCCCTCAGCTCAAGCTGCTAGGAGTGTTATTTGACAGTACTCTCTCCTTCCGGGCCCACATCCGTTCCCTTGCCGTTAGAGCCAACCAGCGACTCGGCCTGCTCCGAAAGGCATCTCGGATCCTGGACAGTGCAGGGCGCCTAACTGTGTACAAAGGATTTGTACGGCCTATAATGGAGTACGCCCCTCTCGTCTGGGCAAGTGCGGCACATTGTCACCTCCATCAGCTGGACCTGGTCCAGCGTCGAGCCATGAAGGTTATTGGCCCCTCATTGCTCCCCAGCCTGGCAATCCGAAGGCATGTTTACGGGCTGTGCTACCTGTATAAGCTGCAATGCATACCAGGTCCAGCTCTGCTCACCAACATGGTACCTCCCCCAGCAAGAGTTAACGCTGCACCCCGGACGCGCCGGCAACGCCAGTCCCTCGGTGGCCACTCTTTCCAACTCGCAACTCCTCTGCCAGCCTCCAGTCCAGAGTTCATCCGCCGCTCCTTCCCATACTTTGTCCTGGAGAGCTGGAACACACTGCCTGCCCCAATCCTCGCCGAACGCCCAACTCTCAAGAAATTGCCGACATTCAAGACCAAGGCCTACCATCACCTCCGCCAGACCAATTGGCTATGGGCCACTGAAGTCCACCAGCACTGAGAATAACCGGTTGTCTCTATTATTATCATTTTCTGTCTCTCTCTCTCTCTCTCTCACTCTTCCTCTCCTGGGAAGCTCCTCATGCTCATTCTCCCTTTCTCTGTCCATTTCCCCTTCCTGATGCGTAGACCAACTGTTGAACCCGAGACCACTAGGTCGGGGGGAGGTTGACCTACCTCATCGGCACGCATGCCACGCTCCTCTGTGTTGTCAAAGTTCGCTTGTCCACTTTTGTCTACCTCCCCTTTTATGTTGCTGGCCAGTGCTTTGTAGTAAAAAAAAAAAAAAAAAAGAGTACTCTTGGTACAAGCCATAGCGGTTATATATTAGCCGGGGGGAAGAGCAAGATACAGAGTAACCTGTGAGCGGGTGCATGGTGCTGTGTGTGTGGCATTGACTCTAGTATCAAAACAGTCGGTTAGCATCGGGCTACACATCTTATGTAATGATCTATAAATATGTACAAAAAAATAATTGAATCGCAAACGTAAGGAGATAGAAGCTACAGTCCATTCATAAAAAGATGGGTCCTGGCTCTGGCGAGCTCCCGTATTTGGCGATTTTTCGTGATTTCATCGTACACAGTGCAGTGCTGCGAACTTTGATATTTGAAAAAGGGTCCAAAAAGGGTGCCTGAACTGGGGTTCGAACCGCAGAATGCACTGTTGCAGGCGGGGTCAAACGGCCTGGATTTTGATGGGTTTTCCCAATTCAGTGCTTTTGGGGCAAAACCTGGCCGAAATCCTATTCTTGCCATGGCTTGCTTTTTGGACAAAAAAACTTCAGAAACATAATTGGAAGAGGATTTCATATGGGATTGCAGAAAAAAATTCTAAAAAAACTCAACGTTTGACCCATTTATGGCCAAAAGCTAGAAGTTCATTTTTTTCTGAATGGACTGTAGGTGGTGCCTGGCTAGAATAGCAGAAATATCGCAGAATCTAGGAAAACCCAAAACAGTTCTAACTGCACGGTTGCTGAGGCAAGTCAAGCAATCGTGTTGCCCAGCCTGTAGACTGTGACTCAGTGTGAGAAAACGCACTGGAGCTGTACTCTAGCTGAGCTTGTGTGAACGAGCAGTGTCGATCTAATGGTTCACGATTGAGTTGATCAGACATCTGTTTCTCGCTTCTGTAACCTTGTATTGGCACATTTAGGGTACCTGTAAGAAGGCCTTAGGCCTGTGGGGATTGCCCTATCAAAAATGTAATAATTAATAATAATAATAATAATTTTTAAAGAACTCTTCCTCTCCTCCATGCGCTCTCACAGCCGACGTACTGCTACCCTCAGTAGCCATTACACACACCAACCAAGGAAGGGTTGCAGGTAGATACTGAAATTCCTCCTGACAGCTGTTTCGCCTTCATAAGGCTCATCAGAGAAGGTGATATTGAATAGGATGATATCATGTGGAGATGGTCAGATTTATACTACAAAACATGGGCGCAAGATTACGGGCAAAGTGTGAGAATGAGAAGTTACAATTCTCCTTCCTTGGTTGGTGTGTGTAATGGCTACTGAGGGTAGCAGTAAGTCGGCTGTGAGAGCGCATGGAGGAGAGGAAGAGTTCTTTACATTTTATTGGCCGAAGAGTACCGTTCATCATTTGAAATAATTACTACTGTGCGCCAGTGGAGCGGTACTTCAGTGAGTGCGTCGATAATGGAAGGAAGGGAGCGGTGTCATTATCGTGGAAGCATGGTCTTCGTCGACAACTCAGCTGTGGGGGCAGACGAGCGAATTCCTCCTAGGACTCTCATTTCTGCTTTCGCCACGCTCGCCGGGTTGTCTCGACGTTCAACGGCAGCGAGCAACGGAGGCGCAAATGGGGACAGCGCGAGGTAGCGGTCGGTCCAGCTGCGGACGGTGCGCAGCAAGGTGTGACGGCCAGCGGAGATCTGTTGCTCGAGAGAACGCCGGAGGGGACTCTGCGGGGACAGTCGACGTGGTGAGTCTCTGCATGCCTGCGCGGTTGGCTTGAGAACTGCCCAAGTGAAAAGTAGATCTACATGACTACAGTCCATTCATGCGTGTGTGCACTCTTTGTAACTTTTGCTGCACTGCACGCTTAGTACTCTACTTTCTTTCACTTTGTTTGGTGGCTCGCCAAAATTCTTAAACTATCACCTTGCCGTTAGAAAATTAATGTTAGCAGCTTGTGATTGGATTTCTCACCTGCCATTTTCTTGGAACCCCTGGCACTGTGTTGCTGGAGAGGTTAGCAGCTTGTGATTGGATTACTCACCTGCCATTTTCTTGGAACCCCTGGCACTGTGTTGCTGGAGAATTGTAACTTCTCATTCTCACACTTTGCCCGTAATCTTGCGCCCATGTTTTGTAGTATAAATCTGACCATCTCCACATGATATCTTTCTATTCAATATCACCTTCTCTGATGAGCCTTATGAAGGCGAAACAGCTGTCAGGAGGAATTTCAGTATCTACCTGAAACCCTTCCTTGGTTGGTGTGTGTAATGGCTACTGAGGGTAGCAGTAAGTCGGCTGTGAGAGCGCATGGAGGAGAGGAAGAGTTCTTTACATTTTATTGGCCGAAGAGTACCGTTCACCATTTGAAATAATAATAATTTTATAATAGCAATAAAGAGAACAAATTCTGCAGTCATCGCCACACTACAACGAAGTCATGAAAGTTTACCAGAATTAATTTTCTTGTCACATTCATCAGTGGAAAGTCGTGACTGAAGAGTAACCATGCTGAACAATGATTAAATATACATCCAATGATGTGTTACGAGAACAAAATACAGTGCCAAAATAGAATGAGGGAAGGTGAGACAATAGAAGTGAAGTGAGAGCTAAGTGCAACGGCGGGTGAGAAACTAATTATAACGCTAAAACTGTGTAGTGAGACAAACAATCATGCTGTGCACCTACGAAAACAATTTTAACGCAACTACATGTTTCTTCTGCTTACAAAGATCAGGCTTATGCAAACGAATACAAACAGCCTCAAGTACTTTCAACTGACTAGCATACCGTGCACGACAAAGAACAGAAAAACTAAAATCATCATACACCTGCAGACACTTAGGGTGAGACAACAAGTGAAGAAAAACGGCAGACTTCTTACGATCACAATCACCATCTGATTCCTCGTCTCCAACAACCGCAACCTCGTCCTCCGTCTCATCTCCCAACTCGTCCTCTGTGTCGTCCTCCGTGTCATTCTCCTCATCAACACCGATCGGTCCCAGGCTCGCTTCATGTTGTTTAACCTCTGTTCGTTGACTCCTCCGTTGATCTTGATGGTAAATTGTTACCATTGTTGTTGTTGTTGTTGTTGTTGTTGTTGTTGTTGTTGTTGTTGTTGTTGTTGTTGTTGTTGTTGTTCCTGTTGTTGTTAAATATTATTGTGTTCCCAGTGTCCTCGCCGGTGCTTGACCTCCAGTACTGTAATAATTCATTGAATAATTAGCCGTTGATCGTCTAGGTCTTTGAATGTTGATTGTGTTACTTTCTTTGTTGAATTCCGTTCCCTTCAGCCTTCTTTCTCGTTGTTCACGTTCAGTGCTTGCCTCATCCATATAGGCACGTGCCACCGACACCACAGACTCAGCCCCAGCACTGCCGATGATAGATGTAGGTGGCGGTTCTGGGGGAGGCAACGGCAAAGACGGCGATGAGGGCATCACCTCATCACAGTGTCCACTTTGGTCTCGAGCTGAATGTTGTTGTGGTGTGTTATCTTGTGTTGTTATGGTGCATTGTGTTGTGGTGACAATATGCCCATTATTATTAGGACTTCGGCATAGAGGCAGCCATTCATGCCATGCACCAAGTCTACACCCAAGAGGAAACGGAGGGCGTCATTATGGCGGACACGGCAAATGCGTTCAATAACCTGAACCGCAATGTGGCCATCCGAAACATTCGCCACCAATGCCCCTCTACTGCAGCAGTTGTAATCAATTCGTACCAGCGGCCCAGCAACTTGTATGTGGCAGGGGAGTGTATTCTGTCCCAAGAAGGCACAACTCAGGGGGACCCCCTGGCGATGCCTTTCTATGCCCTCGGCATCCTCCCTCTTGCGAGAGCAGTGGCAACCCCGGACACTTGCCAGCTATGGTACGCGGACGATTCATCTGCAGGTTGTCGTCTTGTAGCAATTCGATCGTGGTGGGGCAAGCTGCAGGCTGAAGGTCCGTCCTACGGATATCACCTCAATGCCCGGAAGTCTCTGACAACCCAATACGCCTCATCCCGCGCGATCACAGCGGCGCTCACCACCAACATCCTCGACCAAGACTTCAGTGTGACGGAAGCTCTTGCCAGCGTTGCCTCGGCCAAAAGGTCACAGCGTGTAGATCACCGCCAGAAAGCAAAGACCGACATTCGTGGCTTCACTGCCGACGCATCGCCCACTTTGCAGCACACGATTCAATTGGCAAGTGAACCTGGCGCCTCCAGCTGGCTCACTTGTCGTCCGTTATCCCGTCATGGATTTGTGCTATCCAAAAGCGGGTTCTGTGATGGTTTGGCACTGCGTTATGGCTGGCAGCCTTCTCGCTTACCGTCAACTTGTACCTGTGGAGCCAGTTTCACAGTGGCCCATGCCCCGACATGCTGTACTGGAGGTTTCCCGTCACTTCGACACAATGAGGTGCGGGACATAACTTCCTCGCTATTAAAACGCGTCGCGAATAGTGTCGCCATCGAGCCACTTGCAACCGCTATCTGGTGAGCAGCTCCACTACAAGACTGCCTCCACAGAAGACCAGGTTCGACTTGATGTTGCGGCGAGTGGTGTTTGGGGAGGTCGATTTGAGAGAGTCTTTCTCGATATCCGAGTTTTCAACCCCTTTGCTCCCTCAAATCAGCACACGTTTCCGTCAATGAAAGGGTGAGCATAAGCAAATGAATCGAAGGAAACTGGTCAACTCAGAGATCATCTGTCATTGAGTATTCCGTAAAAGGAGGCCTCGACAGCAGAAAAGCTAAACTTAGAAAAGAGATCCTGTCAGCTTTTCCATTATTTATTGTATTCCACCTAAAATCAGCACACTTTTCGTAAATGACAGAGTCAACACAAGCAAATAAATCAAAGGGAACTGGTCAACTCACCTGTCATTGAGTAATATTCCGTGAAAGGAGGTCTCAGCAGAGCCGAAGCGAAATAAGCCAGGAGACGAAAATATCCGAAACAGCTCATGAGAAGCAGTTCCAAAGAAGGAAGTAAGTAGTTCCTCGCGCATGCACATCAGAAAACGGACGTCTGCACTGCATGCATGCGCGAATGCAACACATGTGCCTGCCGTGCACGTGCACAGCACGCGGCTATAGCGCTACCAAGCGTTGGTAGATCTAATACCGAGCACCTTACGTAGAAGCTTACGTAGCCTAAGTGAAATACCGAGCACCTTACGTAGAAACTTACGTAGCATAGCGGTGTCGTTTTTCTTGCCATGTGAACACAATGCAATGGGGCTGTTAAGTGATGACGTCACAGTTCCTTCGATACGCATAGCAACGATCCCACCGGGACAAACAAAAGTAGCGTCGTCTCCACCGAACCAGTTGTCAGCGGCAACATATAGGAATCGTGTACATTTCTTTGTTTCTTCTTTGCTGTTTTCAGTGAGTGTTTTGTTTTCTCTTTGTCCTTGATCTCGACGGCGTTGTCGTGCTCATTACCTTACTGAGACGTCTCTTGTGACTGTAGCCAGTGTCACGGAGGATTTTATTGGCGTGACGAGGTAGATCGCCGAGATCGAGCGTGAAAAACGCTCTGCATTAGTAGCTCCTGTAGAATGTCTTCTGGGATGGCGTATCCATGGTCAACAAAGCCAAGGTGCAAGACAGCATAAGAGATCGTGTAAACGATGTGAACTCCAAAAGGTAAGCTCCTGAACAAGTGGAAAGATATGTGTATTTACAAACTCTCTCTACATCCATCAATTGCCGCTATGCATTGCATTTTGTTTTCGCAGATAATCTGGACAAATAAATTATATTGTAACTGGAGAGTGCAATCGTGCTTGGGATCCATCCCAATGTCATCACATGGCTGTGGTGACTAGTGTATACCTGGGAGAGTTTTTCCTCAACTGAGACGGAGTGTAGGTGGATGGATTATGAGAAATGCGAAGATGTGGAGTAAGTTGTGTCGAAGAAATGTGTAATAAAATAAAATTTACTTTACACTCAAACATACACTGTACATGTAACATCATGATCACATTGATCAGTAATGATTCCATCTTCATATCTCCGCAACAGGTACGGCATACGCACCGAATACATGGTGTGTGTGCACCCGCGCGCGTACATGCACACACTCTCATGCATGGCCGAGTTGGCCGGATGAACAGACCACGCATTTGCACGAGGTGTCCATCATGTCATTGGAGTGCTGTACTTTATGACTTTATTCCATAGTATATCTTGCCCCTGTCAAATGGAGTTTGTGTCTATGCTCAGCGGGTATCCGGCCATGACGCCACACTGCAGTCAGCGCTGGAATTAAAATAGCACTTCATGGATTATTTTAACTAATTTCCTTTGCGTTCACTTTGTTGAGCCCGTGGTTTCATTTCTGTGTTCTGTTATGGTTGGCCTCTGGAAATAATCGGAGTGGATGTCATTTTTGTCATATGTGTGTGCCTTGTGCAACAGGTTCAAGGCTAGATGCACTTCACATTCGGCGTGCGATCTCGGCGTCTGGGACCTGATAACGTCTTGGTTGGATGTGTAATCGAGGATGATACTACTCGGCACACCAATGTACATGTCAATGTAATTTTTTACTTTTTCAGAGCTGCACTATTTACGTTTTGATGCTTACTTCGGTGCTAGCGTGTTTCCCCGGATTATTTCTATCATCATGCGTGTTCTTGGGCTGAGCGAGCACATGCACGAGTGTGCAGCTATAGCCCTGTGTATCTTTGATGACACTTTGTTCTGCAATGCATGTACCTTGTAACCGTATGTGCTTGCACTGCTTCGTGTGGCCTGCGTATTTCAGGACTATTCAGTGCATTAGACCCAGGTTGGTTTGGTTGCCGGATGATCTCTTGTTGCAACGCTCTGTGTTTTGTATTCATCAATTTTTGGGCTTGAGAATTGAGCTGGTGTGTGGTTCCCAATATGAAAACATCATGCTGGTGCTCTGTGTTTCGATTATCGACTGTCCGAGCAGTCACGATTCATTACCAGAACGGTCAATACTGTAGTCTCTTCACGTGTTTGTCCTTTTGTGTTTTCGCCGGGGGAATTAGCTGTGACGTTGCACATAGAACGGCAGTGTTGCATCACTGCACGACCCTGCCTCTGCATCTGACTTCATTTCCCCAGGATCTGGTGCAGATACACCAGACAGTCACTTCCTGTAAACACGCAAACAGCAAAAGAAGAGATCCCGCAAATCAGGAAAAACCATTGTGGAAAATATCGAGTAGATCATACACCATTCAATAATCTGGAGTAATTACAGTGAGACAAACACTTCAAACAGTGCTCTCTCTCTCTCTCTCTCCATCCTTCCAAAATACCCTGTAACAATTCCCTAGAATTATTTTATTTTATATTCTCAGGACATCATTCTGAACAACTTCTTCCATGGGTCTTCAATCACCACGGAGGGCGAGAATATATCTAAGTCATGCAGTCTACGGGAGGTGCGGGCTGTCATGGATATAGAAGCTGATATTGTGCCAGCGTGAGGGCAGAGACAGAAAGAAGACATTGATTTCTTGAACAACTCACCTACATATAATCGAATCCACAGGGAGCGGTCGTACTTTGATCCGTCAGGACGCGAAGAATCTTCAAAGCACTCTCAAACACGGAGTTTTACAGTGGGCAGCCAATTTCACAGCCATTATGAAGGCCCTCGACGACTACAGGAGATTTGTAGAGGAAAGAACAAGGAGTAAAGAGCGACAACAATCGCTTGAAGAAAAAGCAAACAAAAACTGGTCTCTCTCCAGTCATTTAGATGCTGTTGCCTTTGACAACTGGTTCCATCCAGAGGACGCGACTTTTGTTTGTCCCCAGTGCTCTCCGTTGCTATGCCGCGTATCGAAGGGGCCGTGACGTCACACTTAACCCTTTGGTGCCTGACTGAATTTTAGTTTTGGGTCAATTTTTTGGAAAGCCTATATCTCCGCAACCGTTTAGATGATGTATCGACAAAAGTATGTATTCTGAATGGCAAGACACAGCAAAATCCGATTTTTGAATTTTCAAGTCAGAAAAATGCTGCGCTGGTCCAAGAACATCTTGGTCGCCAACACCACTCAGCACGCCGAATCCACTACCTCGTCCACGGCCTCCACCACGGCCTCCGCCACACGCGCCACGCACGCCACGATCAGCTGTTCCATCAGCTGGCTGAGCTCGACCAGCGCCGCGAGCAATTCCTCCGCGCAGCGCGAGCGGAGCACGTCCACGAACTGGCTGCGCTTGCCCTCGCCCTACAGCTTCTTGAAGCTCATCGTCGGAAATTTTGTCCTCATCTGAAGAGCTGCCATTCTCAAGAAATTCACTGAAAACCAAATCATCGTTGAGTCGAGCTTCCTCATCTGATGACGGCAGGTTTCCGTCAGAGAAAAGAGCGTCAGATTATTCACCATCGTCGTCTTCTGATTCTCCTTCTACAGGGGCATCATCGGCCTCCAGCTGTTCAAACAACTCAAGCGCTCCTGCAGCATCCATGACGGATGTTTCTGTTTCGGTACATTTCGTATTTCAAGGCATATCCCGAGGCTATAGGTATCATTGATTAAAGGACCATTCTGGAACATTCAGCATAATTGTATTTCTCTTGCTAGGCTGTTCATTACGAATTATTAGCCCTCCACTGTCTGCTATCTCAACCCTACAGCCTCCCATTATAATGGAACTCCCTTCAATTTAGACTACGTCTTTGGGAAATCCTCAAATATATAATAATAATAATAATAATAATAATGTCGGCTGTACTGTAGTAGCCATGAACTGTACTAGTCGAAAACGAAGCGAAACAGCAACGTTTTGTTCATGTTGCGGGACGCGTGTGTAGGCTGCCACGCTCGATTGACTTCCGCTGATCTGCGCGATGATCACGACTCGACTTTTTCAAATGCAACCCCCCTACTTTCTCTATTGCTATCTACCATGATCTACAGGCCAGCTACTGAAGAGTCTCTGTACAAAAATCAGGCACCTGCGATGTACGAGACTGGCTCTGTGCTCGATTTTAGTATGCCCTGTCAGCATAGGTCGAGATCGACCTACCGGCACCTAAGCCCCATACTATAATATATAGGCCATAGGCATAGGGAGGTTCTGCTCTTCGTTTTGGGAACGCGACGCAAAGAATCACGCGAACTTTCTTCCCGTTCCCGTAACGTAAAGAAATGCTTTTCTGCTCTACGTTTCCATGGTTTCACCTAGTACCTAGAGAAGTCACGTGGAATGTGCACTGGGAATTTCCCCTTCCATATTTGGCAGTTTTCTGCATGCAGTTGATCGATACCCAGCAAATCCGTACGCATTTTCTCTGCGTGTGCCACAACGTAGAGAACCCCATCTCCGCGTAGAAATCTGAAGCCAAAACACGCGAAGCCGTAGACTCTAACCCAGACACCTGCTCTCTACGTGATTTCTCTACGTTTCACCAAGGGCATGTTCGATTGTACGAATCCATCAGCCCCGGACCCGGATTCGCCAAATTTGTGCATGTTCGATTGTACGAATCCGGATCCCGAGAGCACGGATTCGGATCCAGTCGACGTCACTTTTTTCAGAGAAACGCGCAGTTTGCCGCAGAGCAGTGTGAGAGCACGTGCTGGACACCGACCTTGTAGTGTAAAGCCCGGCCAAGAGCACGAGGGAAAACTTTCCGAAAGACTCGCAGCGCGTGCGTCGTCGAAAAGATAACGTCAACAAAAAATTCCGCCGTGGGCCAACCCATCCGCGAGTTGCACACTCTTGCTGAGTCTTGGTTTCACCAAGAGTACATAACCAGTTATGTACTCTTGGTTTCACGTATAGCAGAACCTCCCGACTAATAGAAAAGCTGACAGGATCGCTTTTCTAAATCTAAATCCCTGGTGGTTTATGGTTTGAGGTTATTCTTTGCCACTCAGATTAACACACTTCCAGATGACGCACCAATTAGTTGGGAGACGGATACTTAAAAATATTTGGACAAGACGAGGAAAGATTATTGAGTGACTAGCATTAGACCAAGGATTCGACTACTGACTAGACTCTGGGAAGTCTCGTTATAAATTACTACAATAAATGTACGGTGCAATGCATGAGCATGCCCAATTAGTTGGCGCGCATATTATGTGTATAGCCCGACTATGTACACTAGAAAGGGATGTAATTAGATCAAATGTACGGTGGTTTATGTGGTTTTATGTGCAGCGCAGGGCCAGGGGCAGAAGGAGGGAAAACGGCCTACACATGTGTATGGTACTAATTATTGCATGCAGGGGTAGGGGGTAATGGTGCAATTATGGGGGTTATGAAGTGTGTATTTAGAAAAGCGATCCTGTCAGCTTTTCTATTATTGTGTTCACATGGCAAGAAAAACGACACCGCTATGCTACGTAAGTTTCTACGTAAGGTGCTCGGTATTTCACTTAGGCTACGTAAGTCTCTACGTAAGGTGCTCGGTATTAGATCTACCAACGAGTGGTAGCCGCGTGCTGTGCACGTGCACGGCAGACATTGTGTTGCAGCGCATGTCCGTGTTTGGATGTGCATGCGCGAGGAACTTTCTCCTTTGGAACTGCTTCTTGTATGAGCTGTTTCGGATATTTCGTCTCCTGGCCTGGCTTATTTCGTTTCGGCGCTGCTGAGACCTTTCGCAGAATATTACTCAATGACAGGTAAGTTGACCAGTTCCCTTTGATTCATTTGCTTGTGTTGACTCTTTCATTTACGAAAAGTGTGCTGATTTTGGGCGGAATGCAATAAATAATGGAAAAGCTGACAGGATCTCTTTTCTAAATAATTAATTTAGCTTTTCCGCTGCCGAGGCCTCCTTTTACGGAATACTCGATGACAGATGATCTCTGAGTTGACCGGTTTCCTTCGATTCATTTGCTTATGCTCACCCTTTCATTTACGGAAACGTGTGCTGATTTTATTCGGATTTAGATCCATTTTTATCTCTTTGCCCTTGTCTACAGTGTGCGAAGAACGCGAGTTCACCTTCTTGACGGTAAGGCTTATGTTAGGTGTGTTGTCGAAATACTCATATTCATTGTACAATGGTACGTTAAAAGTAAGGCACTGGTCAGTGGCATACTATCGTTGGCAGTTCCCAATCTGGAGGGAAAGGTTCAAGAATCCATTGACCGAGTTTGCAAAATAAATTCGCATATCCGGGAAAATCATTGTGGAGAGGTTCAGTAAACTTGTTTGCTTCATACGAAACAAGCCAATGGGTGCAGTCTCGTGAAGATCTCGCACTTGTATGATTGGATTTGTTTACTCTAGTCTGGGCTGTTTGATTTATTATTTGTGAGTACCGCCGAGATTGCAGTGCCCCAAATAAAGTTTCGTGCCGCCAAAGCAAGAATTACGATCTGCAATCTGTTTGTAGTACCTGCAAGAATGTGCTGTACATGTATCGTACATTCTCTGTTGCTGTTTCAGTTGCCGTCATGTTGCTAAAGAAAGGTTCAGTAGAGAGGTTCTGCAAAACGAAAATTCGAACGAAGTTTCGCGACAGTCCTTGCGAAAGTGTGTACGAATTTTTGCACGAGCTTTGCGTTCTGCACATTTTCGTAGTTTGCGCGGGCCAAGCGCACGTACGCCATGACCCGATCTCACGAAAGTGTGTACGACAGTTCATTTCGCGTTCCCTGCTAGTTTCGCGTCCAAAGTTGCGAAAGTTCGTGCGAAGTTTCGCACTTCATGACGTAGAACGAAAGTTTGTACGCATTTTCGTTTTACAGAACCTCTCTATAGCTCTAGTGACTCGTTTCTTTCATACGAGACGAGTCAATGAGTTGGTGTGGCTTAGAATCTTTCGCTGTAGAAGAAATCTATTCGTATGTCTATTGGAGAAATAATTGTATTCACTGGTTATAAAATAGGTTAAGACAAACTCACACAATAAATACCATCGGTCCCTTGGTGTTCGTCCTAAAGAGGTTCGACTGAATATCATTCATACTCACCAAAAGATGTGCAAGATTTTATTATTATGGAGTGCCTTTTTTTATCTCTCAGTACCTCCAACCATAGCCTTGCCCCATTTATCCTCAGGATCAGTGTAGTTGTTGGAACGAGGTGTCGGACTCAGCAATGTATTTGTTTACATTTTAATACATGTTTATTGTTCCTCCTTTGCTGTGTTGTTTTAGAAAATCGTGGACTAACAGTCATTGAACTACTTCCAAAAGTTGTATCGACATCAACAGGATTACCATTTCAGTGCAATATGATGCAGGATGACCTTATCACGATAACCCATGATTATAAACCATTATAAACACAGAATCAACAAAAACATCTGCGACACGCACCTGGCGCATGGCTACATTAAATTTTCTCAAATAAATCTGATCGAGGGTGGGGAAATCTAAATATCTGAAAGGCAAGACAAATTTATGACAGTCATGAAATTCTGCAACAGCAACATGCACAGAATGACCTCCGTATAAAATAAAAAAAGGATCACCACGGTCCACCACTACTCACATGTTTCCCCGCAGAAGAACATGCTAGTGCCATTTTCTGCAAGAAAAGGCTTGCACATCAATGCGTATAATACGGTGTTGATATGATGTGAAGGCCATCATTTACTTATTGATATAGGACATTCCATTGATTGGTGACAGAAAAAAAAGAAAGAAATTATAGCAATAAAAACTGCTTCATGGCAGTTTTCTAAAAAAAGTTATTGTGTTCTAGTCCATGGACCCCGTCTAAAAAGTAAGAAATTAACAAAATGTGATAGCCGAAAGTTAAAATTTCACACAAAACCTCACAATAATCACACACACAGAATGAAAAGCTACATGTAGAAGACCTTTTCCCCTCGTGATCCTCTTTCCTATGCATGCATGACATGCATGTTGCCAATTGTTGGTGCAGTACAAGTTTAGTGTTGAAAGCAGCATTTCAAGTGTTGTGATTATTGTGAGGTTTTGTGTGAAATTTTCACTTTCGGCTATCACATTTTGTTAATTTCTTACTTTTTAGACGGGGTCCATGGACTAGAACACAATAACTTTTTTTAGAAAACTGCCATGAAGCAGTTTTTATTGCTATATGAACTATTGCATGCAGGGGTCGAGATCCAAGCATGGGATGCGTATTTAGAAAAGCGATCCTGTCAGCTTTTCTATTATTGTGTTCACATGGCAAGAAAAACGACACCGCTATGCTACGTAACTTTCTACGTAAGGTGCTCGGTATTTCACTTAGGCTACGTAAGTCTCTACGTAACGTGCTCGGTATTAGATCTACCAGCGGGTGGTAGCCGCGTGCTGTGCACGTGCACGGCAGACATTGTGTTGCAGTGCAGTCCGTGTTCGGATGTACATCAGGGAGTCGTAAAAGTATTTTACGACTCCCTGATGTACATGTACATGCGCAAGGAACTTCCTTCTTTGGAACTGCTTCTTGTATGAGCTGTTTCGGATATTTCGACTCCTGGCCT
This sequence comes from Sycon ciliatum, assembly GCF_964019385.1. Classification (NCBI taxonomy): domain Eukaryota; kingdom Metazoa; phylum Porifera; class Calcarea; order Leucosolenida; family Sycettidae; genus Sycon; species Sycon ciliatum. Next base: position 23,571,344 of record NC_088654.1, read on the forward strand.
GGCTTATTTCGTTTCGGTGCTGCTGAGACCTCCTTTCGCGGAATATTACTGACAGGTGAGTTGACCAGTTCCCTTTGATTCATTTGCTTGTGTTCACTCTTTCATTTACGAAAAGTGTGCTGATTTAGGGCGGAATGCAATAAATAATGGAAAAGCTGGCAGGATCTCTTTTCTAAATTATTTAGCTTTTCCGCTGCCGAGGCCTCCTTTTACGGAATACTCGATGACAGGTGATCTCTGAGTTGACCGGTTTCCTTCGATTCATAATTTTGCTTATGCTCACCCTTTCATTTACGGAAACGTGTGCTGATTTTATTCGGATTTAGATCCATTTTTATCTCTTTGCCCTTGTCTACAGTGTACGAAGAACGCGAGTTCACCTTCTTGACGGTAAGGCTTACCGGTATGTTAGATGTGTTGTCGAAATACTCATATTCATTGTCATTGGTACGTTACAAGTAAGGCACTGGTCAGTGGCATACTATCGTTGGCAGTTCCCAATCTGGAGGGAAAGGTTCAAGGACCCATTGACCAAATTTGCAAAATAAATTCGCATATCAGGGAAAATCTCCATTGTGGATAGGTTCAGTAAACTTGTTTGCTTCATAAGAAACAAGCCAATGGGTGCAGTCTCGTCTCGTGAAGATCTCGTACTTGTATGATTGGATTTGTTTACTCGAGTCTGGGCTGTTTGATTTATTATTTGTGAGTACCGCCGAGATTGCACTGCCCAAATAAAGTTTCGTGCCGCCAAAGCAAGAATTACGATCTGCAATCTATTTGTAGTACATGTACCTGCAAGAATGTGCTGCACATGTATCGTACTTTCTCTGTTGCTGTTTCAGTTGCCGTCATGTTTCTAAAGAAAGGTTCAGTAGAGAGGTTCTGCAAAACGAAAATTCGAACGAAGTTTCGCGACAGTCCTTGCGAAAGTGTGTACGAATTTTGCGTTCTGCACATTTTCGTAGTTTGCGCGGGCCAAGTGCACGTACGCCATGACCCGATCTCACGAATTTTCCTATGACAGTTAATTTCGCGTTCCCTGCAAGTTTCGTGTCCAAAATTGCTTGCGAAGTTTCGCACTTCATGAAGTAGAACGAAAGTTTGTACGCATTTTCGTTTTGCAGAACCTCTCTACGACTCATTTGTTTCATACGAGACGAGTCAATGAGTTGGTGTGGCTTAGAATCTTTCGCTGTAGAAGAAATCTATTCGTATGTCTATTGGAGAAATAATTGTATTCACTGGTTATAAATAGGTTAAGACAAACTCACAGAGTTAATACCATCGGTCCCTTGGTGTTCGTCCTAAAGAGGTTCGACTGGATATCATTCATACTCACCAAAAGATGTGTAAGATTTTATTATTATGGAGTGCCTTGTTTATCTCTCAGTACCTCCAACCATAGCCTTGCCCCTTTTATCCTCAGGATCAGTGTAGTTGTTGGAACGAGGTGTCGGACTCAGCAATGTATTTTGTTTACATTTTAATACATGTTTATTGTTCCTCCTTTGCTGTGTTGTTTTAGAATATCGTGGACTAACAGTTTGAAGTCATTGAACTACTTCCAAAAGTTCTATCGACATCAACAGGATTACGATTTCAGTGCAATATGATGCAGGATGACCTTATCACGAAAACCCATGATTATAAACCATTTTAAACACAGAATCAACAAAAAACATCTGCGACACGCACCTGGTTACATTTCTCAAATAAATCTGATCGAGGGTGGGGAAATCTGAAATATCTGAAAGGCAAGACGATTTTTTGACAGTCATGAAATTCTGCTACAGCAACATGCACAGAATGACCTCCGTATAAAAAAAAGTATCACCGCGGTCCACCACTACGTACTCACATGTTTCCCCGCAGAAGAACATGCTATGCCATTTTCTGCAAGAAAAGGCTTGCACATCAAGGCGTATAATACGGTATTGATATGATCAAGAGTACATAAACCGTTTATGTACTCTATTATTATTATTATTATTTTATTTATTTTACTAGGGTGTTTCCCACAGACCTATGGTCTTCTTACGGGAGCCCCTAGAAAGGTTAAGCATGAACGAACAAATGGGCGATAATCTGTACAAGAGTCTTGATATGATGTGAAGGCCATCATTTAGTTTAAATTTACATAGGGCATTCCATTGATTGGTGACAGAAAAAACAAAAGAAATTATAGCAATAAAAACTACTTCATGGCAGTTTTCTAAAAAAAGTTATTGTGTTCTAGTCCATGGACCACGTCTAAAAAGTAAGAAATTAACGAAATGTGATAGCCGAAAATTATAATTTCACACAAAACCTCACAATAATCACACACAGAATGAAAAGCTACATGTAGAAGACCTTTTCCCCTCGTGATCCTCTTTCCTATGCATGCATGACATGCATGCATGTTGCCAATTGTTGGTGCAGTACAAGTTTAGTGTTGAAAGCAGCATTTCAAGTGTTGTGATTATTGTGAGGTTTTGTGTGAAATTTTAATTTTCGGCTATCACATTTCGTTAATTTCTTACTTTTTAGACGTGGTCCATGGACTAGAACACAATAACTTTTTTTAGAAAACTGCCATGAAGTAGTTTTTATTGCTATAATACAGATTGTATCCGTCCGATCGAAGTGATCTGGTCAGCGATCGATGCGCGAGGATCGGGATCCAGTTTCTACAATCGAATGCAGCCTAAAGTCTCGATGGAACGCTTGAGGATGGACTGTTATTATTATTATTATTATTATTATTTATTCATACATGTCAAGTGCCTGTTGTCAGGTCGTTGCTAGCATTTGGCCAATCAGAGCAGCACCGTACCAGGGCATTATCAGACGATAATGCCCGGGTACGGCGTACCCATGCCCATTAGGAATGACCCCAGGCGTACTACGTACGCTGATGCACTGCCAAATATGCACCAAGCCATGCCTTTTGGGCAGTGACCTGGTACATAATTGGCAGTACTCCAGCGCACATAGAACACATGGGACCATTCCTAAGGACACCACATGCACTCGCACACATCACACAAAACGAAACTACTTTACAATACGTGCACCGTCCAAAACAATTATATTTTACTAGCAATGTCGACATAGGAGAAGTAATTTATAACAACGTGACAATAGCACACAGCATGTCATTACCATGCATTACTAAATTCAAGTCAATTGAGATGAACAAGTCAACAGGTGAACATGCATCACAAAGTTACCTATCTGGAAGAGATCAGATTGTATCTCGAACTCCTACAAAATATACAGTTACATCTACATTGTACTTCAAATGTACCTAGCTACATGATTGTCCAGTGTACATATGGACCTCAAGTAAACTGAAAGCAATGCGAACAAAATCTCAGATGTATGTGAAAAAGTATCATTGTTCCGAATAAGAACACTTACAATGTACTCTCAAAACTAGTCTAATTACTAGTGCCCCTTGGTCAAGGATGTTTGCGGCCAACGTTAACGCCAAAGCAGCAGCGAATCAGCTAACTTCCGTACCGCCCAATAGGCAACACTAACACCAAAATGCAAAGACATATTCCTGGAACTGCAAGTAAATCTGACACAAAACGTTCTATCATTCCACGGAGAAAGCTCCTTCCGATCTTGTTCGACCCTTCATTCATATGACAGCTGATTGGAACCTTCCTCCTCCCTTGACCATGTTTACCTTATTTGTCTACAACTAGGCACGTGGCATGTATGAACTATAATAAACACATGGTGCGTCGTGCATTATGGCTGATTGTATGCCCTAGTGCGTAGCCCTCGGTCGTGCACCGTAGCCCGCGGGCCTGCGGCCCTTGGGCTACGGTGCACGACCTCGGGCTACGCACTAGGGCATAAATCAGCCATAATGCCCTCCGTACCATGTGTTATTATATACTTAAATTTTTAATAGGGCATTCCCACATACAACTTTCTGCGACGCGACACGCGATTTGCGACAGTTGCGACAAGAAACTGCCTGTCGCGAGCTGTCGCAAGCTGTCGCAATGCACCTGTCGCAGAAGTTGAAGAAAGTTCAACTTTTGCGACATGCGACATACACAAATGGAGTACAGTTTCGACCCTGGGTGCACGTGCAGTGCACGTGCATAGTAGTACTACTTGTGCATGATATGATCAAGAGTCCATAACCCCCGGGGGGGGGGGTTATGGACTCTTGATATGATGCATCGATGAGGATGTCGCAAACATGAAGAATAATTATTATTGTGAACCGTGTGGAATTATGCGAAAAATTTTGCTAGCATAATCCGTCAAGGCCTAGTTTTGTGTGAAATTTTAATTTTCAGCTATCACATTTCGTTAATTTCTTACTTTTTAGACGGGGTCTATGGAGTAGAACACAATAACTTTTTTTTAGAAAACTGGCATAAAGCAGTTTTTATTGCAATGTACAGGGACTCGAGGAGATGATACAGCACCGCCTTTTGTGCAGTTTTAGTTGCGTGGGACCCCGCTACCCTGCCTAAACATATCGCGCGGGCTGCGGGGACTACTGCGGCGCATGCGCACGTACTTGGTCTTGTTCGGGCCTGAAAGTTGGCATGTTTTTTTTGGTTTCCGTCTGCTCATGTTCCTCTCTTCGACTGCAATCGTTTGGCATAAGAATTACCCGCAGAAGATGATGAGCACGATGGCAATGTCACGGCCTGTGTTTAGGCACCGGCGGATTATGCCGGCATAATTGTAGGCATAATTTGGTGGATGAAAATTTGGAGCATAATTTGGCATCCTTTCGGAGCTAGGAGCATAACTACACGATTATACCACAGTTGTAGTATGTAGGCTATACAATTGTGTACAATGCACCTGATCAGCGCTGGTGGTCTGCATGGTAAAGGGTTCGGAGGTCATGCACACAGTGTTTTCAATGAACAGCAGGGTAGAAATCATGGCAATACAGTCACGGTATTGTATGCTCGAGCTCGTCTTCTTCAAAGTTCTTTCTCACACTGACACAGTACATGTAGCAGAAGATGCGAGTGAATCAGCCTTCATCAGGTATCCCGTAGTGGACGAGATAGTGGCGGGTAGTTTCGCAAAACTCCGTGTACATGTACATGTACATTACATTTGTACATTATGCATGTTACGAAGTCATGACCTCTGGTAGTCTGGATTTTAGCAGCCATGATATGACTGCAGGCTATGGATATTGCTCGAAATTGATGTATAGTTGATGTTCGGTCATGATGGAAGGAGAAGTGGAGCTACGGGAGAGATGAGCTGATTATTCGCAGGGTGAGGGTGACATAGGTTGGACAAGTATGATGATTATGAAGACCGTGAGTTGAACATGATAATCTTCAAAGATAACTCAAACTAATTTGGCAATGAAATAATATTTTTACTGAAGTACAAAATAAATCAAGTGATGAATAGAAGAAGTAATGTTTTCTCTTTTCCAAGTTGATCTCTAACATGCATGGACACCTTGCAGCTTGGTATGGGGATACTCATGTACATGTATTTTGTTGTACTTATGGCCACTTGCAACTTGCAAGTACGAAAAAGGCACAATTTTCCGAACTTTGAGGCTCCATAAGTACAACAAAGTGAATATAATATCCCCGGTGCCAAAGCATAATATGAGGATTTTACGAGCATAATGCGAGAATCCATGAAAGCATAATTCCATGATTTCGCGAGCATAATCCGCCTGAGCCTACCTGTGTTCCCATCCTTCACTTTGCTGACGGCTGTGATTGGAGTTTTGGCGGCTTGTACGTTGCTTGATGTGCGTGCTGCTACCAGTGACGAGGCCTACAACTACGAGTCGTACAAACAAAGGAAGCAAACTTGCCAAACGGCGTTCCCTGCATTCGGCTTGTCTCTACCCATCTGCAGACGCTATTGTGGATATCTCAGCTCTTGTGATCATGGAGGATATTGCAACCCCGGGGGAGATTGCCTGTGTCCACCCAGATACCGTGGTACACAGTGCAAGACAGATCGCTGTTCTTCAGGAACATGTTACTGTCCTCGCGGTCTGACAGGAAAAGACTGTACGGAACCTGTGGGATGCACGCAGGCATGTTTGAATGGTGGAACCTGCATCAGTGAGACTGACCAATGTCTATGTCGACCAGGATGGACAGGAGGAAACTGTGGCCAGAGTGCGTGCGCGAAGCAGTGTGCAAACGGGGGCTCCTGCGTGGGCACTAATAGCTGCCAATGCCAAGTCGGCTGGGCAGGTGATCAATGCCAGACTAGCCTATGTACGGCAGGGTACTGCCAGAATGGCGGTTCCTGTATAGGTACTCACCTGTGTCGCTGTCGCAAAGGATTTACAGGGTCACGATGCGAGAACAAAGCCCAGACCATGTGTACATCAACAACAACGGGACGTGTCAGCTCTTGGGTTGCACTCAACTCCTCAATGGCTTTGTCACCGGCAGCACTTGCTTGTGTGGAAAGAGGATTCGATCTGATGAATTTCAAAGCATTCATCATGGAGATTCGACCCTGTGTGGAAGACTTACTCATGCTCATGCTTAAGTCGCATAGCTTTGGAAGAAGACTGTCACTGTGGACATCACACATTCATCTACACACGCGCGTCGTTTACCATCACGACGTCCATCAGCATAGAAGTGTGAGCCTTGTACCACCAGAGCATACACTTTCCCCTCACTTGCGCTACGATGTGTTGTGCTCCGGGTTCTGGCAGATCAGCACAGGTCAGGGTTTCTCCATTGCCAGATTGCACAAGGCTGCCCGCAAGGTCACACCAGAGCACGGTGAGACGGCATGTCACTCAATTGGCCATTATTTCCCTCCCATGAACATCCTAAAGGCTATGCATGGTGACTTTGAAAGGGAATTAAACAGTATTCTTGGTCACACCGTCAGTGGAATGTCCTGGCTTGGAGCACTGTCCTCGACATCTCCCAGCCGCATAGTGCTGCTGGAACATAAAACTACTGAACAGTGGCTACTAGATGGTTCATCCTTTGCCACTCCTTCTAACCACTATTCCCTGCTTTGTTTTAAGCTGTGCGTGAATGGAAGCTTGAATTCCAAATCGGGTCACTGTGATTGCTATATTGGCTATACTGGAGAGCGTTGTGAAAACAGAATACTCTGCAAGAATGGAAATTTCAATTCAACATCGGGTCACTGTAATTGCAGTACTGGCTATACAGGAAAGCTGTGTGAATCCAGCTGCAATGATGCTGGTACACTGGAGAGTGGGCAATGCAAGTGCCGGGGTAAATTCAGCGGGCCGCAGTGTCAATATGTGAAGTGTGACTGCGGTGAAGGATGTAAGTATCACAAATCTTCCGCGTATCTTGGCGAAGCCTATGAAAGTACAAGCAAAGAATGCAAATGTGATGATAACTCTGGCCAGTTCAACAAACCGTGCGATGTGAATAGTTGTAATATCGCATGTGGTCCCGGACGGACGTGCTGGATCACGAAAGCATTCCACGAGATTGGCCGCATTAAGAGCACGGACCAATGGCAATCATGTTGGTGACGTTAGTGCAGCGTCTCACTTGCTGTTGTTTACTTAATGACAGTACCGACAGACTGCTGTGTGATGTTAGTGCTGATCAGGGATATCAGACGTGTATCAGGACTCTGGAGCATTTGAAAGTCGAAACAGACTGCTGGCATGTTGTGACTAGTGATGTGATGACAAATTCCACCCTCCAAGAAACTCTCAAATCCCAGCGGCAACACAACAAGTGAAGATGATTCCACTACCTTGTGCAGCCCTGGTCAATTGCTGTCCAGTTTGTTCTGTATTGGCCTTTTCTTTCCTCCCATCCTGTTTGCTCTTGTCTTTCCTTTTCCTTTGTCTTTGTCTTTCATTGCAAGCTGGGCCGTTGTGATTCCTTTAAAACTACTTGTAAGTTAGAAGGAAACAGTGCCAGGTTCTGTCAAGATTCTGTGAAATGAAATGAGTTGTGAATTTGCAGTGCCCAGGGAATGAGCACGTGTGCTCACCAATTCTCTTTGAGTTACGAAGCTGCAGGACGCCTCACCCCTACTACATTAGTGCCAGGTTGTTTGCAGAATTACTCCATTTCCCCGAATATAGTCGCACCTTTTTACACTAAACTTCAGGGCCATCAAAAGTAGATAATCAAGCGAGGTACAGAGGGCTTGATGGCTGATCAAAGCCCAAGGGTCCAGCCCGAGGGCCGTAGGCCCAAGGGCTGGGCCCGAGGGCTTTGATCAGTCATCAAGCCCGACTGTACCTCGCTTGAATATGCTTCAGACGATCCCCAACATTTTTTTTGATTTTGAATCAAACTCGCTTCATTCTTTGGGTGATCTCGAGTGTGGACAATGTCGGCCTTTCCTTTGGGATTTCAGAGCAGCCTGAAGTCTAAAGTGCATGTTGTTTTCGTCCCGTTCGTAAGTTTCACACAGAGATTACAGCAAAGGGAAAGTAATGTCAGTGGACGAAAAACCTGTTTCGTGAGAAATTTCTCAGGACTACGTGTCAAGAGCCAGACGTGGCTGAAGAGTCACGGAAGTATTTTCACTTCCACCATACACGCCTTGCTCACGCTGCATACTGCTGAGAGTTCTGCGGTGCTGGAGCTAGATTTCCAACTCCACAAGTTGAGAGCCACCGCATCAACGACCACCACCCCTATCGGTTTCTTGTTCTCATAGCCAGATCACCTTGAAAAGACTGAGATTGGGCATGATCAGGGCTTTGATGGTTTTGTCGTACAGTTGCCAATGGCAGCGGGCTTCGATGGTTTTCTCGTACAGGTTGTCAATGACAGCGGGCTTTGATGGAATATCAAAGCCCGCTCTCCGAGGCTGCTGATTGGTCGTAACCTAGCAAAGGGCACGTGGGTCGTTTGAAGCCTAGTTCACATTCGACGCAACGCCGACGGTACGGGACGTAAAGGCCGATTCATACTTCATTTTTTGCGACGCGAAAGCGCGATGCGAAAGTGCGAAATGTCTTGCGTTGGCGACGGCTGATTTATACTTTTCAGGTCATTTTGCGAGACGCCGCGAGTCGCACTTCACGTGGTCAACTTTTTTGCAACTAAAAAATGTTGTTCTCTTGGCAACGGGAAGTTGTGCCGGGAAACTGCAAAAATCCACTGACATGATGTGGTTCTCGTGTTTCTTTTCATTTTGAGAGAGACGAGCGCAAGAGCAAGAGCAAGATGGATATGGACACAGCGTTGGATGTCGCAGCAGCCTGTTTGCTGCTAGCTGCTGCGTTTCAGCGTCGGAGGACAGCACGGACCAGACGTTGGTGTGTTCGTCCGTATTACCAGCACAGGTTAGAGCGAGGGTCGTACCAGTCAGACATTGTGCAAATGAGAAGTGTAGACGAGAGCCTGCACTTCAAGTATGTGCGTATGTCCCCGGCTGTTTTCGACCGCTTACTCGTCCTGATAGAGCCGTTCTTGCCGGTGAGGCGTCAGCTGAATTCCGCAACAAGACCAGAAATCACCAATGCGGAACGATTAGCCCTGACGCTGCGATATCTGGCCTCAGGAGAGTCCATGCAGAACATTGCTATCCAGTTCCGTGTGGGCCACTCCACTGCCCACCACATCATTATCGATGTATGCCAAGCCATCTGGGCTGGTCTTGTGGACAAATACATGCAGTGCCCTTCAAAACCAGCTGAATGGGCTGCTGTAGCTACTGATTTCTACGCGAGGTGGAACTTCCCACACTGCATTGGTGCGATCGATGGGAAGCACATCAATATGCAAGCGCCTCACAACTCTGGCAGTAGCTTCTACAACTACAAGAACTTCCACTCCATCGTTCTTCTGGCCGCTGTGGATGCGCAATACCGCTTCATCATGGTTGACATCGGCGCCAGTGGTCGCGAAAGTGACGGCGGTGTGTTCTCTATGAGTGCCTTTGGCCAGTCTCTAGAGTCGGCATCAGCAGGTAATAACAAGACTAGCGCCAGTTTGTTTTTCATTAGACAAAATGCAATCCTAAAAAGAACAGTGCATGCTTCAGGCCTTTACTAGTATTAAAACACTTGTGAACTATCATTAATAAGAACAATAGTAATCGCAAGTTCACAGCGGTTTTCAAAGAACGTTTTCTTGTGACAATCATCTGTGGGATAAACATTACAATAACATCGCAATATTACATGATGGAACAAGCGATTTTATGAAGAGAGCGTGCAACATTTACATTTAGATAGAGAAAAATGCAAACTATAACTGAAGTGTTCAGGGTGGAAAGAGAGAGATGAAGTGAAACCATTGATTAAAGTAGTGTATGTGCCGACACAATCCACATGATCGGTGAAGGGATATGTACGAAAGGCTTTTTTATGTTTTTTTCTTTCTCTTTTTTTACTAGGTCTTCCTGACGCAACCGATTCCGTCCCCGGACTAGGTCAGCTCCCTTACTTTATGGTTGGAGATGAAGCTTTTCCACTTCGCTCCTACATGATGCGACCTTACCCTGGGAAGCAACTTTCAATTGACAAGCGGATCTTCAATTACCGGCTGTCAAGGTATGAGACTCCAAATGACCTCGGTTTCCATTCTTCATTCTGCTCCAATACCGTATTATCTCCATTAAAAGTCCCAGGTTTATATATTTTACAACCAGTCCGGGCCCTGGGTTTATAATTTTTCATCCATCTGGTACCTGTACATTGGTTGATATTTTTGTTTTTGTTATACCAGTAGCACAAGTGCTCAATTGCTCAAGGTCAAAAGGTTACAATTTGAAAATGTAGTCTGAATGTAGTCTGGAAAAATCTGTCTTTTACATTTTATGTGATTTAGTACTGTATGTTCTATGTAGGTAGTCTAGAGAGGGTCCAATGCAAATGAAATTGGTCAAAGTATGGTAGCAATAAAATGCATACTGTTCAACGACTGACCTCTGTATCCATCCCCTACCGTTATAGCTGCAGTACACACGATTTGTAGTGTTGCAGCATGCAACATTGGAGAACACCATTGCTTGTGCTGATATAAATACTTTTTTTCTTTCCTCACTTGTCCTCTGTAGGGCTAGACGCATTGTGGAAAATGCTTTTGGCATTCTTGTGGCTCGGTGGCGATTGTTTCGGCAGCCAATAAATGCGAAGCCTGAAAATGTTGTTCATTTCACGAAGGCCTGTGTAGTTTTGCACAATTTCCTCCAGACGGAGAGCAGCGCAACCTACTGTCCAAGTGGCTTCATTGACACAGACGTCAACGGTCGAGTGAGCGAGGGCTCTTGGCGGATTGACTTCAAGAACGGCGGACTCACTGACATTACCAAGGCAGCAAGCAACAACTTCACAAGGCATGTCAAGACATTGCGCGAGCAGCTGGCACGGTTTTTCTTGTCACCTGCTGGAGCTGTGTCCTGGCAAGTGGATGCTGTCACAGAAATTCATTGATGAGTGTTCTGGTCGGGCTTCCATTATTATTTTTTGTATTCTTCGTCCTGTTCTGTGTGTGTAGGTGTGTGTGTAGGTGTGTGTGTAGGTGTGTGTGTGTGTGTGTAGGTGTGTGTGTAGGTGTAGGTGTGTGTGTGTGTGTGTGTGTGCGCGCGTAGGTGTGTGTGTGTGCGTAGGTGTGTGTGTGTGTGTGTGTGTGTGTGTGCGTGCGTACCGTATTTCCCCGATTATAGGTCGCACTTGATTATAAGCCGCACCCCCATTTCCAGGTTTGAGCAATATTGTTTTGATATATTGACTCGATTGCAAGTCACCCTTTTCACCTTTTTCACCCTTTATTTTTATTTTTAGTGTAAAAAGGTGCGACCTATAGTCGGGGAAATACGGTAGATGCGTGTGTGCCGGTGTGTGTGCGTGTATGTGTGTGTAGGTGTGTGTGCCGGTGTGTGTGTGTGTGTGCGTGTGTGTATGGGTGTGTGTGTGTGTGTGCGTGGGTGTGAGCGTGTTTATAGTTATAATTTGTTGCTGGTTTTCTACTCCTCTTCTTATTCTTTGTCCGGGCTTCCATGAATATTTTTGGTATTCTTCGTCCTGTTTTGTGTGTGGGCGTGAGCGTGTTTATAGTTATTATTCTTTGCTGGTTTTCTACTCCTTTTCTTATTCTTTGTCCGGGCTTCCATTATTATTTTTTGGTATTCTTCGTCCTGTTGTGTGGGTGTGAGCGTGTTTATAGTTATTATTTTTTGCTGGTGTTCTACTCCTTTTCCTCTTCATTGTCCGGGCTTCCATGATTATTTTTGGTATCCTCCGTCCGGTTTTGCTGTTGTGTGTGTGCATGTGCATGAATTTGAGCAAGTGCGAATGTGGACTCTGCTTCGATCCCGTAATTACGTTTGCTCTGGTCTAGCTTTATCTGCAAGTCCAGATGTGTGAGCGTGTTTATAGTTATTCTTTTTTGGATATTCTTTGTCTGGTTTTGCTGTTGCAAGTAACTTGAGCTTGCTCACGCAATTACGGTAAATGAGGCATGCATATAAATGTTTGCATGCAAACTCATCTCTGCATCGTGTGTGCGTGCGCATGAATTTGAGCAAGCGTGAATGTGGACTCTGCTTCAACCCCGTAATGATGGGCGCTCTGGTCTAGCTTTCCCCGTCCTACGTTGGTTGTTTCATATTCCCTTATTTCCAGCACTCAAAAATAACTTGTAATAATGTTATCCATGGCTGACGATTCATCTGCATCGCCCCAATTTCCGGGAGAAATCTGACCATAAACAATCAATATACAGTGTTGCTCAATGAGATCTAGCCGCGTCATGACGTCAGTAAAGTACACGGCCATAGACCGGCGACACTGGGAAGAGGAATGCTGCAAGGCGCAAACTTGAGTGACGCGACTGGATTTCATTGACCAGCACTGTATTTTACATGGCCTGATGACCGGTATTCTGATCTGGCGATCATACAACTGCACAGAATCAATCTGACGATAAACAATCAATATTATGTTGGAATACATGACCTGATGACCGGTATTGTGATCTGGCAATCAAACAACTGCACAGAATCACTCCTCGAAGTCAGCCAAAAGCTGCTGAACTTTAGCCTTGAGCTGCGCCTTGTTTTTTCTGGACAAATGTCCCATGCTAAGGGCAAGTGCATTGCACCAGGTGGCGTCTTCGTTGTCGCTGGCTGGTGCATTTACCCTCTGCTTGGCCAGTGACAACACGGTGTTAGCCGTTGATACCAAACTACTAGTCAGGTCCATGTCGTCAGCACGCCGTTTCTTGGCCTTTGGTGCCGTTGCAATTTTCTCAGCTGGTGATGGCAGAGGTGGTGCTGATCGATTGGCGGGTGCTGGGCTGTCCAGTGCTTCCTCCTCTGAGCAATCCTCACCAAGAGGAGACAGGGCCAGAGGAAGAGAGGAAGCCGAGAGAGGGAGAGAGGAAGGCGAGAGAGGAAGAGAGGAAGAGAGAGAAGAGGTTGAGGGGGAATGAGGTACTAGTACAGCGGCAGGGGGGACACATGTTGCTTCGCCAGTGTTTGATGTCGTCGCCCTCTTCCTTATTGTTGAGTCTACAAAATTCATGCAACTCCATAAGTGCCATGCAGGAGCAGGAACACAGACGGTTCCGGAGCCACTCCGGGGTAACTTGGAGATGTGCTCCCTCTTCAGGCGCACGTAAGTATCGCGTAGATACTTAAATTTCTTTTGACATTCGGCGGGTGATCTCAGCTGGAGATCCTTGGCAGGTTGCGACTCTGCCACCTTCAGCCATGCACGCTCCTTCATGAATCTGGAAATAGCATGCACATGAAACAAAGAGGATTACAGGTATAAAGTAGATGAAGTGGTCGATGCGGAGACAACAATTTCAAGTAAGTAATGAACAATTGCAATTGAACTTTATAAATAGGGCACATTTCCTGCCATGCCAAGAACGAGGCTGATACTCGATATTATGTATCCCTGAGTACAGTGTGTGCGACCATGTTATGATCAAGCCTGTCCCAGTCACTGGCGGCATTTCATATTCCGAACAAAAGTGTTGAAACCCCAATCAAGCCATCCAAGTTCCACCCAATTCTGCATGCTATTATATAAGGCAGATCGATGTAATTACTGCGGTGTAGTGTGCAAATTCCAGCACATTCCACACTGGACAACTACATTGTAGACTAGAATAAATTTCTGTACATGTAAAATGGACAAGAAATGTGAAAGAACAAATCTACCTGTATGCAAGCAAGGCAAGTAACTCACTTGTCCTTGTTATGCTTTGAGGTTTTATCCCACAGACATCCGTACCGTCGCACCTCTTCAACAAAGTACTCCTCGTGGCTCGGCTTTCCTTCCACTACACTCACTTCAGGTGACTCGGGCTCGGGCTGAGAGTGAAAGCTGGAGTCTTGGAGCATCTCAGAAAACGATTGTGAATCTTCGAACGTAGCCATTGTCACAATACAAGGTGTGGAAATGAAAATCAGTAATACCAAGAGTACATAAACTGTTTAGGTACTCTTGGTAACACCGTACAGGAAGAGTAGACAGCAAGGAAATGAAAGCCAAATACAAAAAGTCTTCCTTGTCAACAACATGTTCTCGAGCTCCGGGAAATAATTCAAAAAGCAACTCGTACGAAAAACATTTGCAGACAAAAATACAATACACACAAAATAAATTGTGAACTCCTACGCGCCCGTGCCGCCATTGTTTTTACCATGGTGAAGCGCTGTCGTCTCGCATCGCTGTCGCGAAAAGTTGAACTTGGCCAACTTTGGCGTTTTGGTGTTTGCGTTGGTTTGCGAAGCAAGTGCGACGTCGCAAACTCAACGCATCGCATCGCATCGCGCTTTCGCGTCGCAAAAAATGAAGTATGAATCGGCCTTAAGGGCTTGTCGGGAGGGCTGGGGTGAGCTGTAAAATCCTGTACGATTCGTACGACACGACATGCAGCAGTCGTTGCGACGTTCAACGTCGAACGGCGCGAGTCATAAGGCGCGGTCCGTGACGGGGTGACTTTCGGACCTATTTTCTCGTTTTTCGGGACTTCTTTTCAATTATTTCTCCTTGAAAGAAGCGGAACCAAGTTCACAATACCAGTTTTTCATGAAGACCAAAAAATTAGCCCTGAAAGTTGTGGCATTCAAATGTTATTACCTGACGATGGCCAAGTGCCGAAACGTTGTAAAAATAACGGAACTGGTTCGGATGTGATGTGCAGCGCTATGGGAATGGGTGTGTCCACCCGAATTCTTTTCACAGATGAAGCTGCAGGAAGCCTCAGCCCTTCTTCAAATTAAAATATAGCAATAAAAACTGCTTTATGACAGTTTTCTAAAAAAGGTTATTGTGTTCTAGTCCATGGACCCGGTCTAAAAAGTAAGAAATTAACGAAATGTGATAGCTGAAAATTAAAATTTCACACAAAACCTCACAATAATCACAACACTTGAAATGCTGCTTTCAACGCTAAACTTGTACTGCACCAACAATTTTTTTTTTAACTTGGTAAACCGGCCTCTTGTACGGGCAGAATTTAGTAACACAGTGATTCAATAAAAACAAGTACCAGTAGTTACATACATGGACCATACGAGAAAAAGCAATGATGACGAGGCATAAACAAGTGTCTAGTGCTGTATGGCAGCTTCCGAGACAGCGAGTCGAGCGGATGACTCAGCCACCTCCGGGTGCGAATACAGCCGTCGTGCACCACGCAGGCAAGCCACGCCTGCACGGAGAAGGGCGAAGCTGAACCTGCAGCGGATCCATGCCATCACTGCAGAGTATGGCTCACCAGATTTGTCGGAGACCATTGCAGCTATTCTCTTGAGGAGAGCAGCAGCAGCTCGACCAGTACCACCAGTTGCAGCGAAAACCACAGGGATGAAGGTTCCACGCTCGACCTCCTTGACGCGCTGTTCGTATCGCCTCCGTTTTTCACGTTCATGACGCTGGTAGCAAGCGGTGATGGAAGAGGATCGATTTGAGGGAGCAAAGGGGTTGAAAACCCGAATATCGAGAAAGACTCTCTCAAACCGACCTCCCCAAACACCACTCGCCGCAACATCAAGTCGAGCCTGGTCTTCTGTGGAGGCAGTCTTGTAGCGGAGCTGCTCACCAGAGAGCGGTTGTAAGTGTGGCTCGATAGCGACACTATTGGCGACACGTTTCAATAGCGAGGCAGTGATGTCCCGCACCTCATTGTGTCGAAGTGACGGGAAACCTCCGGTGCTGCATGTCAGGGCATGGGCTACTGTGAAGCTGGCTCCACAGACACAGGTTGACGGTAAGCGAGAAGGCCGCCAGCCATAGCGCAGTGCCAAACCATCGCGGAACTCGCTTTTGGATAGCACAAATCCATGACGGGATAGCGGACGACAAGTAAGCCAGCTGGAGGCGCCAGGCTCACTTGCCAACTGAATTGTGTGCTGCAAAGTGGGCGATGCGTTGGCAGCGAAGCCACGGATGTCGGTCTTCGCTTTCTGGCGGTGATCTGCACGCTGTGACGCTTTGGCTCAGGCAACGCTGGCAAGAGCTTCCGTCACACTGAAGTCTTGGTCGAGGATGTTGGTGGTGAGCGCCGCTGTGATCGCGCGGGATGAGGCGTATTGGGTTGTTAGAGATGTTGGATTGACGATGACCAACAATTGGCAACATGCATGCATAGGAAAGAGGATCACGAGGGGAAAAGGTCTTCTTCATGTAGCTTTTCATTCTGTGTGTGATTATTGTGAGGTTTTGTGTGAAATTTCAATTTTCAGCTATCACATTTCGTTAATTTCTTACTTTTTAGACCGGGTCCATGGACTAGAACACAATAACCTTTTTTAGAAAACTGCCATAAAGCAGTTTTTATTGCTATAATTTCTTTTGTTTTTTCCGTCACCAATCAATGGAATGCCCTATATCAATATGTAAATGATGGCCTTCACATCATATCAATACCATAATTATTATACGCATTGATGGCAATTCTTTTCTTGCAGAAAATGGCACTAGCATAATGCATGTTCTTCTGCGGGGAAACATGTGAGCAGTGGTGGTGATACTTTTTTTATACGGAGGTCATTCTGTACATGTTGCTGTTGCAGAATTTCATGACTGTCATAAAATTGTCTTGCCTTTCAGATATTTCAGATTTCTCCACCCTCAATCAGATTTATTTGAGAAATGTAGCCATGCGCCAGGTGCGTGTCGCAGATGTTTTTGTTGATTCTGTGTTTATAATGGTTTATAGTCATGGGTTATCGTGATAAGGTCATCCAGCATCATATTGAAACTGAAATCGTAATCCTGTTGATGTCGATACAACTTTTGGAAGTAGTTCAATGACTTCAAACTGTTAGTCCACAATTGTCTAAAACAACACAGCAAAGGAGGAACAATAAACATGTATTAAAATGTAAACGAATACATTGCTGAGTCCAAAACCTCGTTCCAACAACTACACTGATCCTGAGGAGAAAAGGGGCAAGGCTATGGTTGGAGGTACTGAGAGATAAACAAGGCACTCCACAATAATAAAATCTTACACATCTTTTAGTGAGTATGAATGATATCCAGTCGAACCTCTTTAGGACGAACACCAAGGGACCGATGGTATTTATTCTGTGAGCTTAACCTATTTTATAACCAGAGAATACAATTATACGTCCAATAGACAAACGAATAGATTTCTTCTACATCGAAAGATTCTAAGCCACACCGACTCATTGACTAGTCTCGTATGAAACAATTGAGTCACTACTCACTAGAGAGATTCTGCAAAACGAAAATGCGTACAAACTTTCTCTCTACATCATGAAGTGCGAAACTTCGCACCTTTGGACGCGAAACTTGCAGGGAACGCGAAATGAACTGTCGTAGGAAATTTCGTGAGATCGGATCATGGCGTACGTGCACTTGGCCCGCGCAAACTACGAAAATGTGCAGAACGCAAAGTTCGTGCAAAAATTCGCACACACTTTCGCAAGGACTGTCGCGTTCGAATTTTCGTTTTGCAGAACCTACTGAACCTTTCTTTAGCAACATGACGGCAACTGAAACAGCAACAGAGAAAGTACGATACATGTACTCCACATTCTTACAGGTACTACAAACAGATTGCAGATCGTAATTCTTGCTTTGGCGGCACGAAACTTTATTTGGGGCAGTGCAATCTCGGCGGTACTCACAAATCAAACAGCCCAGACTTGAGTAAACAAATCCAATCATACAAGTACGAGATTTTCACGGGACGAGACTGCACCCATTGGCTTGTTTCGTATGAAACAAACAAGTTACTGAACATCTCCACAATAGAGATTTCCCCTGATATGCGAATTTATTTTGCAAACTCGGTCAATTGGCACTTGAACCTTTCCCTCCAGATTGGGAACTGCCAACGATAGTATGCCACTGACCAGTGCCTTACTTGTAACGTACCAATGTACAATGAATATGAGTATTTCGACAACACATCTAACAAAAGCCTTACCGTCAAGAAGTTGAACTCGCGTTCTTCGCACACTGTAGACAAGGGCAAAGAGATAAAAAATATTAAAAATGGATCTAAATCCGAATAAAATCAGCACACGTTTCCGTAAATGAAAGGTGAACATAAGCAAATGAATCGAAGGAAACCGGTCAACTTAGAGATCACCTGTCATCGAGTATTCCGTAAAAGGAGGCCTCGCAGCTCGGCAGCAGAAAAGCAAAATTTGGAAAAGAGATCCTGTCAACTTTTCCATTATTTATTGCATTCCGCCCCAAAATCAGCACACTTTTCCTGAATGAAAGAGTCAACACAAGCAAAATTAATGAATCAAAGGCAACTGGTCAACTCACCTGTTATTGAGTAATATTCCGCGAAAGGAGGTCTCAGCAGCGCCGAAACGAAATAAGCCAGGCCATGAGACGAAATATCCGAAACAGCTCATGCAAGAAGCAGTTCCAAAGAAGGAAGTTCCTCGCGCATGCACATCCGAACACGGATCCGCGGACTGCATGCACTGAATACAATGTCTGCCGTGCACGTGCACAGCACACGGCTACCCCCTACCACGCGTTGGTAGATGTAATAGGGAGGTTTAGTTCCCACGTAACGGAAACGCGTACGTGGGTGATCCACGTAAAGTGGATGAAGGGCACCCACGTTGCAATGTTGTGTTTAGTCACACGGAACAAACAAAAGCATAAAGCGAAAGGCCCAAACCTGGTCAAAGACGAAGCTACCCGGGCCTAAGAAGCTCATCGAATATTTTGATTTCGTGCTTCGGAAACTTCTTCAGCTGAGCACCCTCACAGCTTGCACAATGCGCTCCATTCTAATTTTCACCCACGTTCTGGCGGAACGTGGGTGAGCCTCCATACACGGCATGTCGTGAATCAGAAAACGTCTGTACGTGGGTCACTGAGTATCACGTGGTACACCCACGTAAAGTACCCACGGATTACGTGGGACTAAACCTCCCTAATACCGAGCATCTTACGTAGAGTTTTACGTAGCCTAAGTGAAATACCGAGCACCTTACGTAGAAACTTACGTAGCATAGCGATGTCGTTTTTTCTGCCATGTGAACACAATAATAGAAAAGCTGACAGGATCGCTTTTCTAAATAATAGCCCCAGGAAATGATAGAATAGTTCGTCTGTCACGCTTCTGAACTATCCCTAAATACAATAAGTGACATGAGATCTTATGTTGCTCTAAAATTCAACTCCAGTCGTGCTAGCCATTCTGTGAGTTATCATGGGAAGCGCAGTGTTCGAAATGCTAAAAATTTCCAAGTACGAATCGGGAGCAGTCGGCGCACGACGCCGTCTCCTGTTCACACTCGAATTGCAGCCGTTTTGTACGCTTGCGTCCCCGTCTACGCCCGTCTACGGTTTGAAAAGTTGGATCGATCCAACTCTTCCTTTTTTTTTTTTTTTTTTTTTTTTTTCCAGGTCATCAGAGAATATTTGGCGAGGCATTGTCCGAAACGGAAGGCACAACCAGCAACCAGCAATGAAAGCAAACAGAAGCAAAAAAAGCAAACACGACGACAGATCACAATGCAAGGAAAACGAAGTTTGTCAGTAGAACGCTGGGTATATCCTGCTTTCTATAAATACAGTATACTAGTAATCAATCAGTAAAATCCAAAGAAACCGCTAGAAGCAGTATGCGTAGTAGTCTACGGCCAAGATACCAGAAACCGTATCAAACTCAGCACGGGGTTCGAGGTACTAAAACGATTACCAAATTAAGTCAAGGATTGACCATTACATGCTGCATTCTGCCACTGCTAACGTGATCGAAGGGCAGCCGTTGATTCTTGACGCTTTGTGCCGATGACCTCTCAGGGCTGTGACTGCGGCATTGACCAGTGCAAAAGACAGTTGAGTGCGGATGTATGCCATGACGATAGAGAAAGGCTCGGACCTCTTATCGGCCAACATGGATGCAATCCGAGCGTAGAGATTGCCAGCTGCCTTGCCATGACCACCTGTAGTGCTGAGCACGACCGGGATGAATGATCCATGCTCAACCTCAACGACTCTTCTCTCATAACTTCTTCTCTTTTCCTTTTCGTGCTTGCGGTACACTGCCGGGATTGATGACTTCTGGTTTGAGGGGGCAAATGGGTTGAAAACCCGGACATCAAGGAATGTCCTCTCAAACCGTCCACCATACAATCCACTGACTGCGATATCAAGGCGCGCGTTGTCGTCGGTGATGGTAGATCTCAAGGGGAAGTGTTCCCCCGAGAGAGGCTGGAGATGGGGTTCGACGGCTACATCATGGGCAACTTCCCGGAGAAGGTGGGTCGTGATGTCCCGAATCTCGTTGTGGCGGAGAGAGGGGTAGCCGCCCAGCGAGCAGGACAGGGCATGGGTGGTCGTGAACGACTTTCCACATGCACACGTTGTCGGGAGATGATCCGGCGTCCATCCATATCGGAGGCATAAGGAGTCTCGAAACGCCCCCTTGTGCAACTTGAAGCCGAAAACTGCAAGTGGCTTGGATGTTAGCCAGCTTGAGGCACCCTTCTCTGACGCGAGGTTCACGGCATACTGGATGTCTGGGTCCAGTTGCTGCCAACTCTTCCCGTCGCTTCCCGATCTGTACGGTGGTACGGTTGCGTTCCCGTTGCTGGTGTTCACACTGGACGCCGTCAGACCGTCCCGTCGCTTCCCGTCGATCCTTACGTCGCGTCCCGTCGCGCCCCGTCGAATGTGAACTAGGCTAAAGGGGCTGCGACTTACAATCGAGTATGATAATTATTTTACTGAAATGAATGTATTGAAACGATATGACATGGACCTGAAAATAGGGATGCGACTTACAATCGAATGCGACTTACAAGCGGGGAAATACGGTACTCTATTTCCCAGATCTTGTCTACATCATACCAAAACAAAAATTGAATAGAAGTCAGAGCGGTCGGTTGCGGGAAGCACTGGCCTGATGATCGGGCAGAGTGAAACTCAGAGTTCCAAGCAACATCTGCACGACGTTGGTGTTAAAGGGGAAGTTAAGGCAAAAATTAAAATTTCACCAGTTGTAGTCTTCGGGGTGTTGAGTCGAATGGTCTTGGTCCGAGAAAGCTGAGACGCTCCCTTCCTACTTGAATCCCAATCGAACTCGCGCACTTCCACCGAAACTGGGTGACTGCGCCCTACTAGATGGGGATTGTATGCAAAATGTCACTAAAAGCGCCATTTCGTTCTTATAAAAGCACGGATGACCGCGATTGGCCCATATGTTGTAGTCTTTTGGACGCTGGGTCGACTGGTTTTGGTCCGAAAAGGCTGCGATGCAGCGTTCCTCCTTTATTCCCAATCGAACATGGTTGAACAAGTGGTCACGTGCTCCTGCGTACACCAGTCAGCTGGTCACCGTGCCTGCAGGGTACAACTTACTAGCCTGTTTGACCTTTTTTGGGTGCACTCCTGTCACTCGAGTTGAACTCGAGTTGAATGTGAACCTTGGTGTGAAAGTTGTCACCTGCTGGCGTGGTGACCAGGTGATTTGGGCACCCAGGAGCACGTGACCACTTGTTCAACCATGTTCGATTGGGAATAAAGCAGGAATGCTGCACCGCAGCCTTTTCGGACCAAAACCAGTCGACTCAGCGTCCAAACGACTACAACATATGGGCCAATCGCGGTCATCCGTGCTTTTATAAGAACGAAATGGCGCTTTTAGTGACATTTTGCATACAAATCCCCATCTAGTAGGGCGCAGTCACCCAGTTTCGGTGGAAGTGCGCGAGTTCGATTGGGATTCAAGTAGGAAGGGAGCGTCTCAGCTTTCTCGGACCAAGACCATTCGACTCAGCACCCCGAAGACTACAACTGGTGAAATTTTAATTTTTGCCTTAACTTCCCCTTTAAAGAGCTCTGGACCGGGGTATTGAGAGCTCTGGCCCCGGGTATTGAGACCTGCTTGAGAAGTGCATGCCGCTATTATACCTGTATTGTGCAATTGTAACCGGCTACTGCGGGTTGAGGAAAAGAATGATCTTTATTCGTACTGCACAGGGTTGATGTAAAGGTGTCAACTAGATAGGCGGGATGGTAGGTGATAGGCCGAAGAGCCGTGGATAGAGGGGATAGTAGTGTGAACAGCAGGTAACACTGTTACACCATCCCACTCCCCTAAAGGAAGCATAGGGTTCTACGAGCAACTCAAGTAGCTAAATCTGCATGTGGTTAAGCGGAATAAGTCGAGAACCCAACAGTCAAATCGCGAGGAAAATTACACAGAATGCAGTGCAATGGAATTCCAGAAGTTAACTCAGCTGCAATATCAGTGAAGATTCCTTGAATTTAAATAACGTCTTTTAAAAAAACACAATGTCTCTGCCAGACTCATCGCGCAAATTAGTTGCGGGTTCCCATGTAGCTTCGTCGACAGGATAGCCCTGCCAATGGACCAGGTACTCTCGCTGCCCCCTACGTTCTCGGTGATCCAGAATTTCTTCGACCATGAACCGTGTGTTTCCATCGAGGTCAGTGAATGATGGTGGTGGAGGTTGCTCTCTGCCAGGAATAGCGTTTTCCTCATACCGCCGCAAGGCAGTAATGTTGAAGACGGGATGGCAACGAATCGTGCGAGGAAGCTCCAAACGATATGCGTTTGAGCTAATCTTTGCCTGCACGCGGTAGGGCCCAAACCACCTTGGCCGCAGCTTCCGGGACGGTTGAAGACGGGCCTCTGGCGTTAGCAAGAAGTCCTTATAAACAAGCACCATATCACCAACCTTGAACTGGCTGGGAACCCTTCCACGGTCTGCGTACAGCGCCTGGCGTGCTTGAGCGGCCACTGAGGCATCACGGGCAATGTCTAATGCATCACGTTGTTGCTGGAGCCAATCAACAGAGGCAGAACTCTCCCCTCCCCGTAACATAAATTCAGGTGGGGACCGAGGATTAAATCCATAATTCAAGCAGAAAGGAGTGTTAGCAATAGATGATTGTTGGGAACTGTTAATGGAAAACTCACACAACGGAAGAAGGGTGTCCCAATTGTCCTGTTTATGATTGACAAAAGCTCGTAGAACATCTTCTACTTGCCTATTAACACGTTCTGTGAGCCCATCCGTCTGAGGATGGTTTGCTGTGCTGAAAGAAAGCTTAGTTCCTAGCTGTTTCATGATTTCTTGAAAAAAGTTGGCAGTAAATCTAGGATCTCTATCCGATACAATTGTGGAACTCAAACCATGAAGTCGGAATACATTCTGAATGTAAAGTTCAGCACTACCGGGGCACCAATTGTGGAGTGGGTAGGAACCAAGTGAACAACACACTTGGTGAGACGGTCTACAAATGTATAAATGGCATCATAGCCTCTGGGGGTGAGAGGGAGCCCCATGATGAAGTCCATTGAAATGTCCTTCCAAGGCTGGTCAGGAATGGGGAGGGATTGCAGAAAACCAGAACGCTGCTGGCTGCCCTTGGTGTGTTGGCACACTCCGCAAGACTTAACAAACTTCTTAATATCAAGTCCCATTCTTGGCCAGTAAAAGTATCGTGCTAAACGAAAGTAGGTGCGGTCGCGACCCGAGTGATCAGCAGTTGCACAATCATGATACTCCTGGATAAGCTGCAAACGCATACTGCAATTCGGTATACAGAGACGGTTATTGGGGGTTCCTCGAAGGTATAAAAGATGCATTTGCTCATCCCAATAGTATTGGTCATGCATATTATCTGGACCGGAATGTTGCATTCTTTCGATAATAGGTGAGAGATCCTTGTCATGCGAATATGCATTCGAAATCGTTGTCGCCAGCTGGTCGTTAATCTGCAGTGCATACTCGATGGCATTTACGTTGGCTGTTGGGGTGGGCTTGTTAATGCTAGATAGAATCTCATCCTGGCATGCCCTGTGCAAATCTGGGCGACGTGATAGTGGATCTGCGACGTTCTCTCGTCCTGGCTTGTGGTGAACAGAATAATGATAATCTGCCAAAAACTCCACCCACCTGGCCTCGCGCTTAGTAAGGTGGGGTTTGGTTCTCAAGTGAACCACTGCCATATTGTCAGTTAGGAGCTCAAATTGATTGAACAGGTAAATTCTCCAGCATTTGAGCGAGAATACGACTGCAAGGGTCTCTCTCTCTGCCGCTGTGTAGTTTCTCTCTGCAGATGATAATTTGCGGCTAGTGTATGCTACGGGGTGCCAATCCTCGTTATCATCTTCTTGGAGCAGAACGCCTGCTATCGCAAAATCACTTGCGTTCGTAACCACTCTGAATCGCTTGTCTACATCTGGAAGCTTTAATACTGGCGCATTCAGTAAAGCATTCTTCAAGGCCAAAAACGCCCCTTGCTTGGAATCGTCCCATTCGAATCGTGCGTGCTTTCCAGTGATCTCTTCAAGGGGCTTAGCTATAGACGAATAGTGGTCTATGAATCGTCTAAAATAGTTCGTGAAGCCTAAGAACTGTCTCACCTCAGTGATGCTCGATGGACTGGGCCATGTCCGGACAGCGTTCACCTTCTTCGGGTCAGGTGAAATATGAGAGCCGTTGATGCAATGCCCCAAGAACAGAACTTCCGAAGCGCCGAATTCGCACTTCGATAACTTGCAGAGCAGTTGGTTCTTCCTGAGCACGTCCAGCACCGTCCGCACATGGCTTAGATGCTCTGACCACGATCTGCTGAATATGAGAATGTCATCCAGAAACACAACTACAAAATCTCGTAAGTACGGGCGGAGGATACTGTTCATCAGAGTCTGAAATGTGGCCGGTGCATTAGTCAGGCCGAAACCCATTACCCGGAATTGATAGTGCCCAAACGGTGTATTGATGGCCGTTTTCTCGACATCGTTCTTCTGAATACGGATCTGATTGTACCCTGATCTTAAATCGAGCTTCGTGAAATACGTGTTCCCTTGGACTGTGTCAAATAGATCATCCACATTGGGCAGGCAAGCCTTATTCTTCACAGTAATTTTGTTAAGATCCCTCCAGTCGCATACCATGCGCAAACTGCCATCTGCCTTTTTTACGAAGAACACGGGTGCGCCATACGGGGACTTACTAGGCTCAACAAAACCCTTTGCGAGTAGTTGCTCCAGTTGCGACTTCAACTCGTCCATTTCCGGCTTGGGGAGACGATAGGCTGGACGTGACGGCGGCGGTGCACCCTCTTCAAGCCGAATCTCATGATCTACGGATCTTTCAGGTGGAAGTGCGTCCGGCAGTTCATCAGGAAAGACATCGGAATACTCACGAAGCAAGTCAGCAACTTCGGGATTGTTAGAGTTGGGGATACTCAGAGGTGGATCAAGACCGGAGTCGTCCTCAGCTGTGACCCATGCTAGGAATCCTTGTTCACCGTTTCTGAGCGCATGACTAGCCTGACAGCCAGAAATGAACATGTTTTCGATTTGCGAGTCTCCGTCCTTGTCCTGAGAAGGTGCACTTGGCAGGCCATTCCCGTCCACGATTATTTCGTTGGTCCGGAAATTGATTCGTGGGTTGTTCCTAGTCAACCAGGGCTTGCCCAATATCGCGTCGTAGCGGGCGAGGGGAAAGACGGTAAACTGCTGTTTCTCCTTGGAGTCGCTGACAACAACATCTATGGCATTCGTGGTCTCCATAGCGTGTGAGCTCGTTTTTCCATCCGCTAATGTGACTTTCAGTAATTCCGATCCCAACTCTGTTGGCACCTTGTGTCTTCGGACGAACACCTCAGAAATGAAGCCGTGGGTTGATCCACAGTCGATCAACACTGTCGCTGGACGGCCGTACAGTTTGGCTTCCACCCGTAGTAGCTCGTTCTCTTTTTCAGCGACGACACTGCCCACGTGCGCTTCGCGGCTCTTCTTAAGGGGGTTCGGGACAGTTAGGCCCAAAAATTTAATTTCAACATCAGCCCAATCTGACATCAAGTTTGAATAGGTACAGCCTTATATTTTCGCTTAGTAACATCAGTTTTTCAATTGCCTGAATAGGTCTTGCCAAAAACACAATTTTCCTTGATGACACAAAATGACACAAAATCCCAAAATTGATGAGAAATCGTCCATAACATCAGTTAGGACAGAAAATATGACATAAAATTTTACAGACTGTTCGAGGTATTGACTAAGATGATATCAACACCGAAAAATGTACACTTTGGTGGACGATGGGATCCAGGTCGTCATTTCCTGGAGAAGAACAAAAAGACGCAAAAAATGAAACTTTGAATATTTTTTGCAGCTTATTTTTGAGTTTGCCCCATATGTGGATACTTCAAACACGTTCTATAAGTGGGTTGGAACAGGTTTACCGCGGCGAAATAGGGGTCACCGTGCATATTCTGGAGAAAAATCCAAAAAACTGTCAAAATTTGCCTAAAATTGGTAAATTCACTTATCTATATTGCTTGTACTTCTCTGCTGCTGCTTTGGTCATAACTTATTGGATTTTTGGCTGTTAGGTGTTGCATAAACTCACTAGAGCCCTCGGCGTTCATAACAATACAAGGATGGAATAGCTGAACTAGTAAATTTGCCGGAAAACCCTGGGTGCACGCATTATCGATAGGTACTTTTCTCCATGATTACTCTCCTGCTGGCACTTGGTTGTGATACATGTACATGTAGCTATGATAGCGCTTAGCACTGCCCCATATCAAACTACAATGAAAGCTGACATGTTGGAACGAATCAGACAACATTGAGTCCTCTTGTTCTTCAACTATGCTAGAACGTGTCCCCACACTGGCAAAAATGATGGTATCTTACGGTGCGCACAAACAAGTGAAGCACTGTGCCACAGGGCGTTCCTTACAGTTGGGTTGCTGCTGGTTCTTCGCTAGGTGTTCAGCCACCACTAATATAATCTTCCTTGAGACTGTCACTCGCTTCTTACCTCCGACTTGCTCCTTCATCAGTCTGGAAATGGCTGGCTCACCACTTTGTTTGTAGGACAAGACAAAGTGCTTCATCACCAACCCACTGGCAGCTGCCCGCACTGCAACTGATTTAGAGAAGCACGTTGCTTGGACCAACGGTTGAAGGGTGGCCAGCCGCATTTGCTGATGTTCTGCAAACTCCATCGCCGAACATGCTGATGCAAAAGTGACAGAGTGCTACAGGATACTGGCATCAGGGCGAGCTTCGACAATTTCAGCTAGGGCCGCAACATCCGCAACAGCATCATGAGCAGCGAACTCATTCCCAACGATGAACTATAAATCAATTTGAGGCTGTAGCTTGGGAGCTCCGGTATCGCGGTTTAGGGATCAGAGTGTTCACCAATCACAAAATGCACACCATCGACACACACATCCGTGAACACACACACACACACACACACACACACACACACACACACAAACACACACACATGCATGCTCTCACACGCAATAGAACACACGCGCGCGCGTACACACACACACATACATTCACGCACGTGTGCGTACCCACCCACATGCATGTGCACACTCATGTGCATGAGTGGAGATGCCCGCATACACATGTCACAACAACATGCCCTGGGAGCGGTCATGCACGTGTGTATAGTATGTGTGCGAGGGCACGTCCACATGAGCGCATATGCATGTGCATGTTCATACATGCGTATGGTGCACACATGCACAAACATGCAGGTCTATGCAAACACACAGACGCTCGTGGCCGCCGCGCATACAGTGTGCTCATACATTTCCATAGCCATAGGGTGGCAATGACTCGCATTTTCATGATATTTATCATGAATAAATCTTATGAGATTGAAAAACGCACTTACCCAAAGCAGCTTTGGTGTTGCTTGTGGAAGCACGGGGGCCAGGGTGTTGAGCAGTTACAGGGCTATCTGTATCTATAAAATTCTCCATCCCACACTGCTGACACGGAATGACAAGTACGCTGCCCAGGTCGTACCTCTTCTCTTCAACGCAATCAATGAGCGCCAGAGGTCTGCCACATCCAGGATTCTGGCACGCAGACAATCCCACAGCCAGATACCTGAGATGAACGATTCGTCGACCGTGAAGAGGGGCACTGAACGACCTCTTCGCGGGAGTCGAATCCAGTGGCGTTAGTGACGGAGATCGCCCTTTCCGTTTTTCAGGACCTCGATCGATCGTTTGAGTTTGCGAAGCGTCCCCCTCCTCGGCTTCTTGCATCGTCCAGTACGCAGAATGAGAGGCCGCGTCGTGGGTGACGGATTACTCTCCCGCGTCTTCATCTCCACGACACGTCGGCAGGAGAACCGAGCTATCCAAAAACCGCCAATGTCAAAACAAATCCGCAAGTCCACTAGTGGCTGAGCTTCTTCCTGAAATCTTGTCTCGACTCGAGCACGCGCTGCGAAGTCATGGTCAAACTATTATTTTTCTAGAATTCTGTGCATGATCGCGTCCCATTTTTCCACTCCGAAAGGCATTATTTTTCAGAAAAAAATTCGGAAATCCAACATGGCGCTAACCGTCGCGAACCTCCTTAAGGTGGCTCCTACCCCTCGGGTCCAAATTTTTTTTGTTTGAAACGTGGCTACAAACGATTGTACTTTGTTCCGCAGGATATCTAGTGTACGGAGACAAAATTTTATCAAGTTCTACCGGCCGGTTTCACTCGGGGGAGGGGCCAAACATAGCATACTCACAATTGCCAATTTAGGCCAAAAAACACCGGAAAATCACTTTTTTGGCCGTAGCACTCGTAGTTACCCCATTTTTCTTGATGTCCAACATCAGGACAGTAGTATACTTGCTAAATACCAGCATAAGCTTTAGAAGTGGGTAGAATTCTGCTAGAAGGTGACCTTTTTCTCTTTTCGGAATCATCCCATTTCAGCGCACACGTCCCACATATTAGCCCCGCCCACAAGTATTTGACACTGGACTTGCCCTGTATTCGATGGTTATGCTATCATAACCTAATAATGGTACTGTGTAGCAAGTCTGAGCAGGTTCTACCGAAGGTAACTCTTGAAATAAAACTTTGAAGGGTCAAGTGATGCCATATTTTCAAGAATCAGCACATTGCACTGGGACATTGTCCAACGCCTTAGAACCCCTGACTCCACCATATGACAGATACGTATCTTGCAATAATTGATTGCAACATCTTCAGAACATAGTAGTAGAGCTTTGGATCAAGTTTTAGCAGTTTCCACCGAAGCTAACTACCGAAATAGAACTTTGAAGTCGCCCACATACTAAATGCCATAGCTGAGCATGTGCATTGTGTGTATGGTCTAAAGGTTTTCACAACTAGCTCCAATGCGGCAGATACGTGTCTTACATTACTTGATTGCAACATCTTCAGAACATAGTAGTAGAGCTTTGGATCAAGTTTAGACAGTTTCTACCGAAGCTAACTACCAAAATAGAACTTTGAAGTCGCCCACATACTAAATGCCATACATGTAGCTGAGCATGTGTATTGAGTGTACATGTATGCTCTAGTGTTTTTCACAACTTTCTCCAACATGAAGCCAATACTGATGTGGAATTTTTGACTGCTTTGTCCAAAACACAGTGCTGAAGCAATGCACATTGGGCACTTTCTACTGGTAATGCAATTATTATTATACAGTGTTTGCTGCCAACATAGCAAGCAATACTGCTATACTAAATGCGTATTCCATTGGGTACGGTCCAATGGCTTTTCACTTCGCATCTAGCCACTGTTCTTCGTGCATTTCTTGAATGCTTAGTCTCCGTGGTAATGAAGCTAAGAGCCACACTGGAGAAGTTTCTACTGAAGCTAACTATCAAAAATATAAAATTTCCAAGATGCTACTATTACATAAAGTAGCTGTGTGCAATGCCACTCTGTTGAACACAGTAAGCAAAATTGAGTCACTAAAACCCTATTTGCCAGATATAAGCTGTTGAGACTGATAGCAGCTAAGCTGTATGATCTGATATGGATGGCGGTTCCACACTGACCAGCACATGTACACGTGCACAGGCAGAAGAACATACAAGTAATACACCTAACGTTACTTCGAAGTCCATCATGTAAATACAAGCGTATATACAAGCATCACTCCTGTTCTCCACAACCTGCAGTCCTGGGCCACTCCAGCTGGTCAGAGTGCAATAATTTCTGCAGCAGGCTTGACTTGGAAAGCTAATCACAACTGCCATGGCTGCAACATGAGTATTACCAGCGCTTTTACAGCGCTACTTGTATTATATTATTGTCAATCCATTGTGGTGCATGGCACTCGTTTTCAACAACCGAGTTTATGTCATTAGTTGCATATCCAACGCCAATAGAAAAAAGAAGAGGTGGGGCAAATTACCACGGTTCAACACTAGTCATATTGAACGGCGTAATGCCATGCCAGGCGCGCACACAAAACGCCCACGCGAGTGCACATGCATGTACACACCCGGGTAACACACATTCGTGCGACTTTACATAGCCTGCACTGTCGTTCTATGTCATAGGAGTGAGTGCACACACATATACAGTCAACTTCGCTAATAACGACTGCGGATATAACGACAATTCGCGAATAACGACATAATTTTCATGCCCAGAGCAAGGTCCCATCCAACTGTGACACATATAATGAGACTTCGGGTATAACGACACTTCGTGAATAAGGACACTTTTCTGATGCCCCGCCGAGTGTCGTTATAAGCGAAGTTGACTGTATATGTACATGTAGATTGCCTAATTTTGCATACGTAATAAAATTGTGTAAGTATACACACATGTGCGTGCACATATAGATAGACTCAGCAGCATACGCATGAGTGTGTGCCGATAGGGCCACATGCCAATTATCGGATTAGTCTGTGAAAGTTGCACGGCACGACAAACTTTCGGACAGTCTAAATATATGACACAATGAATGTGGAATACCCACCAGTGTGTAAGACCATTTCATACCTATTTCGCAGCGTTTGTGATTTTCGGAGCGTCCCTGTTGATATTTGATGTCCTCACTTGGTTGATGACACAGTCACAAATTATTATCAAATTCACCTCCAATGCCATCCAATCTGCGTTCCGCGATACATGTACAGTGAACGGTGTTGAGGAAAGCCATGCAGCAATAAAACAGTCGAGACTCCCAAGCAGAGGATACAATTCAACAGCGTATTGAAGTACGTTGTAAACAATTTTCAAGACACAATTACAAAATTTGAAGTGCGTCTTGAAACGTGTTTGAAGTGCTTCGATGTATTTACCTTCGATCTCCCTGAATCGATCCATCCACAGCTACCCGACGAATTTACCAGTCAGTGCGGGAGATGATCGAGCAAGTTATATTTGAAGGTCGCGAGATGTCAGTGGCACTGGCAGGAAATCTACACAAGCGTATTCTGAAATAATTTTCTAAGACTCAGGCGTGATTCAAGAGCGGACTTTGATTTCTCCCTTCTTATAGTACGAGCACCAGTCGACATTGCATTCTTGGAAAATCTTCTGCGAGTGCTGCCTTCCCCTTTCATAGAAAGAACGAGTGAAGAGGGACACTAGCAGCAGGTTCTAGCTACATTGTAGGTCGCCAGAATTGCAGAAAAGCGAGAAGACGTTTCCTACAACGCGAACGATTGATCGCACAAAAATCATCGCTACCGAAAAATTTACTGAAAATCTACACTTTTCAAACGATGCGCGCGCAGAGGGTGTGAGCCACCTTAACATGTTTTTTGGAATCAACACAACTAGTAGCGGTAGCAGCAGCAACATCCGCGGCAGGCTCATCTTCTCCGCAATCGACTTCGTCAACCAATAAGTCACTGAAGCGATTCTTCGTGGCGATTGGAGCGGCAGTGGGACAGGGTGGTGCTCTTCTCAGCGCCAGTGATCGCACCGCTGTCACTGGCGTCCAGCGTTTGGGTGGTGGTGAACTCGCGGGCAATCTCGGGCTAAATGTCCCTGCTGTCGGCAAGCGAAACATCTGCCAGCACTCATCAAGCGATTACGGTCTTCTGACGACAGCCTGGTTCGTCTTCGGATATTTGGCGATCCTGCAGCTATGCCATCTGGTTGGTGTCGATTCTCGGCCGTTACGGTCAGTGCTGCTTGTATAGCCTTCGACAGTGTTGTCGGATGCTCCTTGAGTACTTCACGCCTCAAATGGCCCCCGAGTCCGTTGACAAACAGCAGAGCGCGCGAGTGTTCGTCTAACTCAGGTACCTGCACTTGAACTGAGGCTGCAGGCTGAGACG
Source organism: Sycon ciliatum (assembly GCF_964019385.1). Taxonomy (NCBI): domain Eukaryota; kingdom Metazoa; phylum Porifera; class Calcarea; order Leucosolenida; family Sycettidae; genus Sycon; species Sycon ciliatum. The sequence goes on from NC_088654.1 coordinate 23,603,835, forward strand.
ATTAAAGTCAGTGATAAATGATGCAACGGTGTCCTTCTGACGAGCACTAAATAAATTCAACCGATTTTGCAATAAAATTCAAAAGCTGCGCTCAGGCCTTCAGTCACAGGCTTTTGCATCAACAGTCGCACAAAAAAATATTGGTGGCGCAAGGAGAAGCTTGTCGTTTGGAGTGACAAGTGCTCACCGCTGCTTTTCCTTGTCAGAGTCAACACTACACTTTGTTCTGCGGCCTTGGGAGTAGTGTTGGAGTAGAAATTGCTGAGGAGACGTCGCGGAGGGGCGAGCTTTCCTGCGCAGGTATGACTTTGGCCGTATTTCAGCATGGTCGAGTGGAAAAATTCAAAAAAGTTTATTTCAAGAAAACCCCAAAAGGAAGATGGGGGACATGTCCTCAGCGCTAGAAGAGGTGTTCTACTATCTGCCGGTGTATAGTTCTGGCCAATTGAGGACGTAGCTGGCTGTTTTGCCAGCGCTAGTAAATTGGCTATTTTCAAGACGATCATTTGTGGCGTCAGGGGGTGATGGACCTCGTCTTCTGGGATGCTGGCGTGGCTAAGCGGTACTGCTCCAGGAACTCTTCTAAGGTGAGGCAATGTTGGCTTGATGGAGTTTTGTTGATAGCTTGTTCGTATACGCTGTGGCGTGACTCGTTTCTAGACCCATAAATAATGTGATATTTCGGCCATTTTTGAGGGGTATGCAAATTTCAAGGTTCCCTTCAGAAACTTTTTCAAGGGCTTTGCACAATCGATCCACACCCCAAAGGGAACCTACCTGCAAATTTTGAGCGAAATCGGAGAGATCCACTTGCACACATACTTTGGTATTCTCAGACATGCTCTCCTGTAGTCCATAACCATGACGACCACGGCACAATACAGTGAATGAAGAGTCGGAATACGAATTGCAACAATCAGGACTAGCCAACAGATGATTGTACACTGAAGACTTGCTACCACGAAACCTATGCACAACACTAACATTCTCACCGGCACTCTCACGATCACTACAATCGTCGCTCTCCGACTCATTGCTCCCTTCACCGTCCGTCCCATCATCTGCTTCCTCTGCGCTCTCTCTCTGTTATCCCACCTGACATGGTCCATTGAACGGGACTCGGCCGTCACCCTGCTCTCACGTCCCTCCTTACGCCCTTGTCCGTTGAGTGCGTAATTTCTGTTGGAGTTGGCTGTTGATCTTTCAATAGTGGGCTTGTATGGTGGATTAGTTGTGGTTGCTGTAGATTGCATTGTTGGTGATGGTGTGGGAGCTGCTAATACGCAAGGTGAGTCTTTTTGGGTGGGCAATTGTAGTGTCAATGCCCCTGCCGGTGTTGCTCGCGGTCTGTCACTGGCAAGCTCCACCGCCGCAAGAGCCGACGGCGGAGGATCAGGAGGAGGCAGTGGGACCGGAACCGCAAGCGGCACCACCCCAGCCAAGCCGCTTCATGTAAACAGTATCGGTTGTACCGAAATTTTCGGTGTGCTCTATTTTCGGTAAAAATTGTCGGCACCGAAGTTACCGAAAATAAAACACCACCGAAAATTTCTGCTTTTACAGTATCACATTTCGTTAATTTCTTACTTTTTAGACGGGGTCCATGCCCTCCATGGACTAGAACACAATAACCTTTTTTTTAGAAAACTGCCATAAAGGAGTTTTTATTGCTATAACTTCTTTTGTTTTTTTTGGCTAAGGATATAAAATTGTCTTGTCTTTCAGAAAATTCAAATGTCCACACCCTTAATCACATGTACTTGAGAATTGTAACCAGGTGCGTGCCGCAGATGTTTTTGTTGATTCTGTGTTTATAATTGCAGTCATGGGTTGTCGCAAGAGTACATGAAAACCAGAGTGTGCAGCTTGGGGCCTTTTCTGCTATGGGTGTCTGTCACGGCGAAATTCCGTGATTACATCATATTTGGCCCAGATCTGAGGTGGGAAATGGCGTAGTGCGTACAACTGAGCTGCAGTTGTGCAGAAAGAGACCTGCTTGAACGCACTACATCACTAAAATGATGTAATCACGGAATTTCGCCGTGACAGCAACCCATCCGATCGAGCTGCACACTCTGGTTTTCATGTACTCTTGGTTGTCGTGATAAGGTCATCCGGCATTATATTGAACTGAAATCATAACCCTGTTGATGTCGATACAACTTTTGGAAGTAGTTCAATGACTTCAAAGTGTTACAAGTCCACGATTGTCTAAAACAACACAGCAAAGTAGGAACAAAAGACATGTATTAAAATGTAAACAAATACATTGTTGAGTCCGACACCTCGTTCCAACACCTACACTGATCCTGAGGATATAAGGGGCAAGGATATATGGTTGGAGGTACTGAGAGATAAACAAGGCACTCCATAATAATAAAATACACGACTCTGGGGGAGTATGAATGATATCCAGTCAAACCTCTTTAGGACGAACATCAAGGGACGGATGGTATTTGTTCTGTGAGTTTGTCTTAACCCTATTTTATAACGAGTGAATTATTTCTCCAATAGAGACACGAATAGATTTCTTCTGCAGCGAAAGATTTTAAGCCAGACTAAACCGTTGGCTCGTCTTGTATGAAACAAATGAGTCACTAAACCTTTCTTTAGCAACATGACGACAACTGAAACAACAGAGAAAATACGATGCATGTACAGCACATTCTTGCAGGTACTACAAAAAGATTGCAGATCGTAATTCTTGCTCTGCCGGCACGCAACTTTATTTGGGGCAGTGCAATCTCGGCGCTACTCACAAATCAAACAGTCCAGACTCGAGTAAACAAATCCAATCGTACGACATTTTCACGAGACGAGACTGCACCCATTGGCTTGTTTCGTATGAAGCAAACAAGTCACTGAATGCATGAACCTCTCCATGATGGAGATTTTCCCTGATATGCGAATTTATATTTCATACTCGGCCAATGCGTCCTTGAACCTTTCCCTTCAGATTGGGAACTGCCAACGATGCTATGCCACTGCAAAATTCAGATTCTACCCTATGATCGGAGCACGGAATGCCGGAAGCAATCATGACCAGTGCCTTACTTGTACTTGTAACGTACCAATGTACAATGAACAGGAGTATTGCGACAACACATCTAAGCCTCAGCAGTAACATAAGCCTTACCGTCAAGAAGGTGAACTCGCGTTCTTCGCACACTGTTGGCAAGGGCAAAGAGATACGAATGCCGGAATGGATCTAAATCCGAATAAAATCAGCACAAGTTTCCGTCAATGAAAGAGTGAGCATAAGCAAATGAATCGAAGGAAACTGGTCAACTCAGAGATCATCTGTCATTGAGTATTCCGTAAAAGGAGGCCTCGACAGCAGAAAAGCTAAACTTAGAAAAGAGATCCTGTCAGCTTTTCCATTATTAATTTTATTGTATTCCACCTAAAATCAGCACACTTTTCGTAAATGACAGAGTCAACACAAGCAAATAAATCAAAGGGAACTGGTCAACTCACCTGTCATTGAGTAATATTCCGTGAAAGGAGGTCTCAGCAGAGCTGAAGCGAAATAAGCCAGGAGACGAAAATATCCGAAACAGCTCATGAGAAGCAGTTCCAAAGAAGGAAGTAAGTAGTTCCTCGCGCATGCACATCAGAAAACGGACGTCTGCACTGCGCGTACTGCGCACTGCATGCATGCGCGCATGCAACACAGTGCCTGCCGTGCACGTGCATAGCACGCGGCTACCAAGCGTTGGTAGATCTAATACCGAGCACCTTACGTAGAAGCTTACGTAGCCTAAGTGAAATACCGAGCACCTTACGTAGAAACTTACGTAGCATAGCGGTGTCGTTTTTCTTGCCATGTGAACACAATAATAGAAAAGCTGACAGGATCGCTTTTCTAAATCTTAGGGTGCGTTCTCAAATTCTCCAGCTTCTAGAAGAAGAAGAAAAGAGAAGTCGAAGAAACTGGGATTCTTCAAGAACGGGTCTCGAAGAATTCGGAGATATTTTGCAGATGTCAAGCAAAATGGAGCGCCAAAGGGACCGTGATCTTGAGTGCCACGAAAATAGTATGCGCTGTGCGTATGCGAAAAGGGAAATGCGTACACTCATGATCAACACGTGGCTTTTAGCCTAGTTCGCATGCGCTGATCCGAAACCGCGGGAATCTACGAGTTTCAACCACCTCTGAAGCTTGGAGAGCTTCGAGAGCTTTGGAGAGCCTCCTAAAATTCGGAGAGGATATAAGAACAGCTCTCGAACTTTTCGGAGAGTCTCCAACTTTTGAGAGGAAGCTGGAGAATTTAAGAACGCACCCTAAATCCCTGGTGGTTTATGGTTTGAGGTTATTCTTTGCCACTCAGATTAACACACTTCCAGACGACGCACCAATTAGTTGGGAGACGGATACTTTAAAATATTTGGACAAGACGAGGAAAGATTATTGAGTGACTACAGTCCATTCATCGGAAACTGGCCCGCTGGCTTTTAAAAGTCGGATTTGGGCCGAATTGAGGATCAAAAACCCACTTTAAATCTCAAAAATCTGGGTTTTGGATCTGCTTCTCCATACATTTTGTCATGGCATACCTGTCCTAATTTTGTAAAACCTGGCTGAATTTCTATTTCCCTGTTCTTGGACTTTTCTGGCCTCAAATGTGGCAAGGAGTAGGCCCCAGCGGCAGATGCTAGCTAAATGTTGCCAAGATGCTTTTTGGGATGCTAGCTGACAACTCAGAAAGATGCTAGTTTGGATGCTAGACAACACGAATTATGCTACCACATAAGTGGGTATACCCAGGTTTCAACAGTGCTCAACACCACAGGGGCGGAGCGTAACCACAAAGGTCAAAAAGAATGGTTTCACCAATTATAGAAACATACGTTGTACAACGTATGTTTCTATAATTGGTGAAACCATTCTTTTTGACCTTTGCGAATTATGCTACCTATTAATGGTAATGGTGAAACATTTGGGTTGAAAACGGTGTTCCGTGCTATTTATGAATTCTCACAAAGCAGGTATGTAAAAAGAGTTTTTAAAGGTGCGATGTTGGCATCATGTTGCTATGGAAATATTTGCAATACAAAAGAGCAAATACCAAGAAGTACCAATGGCAATGTGGGTCTTGGTCACAACTAGGTAATGCAAACAAATTGAATGTAGTGCATGCAATTATCAATGTGGTAGTACCGTAATAGTTAGTACGGTGCTTGTTGGAAGTTGTATACATGGCTGTATCTGCCTCGGTTATACTGCCACTGAGCATTAAGGAAAGCTCAAGCTGATCCTGGAGAAGACCTTCTTGGAGCTTTGAGGTGCTAGCTTCCAGCAGAGAGAAGACACGCTCGACTGCTGCAGAGGATGGCGCTATTAGGAGAACTAAGCGTGTGGCCTCCCTCCAGCAAGGCAGCTTGTGTTGGCGCTTCCACCACGCAATGCGTTTCTCATCATCTGGTATGTCTTCCACAGCAACTTGATAAGCGGGGAGTTCTGACTTGAGATCGGCGATAGTGGTGTCGTCGTCCAACACCGGGATCTGCCGAAGCTCATCGATCAATGCTACCCCTGGACGTGTGTCGCGCACAAACAGTGGATCGCAAAGCCTCACTGCCTTGTACACTGTAACAAGGCTGTGCAGATCACCATGAAGATGGGCAAAGCGGCGTTGAAAGTATTCCAGGGCAGGCCGGATGCATTGCTTTGCGTTGAAGATCAATACCTGCTGCCTTTGATCATCATCCGGTGCAATCTGTTTCACGACAGCTTCCACATTAGGGTAGTGAGCATGACCGACTGTGACCAACACTTCTTGCAGCCATTTGTATACATCATATGACAGATCAGCATCACCCTCCATGAGGTAGGTTTTCTTCACGAATGGCTCACCCCGTCCACGGTTGCGGCCAGCTGTATCCGAAACTCCTCAGTGACATCTTCATTGTCAAAGATACGGAGAAGCTGTTGACGAGTTGCTGGTGAGACGTTACACTCACGAAGGAATGGTTCGACACCACGATAGAACAGGAGAAGTGAATGAAGGACTTCCCAACGACTCCACCAACGTGTTGGGCTGTAGGACTTTGCAGCAACTCCAGTTCTAGCTTTCCATGCCAGCCGAGCAGCCGGGCTGTGAGCAAACAGACTTACCCACCAGTGGCAGAAGTCGTCTACGATGGGAACCTCAAACTTCCAGCCAACAATGTCCAAGCTGTGTGAGAAGCACTTCACATCCAAAATGTTGGGAAATAGGAGCTCCTTGAGAGTTGAAACTGCCGCAGTATTAACAGCAGCTCCATCTCTAATCATAGCAGTGACCTTTGCGGGTGGAACTTGTAATTGAGTGCACAGTGTGGTGACGATTTCCCTGGCAAGCTGTGCAGCAGTGAGACTCTTTGCTAGTATGTGGAAACGGACGAGACGTTGGTGAACACAGAACTCCTTATCCACATGGCGTGTGACAACAGCAAAGGCTTCGCCAAGGTGTGTGCGGCCATCGAATATGACAGCAATATGTGATGCTGCTCCAATCTCCTTCCCCAATTCCGTTTGCTCCTTCTTCAGCAGAAAGGGTATGTGAGAGGCCATATGTGTGCTGTGTGTCAAGCGAGTGCTGCCAGTCTCCAGCAATGGACGGATGTAATCGATCTTAGCTAGTGGAATTCCAGCCCTCAGGAAACCTTCCACGACATTGGCTCTTCGCAACAGGACATTGTCTGGAACCGCCTCAGATAGTCCAGTTCCCACGAGTGTCTCCTTCTGCGTCTTCTGTGCGGCATACTTGCTCCACGACTTGGCTAACAGCTGCTGGTGATTCTTTGCCTTAGATCGTTGCTCCTTTGCTTCGGAGTGTCTAGCGCTCTCAACATGCTTTTTGACGATACTACGTTTCAAGGAAACTTCCATATGACATACTTCACAAACTAATTTTCCAGCGCTGACTGCAAGATACTCCTTAGGAAATTGGTTGATCCGCTCGCGGCAACTTACTCGTGGTGCAGGAGTAGACTTCCCCCCCGCTTACTTTCTTACGCTTGTTATCACCTCCACTTTTACTGCTTCTCGTCAGTGACCGTTTCCTAGCCACAGCAGCTTCTTCAGCGACGGGAAGACGTTTCAATACGCTGTTTACCTCTTCGTCTTCCGACTCAGAGGAATTGCTGGGAACAAATTCTGGGGAGTCATCTGAGTGCTGAGCAGAATCAGATAAGTCGCCACACTCCGCTTGATTGCTGTTCTCCATATTTCGCCTTCAAAATAACTACCGGCATCTCCACGGAAGTGGAAAGGCAGTTCTTGACCTGCCCGGTACGCGAACCGTACTATTTATTTATTTATTTTTATCTCCACTCAAGGCAAAACTGCAATCCCTACACCATCGCAGACCACAGGCAACAGTGAACACGAGTCCGAGGCTGATGGCGAGTCGCTTTGGCGACGTTTCCAACCAAAGACTACATAAGGCTCAGTAATCCTAATACTAGTTTCATAGTGTAATCTAGACCGAATTCCACATCCAGAATGCCAAAATTGGCAAAAATGTATCGGATGCCGGTAAAAACTGCTGTTTATGCTAGCATCGCGTGGAGTCACAAAAGGCCCTTTTATGCTACTTTGGGTGCTAGCATTTGCCGCTGGGGCCTAGCAAGGAGTAATTGCACGGGTCACACAATGCAGGATGTACTGTTGTTTTCACGATATCTACAACTATGTGAGAGAGACACCAAAAAGTTAGGGTGCCAGTTTCTTTGAATGGACTGTAGCATTAGACCAAGGATTCGACTACTGACTAGACTCTGGGAAGTCTCGTTATATATTACTACAATAAATGTACGGTGCAATGCATGAGCGCGCCCAATTAGTTGGCGCGGATATTACATGCATGTGTATAGCCCGACTATGTTATTTATTATTATTATGCTCTATTCGCGTTAGCATCAGTGAGCTTATAAAGCTCACATATAGCCTTCGCTTAAGCCGCAAGAAGGAGCAAGTGAGCGCGAGGAAGCGCAATGCACACAGAGCGTCAAAACAAAACAAAAAACAGAAAAAAGAGACAAGCTGCAAGAAGAAGCAAGTGAATGCGAGGAAGCACAGTGCACATCAAGCATCACAATCACAAAAAAGACAAGATGGAAACGCAAAGTTATGTCCATTGTTGCATTAGCGGCTACATACAACCTTCACCAGGTCCTGCCACTGAGGGCGATCCTGGGCGAGCTGCTGCAGCCTGTTGCAGTCATCTCCATTATCTATATATAAAGGTATAAATTATGTCCATTGTTTCATTAGCAGCTACATACAGCCTTCACCAGTTCCCGCCACTGTCGACGGTCTTGGGCAAGCTGCTGCAGCATGTTCAAGTCATCGCCAGTCTCTAGGGCGGTATTATTTTTCAGCTTTTTGAGATCATTATTGAGCGTTCGCGGGAGCGTTGTTCTTGGGCGTCCCCTAAAGCTGGGGCCGTTACCCCCTAAGAAGTAAGCTCCCATGGCACGTCTGGCTGGGGCTGCCTCTTCCAAACGCAGCACATGACCAAACAGCCTCCATCTAGCATCTCTGATGATTTGGCTCACGGGGCGAGATTCTGTGCGTTTATACAGGGAAGTGTTCTTTATTATGAGCGGGTATTTAATGCCTATCACTGTTCGCAGCTGCTGCCTGTGGAACGAGTCCAATTTCCGCTCCTGTGTCCCCGTGAGACTCCACGTGCCACAGTTATAAAGCAGGATTGGTAGAATGAAGCTATTATAGAGGCGCACTCGTAGAGACTCTCTGATGTGTTGCCCTCTCAGCCATATCACCCACATCCGGTGAAGTGCGCTTGTAGCCAACCGCTTTCGTCTGCCTATGTCCTCATCCACTCCAAGCATCGAGCCCAGCTTTATTGTGTGTCGCCACTGTTCCTCTATTCGATCCTTTTGTCTGCTTATCATGGTGTGTTCCGTCTTCCCCTCATTCATCTTCAAGTTCCACTCTGCTAACGAAGAGGATATTGTAGGAAGGCAATCTTTTAGATACTTTTGGTCGGTACTGATGAAGTCCACATCATCTGCATATTCCGACTCTCCGGGCAGAAGCAGCTGGACGTCTCGGTCTGGTCGCGGCGGTAGACGGTTTCGTACCTCTCTTAACGCAGCTTCCAGGTATATCGTAAACAATACCGGCGACAGAGAATCTCCCTGTGGAGTCCCATTGTATGTTTCAAGTGGCTGGCTCAGGATGTTGTTTAGCCGTACTTTAATGGTGGTATCCGTAAGTAAGCACTGAATAAGATGTAATTCGTCCCGGTTCACAATAGTCTCCAGCACGTTCATGAGCTTTGGTCTTGAAATAGTGTCAAAGGCTTTCGACATATCAATTCCCAAAATGGCGATATCTTCCTTTACTCGTTGCCCGACTATGTACACTACAATTGTAGAAAGGGATGTACATGTAATTAGATCAAATGTACGGTGGTTTTATGTGCAGCGCAGGGGCAGAAGCAGGGAGTCGTAAAATACCGGGAGCCGGAGGCGACACGAGATGCACAACCGCGTCGGATGATTGACTCAGCTCGGGCACGAGTTATTATTATTATGTGCTTGTTCGCGTAGACATCAGCATGGCCTGCAGCTGCATTAATGGGCATGCAAATCATGCAAACCAGCCAAAAATGTTCGCATAAGCCACTTCGAATAGATACAAAAGACCATAACAGTTTCAGAAAAAGAAGAAATATGCGAAAAGAAGACAAAAACTAGGGTGCCGACACCACTCGGGCACAGATGCCCACCCAACCGCTTCGGTCAGCAGCAAGGGCACGGAACGCCTCCAGATCGACTTTGCTTGACAAGGAAAGTCCAATCCGCTTGGCATCATCTTGTAGTAGCGTTGGTAGTGTGTGTCTTGGTCGTCCCCTCCAGCCCGCTGGACGAGGCTCTGCGAAGTACGCTCCCATGGCCAGTGATGGTGGGGAGTCAGCCGGGAGCCGGAGGACGTGCCCAAAGAGCCTCCACCTAGCTCTCAAGATGATAATGCCGAGAGGAACCGCGCCGGTACGCTCATAGAGCCTCTCGTTCCTAATCCGATTCGGGAACACAATGTCGATTATAGCAATAAAAACTGCTTTATGGCAGTTTTCTAAAAAAAGTTATTGTGTTCTAGTCCATGGACGGACCCCGTCTAAAAAGTAAGAAATTAACGAAATGTGATAGCCGAAAATTAAAATTAAATTTTCACACAAAACCTCACAATAATCACAACACTTGAAATGCTGCTTTCAACACTAAACTTGTACTGCACCAACAATTGGCAACATGCATGCATAGGAAAGAGGATCACGACGGGAAAAGGTCTTCTCGTACATGTAGCTTTTCATTCTGTGTGCGATTATTGTGAGGTTTTGTGTGAAATTTTAATTTTCGGCTATAGCGGGATTCACAGAAGGTTTTTTGCGATGCGACACGCGATGCGACAGACGCGAAACCGGGAAAACCCCAAATCGCAGCCATGTCGCACCCCACGCAACTGCCGCAACTGGGCCATCGCAGGCCTTCGCAGAAGTTGAGCTTGGCTCAACTTTTGCGATGCGATGCGATGCGACAAGCGATTTGGTGTACGATTTTGACCTTTTCTACAGCAAAGTTGTACAAAGGTGCAAGAGTTGCCTATAAATTTTTACAAGTTGTGTCAAACCGCGCGAATATCATGGTGACGTACCCAAATCAGCAAAACTTTGTCGCATCGCTGACTTCTTCTGTGAATGGTATTTCGCGAGTTCGCATCGCACGCATCCATCGCAGATCGCGTCGCATCGCGTGTCGCATCGCAAAAAAGCTTCTGTGAATCCCGCTTATCACATTTCGTTAATTTCTTACTTTTTAGACGGGGTCCGTCCATGGACTAGAACACAATAACTTTTTTTAGAAAACTGCCATAAAGCAGTTTTCATTGCTATAATTTCTTTTGTTTTTTTCTGTCACCAATCAATGGAATGTAAATGATGGCCTTCACATCATGTCAATACCGTATTATACGCATTGATGTGCAAGCCTTTTCTTGCAGAAAATGGCACTAGCATAATGCAATTGCATGTTCTTCTGCGGGGAAACATGACATGTGAGTAGTGGTCTGGTGGTGGTGATACATATTTTATACGGAGGTCATACTGTGCATGTTGCAGCTTGCTGTTGCAGAATTTCATGACTCTGTCATAAAATTGTCTTGCCTTTCAGATACCGGTATTTCTGATTTCCCCACCCTCGATCAGATTTATTTGAGAATTGTAGCCAGGTGCGTGTCGCAGATGTTTTTGTTGATTCTGTGTTTATAATGGTTTATAATCATGGGTTATCGTGATAAGGTCATCCTGCATCATATTGCTCTGAAATGGTAATCCTGTTGATGTCGATACAACTTTTGGAAGTAGTTCAATGACTTCAAACTGTTAGTCCACGATTTTCTAAAACAACACAGCAAAGGAGGAACAATAAACATGTATTAAAATGTAAACAAATACATTGCTGAGTCCGACACCTCGTTCCAACAACTACACTGATCCTGAGGATAAAAGGGGCAAGGCTATGGTTGGAGGTACTGAGAGATAAACAAGGCACTCCACAATAATAAAATCTTACACATCTTTTGGTGAGTATGAATGATATCCAGTCGAACCTCTTTAGGACGAACACCAAGGGACCGATGGTATTTATTCTGTGAGTTTGTCTTAACCTATTTTATAACCAGTGAATACAATTATTTCTCCAATAGACATACAAATAGATTTCTTCTACAGCGAAAGATTCTAAGCCACACCGACTCATTGACTCGACTCGTATGAAACAAATGAGTCACTAGAGAGGTTCTGCAAAACGAAAATGCGTACAAACTTTCGCTCTACGTCATGAAGTGCGAAACTTCGCACGAACTTTCGCAACTTTGGACGCGAAACTTGCAGGGAACGCGAAATGAACTGTCCTAGGAAATTTCGTGAGATCGTACGTGCACTTGGCCCCAGAAACTACGAAAATGTGCAGAACGCAAAGTTCGTGCAAAATTCATACACACTTTCGCAAGGACTGTCGCGAAGCTTCGTTCGAATTTTCGTTTCGCCGAACCTCTCTACTGGTCTGAACCAGGGAGTAGTACATTTGAGACATTTGTGCACTCTCCTCTCCTCAATTTTCCGAAGGGTATTGTTCTTGAAAAACAACGTCTGCTGCTGCTCACAATTTATTATTGCCTGCCGAAAGTGAACTATGAACAGCTCCACATTTGCAGGGTGCTTGTCCAGTGAGCAGAGTTGCAGCTCCCCACAAAGTACAAATTGAAGTAAAAGCAATTACGTACTAATACGTATAGTAATACGCAGACACATACAACTAGTAGTCACACAAAGTATCTATAATAAGCACACGTACTAGGAATAGTACATAAGCAGGCTATCTTTATCCTTTTGCGCTTGGTCTGACCACCTGCATACACGACTTACACGGCACGGTCTTCCACGGCATGGTCACTTGCACCAGTAACATTGTACATAATTCCACACTGCCTTTATCATCAACACCAGTTCCTGTTAACGCGTAACATCTCAGGCTTTGTAGCAGGGAGTAGCACAGTGCCATTGTACCATTGTGCTACTCCCTGCTTGACACAGACTCGCGTCATAGTGACATTTGCGAATAGCTGCCCCTGCAGTATAAAATTTATTTTATTTTGTGTTTCTCTCTGACGACTATAGCATCTGGATTCGGAATAGCCTTACTATCTTGAGACGGGTCAGCCATACCTGAAACATGTTGTTCATTGTGACAAAAACTTGAGTCAACATTATCTATTCCCCTAGAAACGACGTGAATAACTAAATGTAATACAAATTAAATTAGGAAGGTAATTTCACTCTTACAAGCCGCCCACGTAAATACTGAACACACTGAAGGTACCCGTGCGAAGGCCAGCTGCTACTTGATATCCTTCGTAGGATTCATCCGCATCACTCAGCAAAGACTGATGGATTCGTTCCCTACATCGTCAAAACAAACTTCAAAAAGTACTGCTCGAAAACTTCTTGACAGCATTCTGCCACTCTCTTCAAGTCGTTCTATGAATTTTTTTGAAAAATGCTACGAAATGCTACGATAAATGGTACGCGAAGTACGACATTTCGTGACGTTTCGTGACGTTTCCCGGGACACAGCGCTCCACAGAAAAGTGACCTGAGGCAAAGCTCGCCCGCCTGAATGTGTGGCCGTGTCACCTCCCGGTATTGTACTACTCCCTGGTCTGAACCTACAGTCCATTCAGAAAAAAATGAACTTCTAGCTTTTGGCCATAAATGGGTCAAACTTTGAGTTTTTTTAGAATTTTTTTTGGCAATCCCCTATGGAATCCTCTTCCAATTATGTTTGTGAAGTGTTTTTGTCCAAAAAGCAAGCCATAGCAAGAACAGGATTTCGGCCAGGTTTTGCCCCAAAAGCACAGAATTGGGAAAACCATCAAAATCCAGGCCGTTTGACCCCGCCTGGCAACAGTGCATTCTGCGGTTCGAACCCCAGTTCAGGCACCCTTTTTGGACCCTTTTTCAAATTTCAAAGTTCGCAGCACTGCACTGTGTACGATGAAATCACGAAAAACCGCCAAATACGGGAGCTCGCCAGAGCCAGAGCCCATCTTTTTATGAATGGACTGTAGCAACATGACGGCAACTGAAACAGCAACAGAGAAAGTACGATACATGTACTCCACATTCTTGCAGGTACTACAAACAGATTGCAGATCCTTGCTTTGGCGGCACGAAACTGTATTTGGGGTAGTGCAATCTCGGCGGTACTCACAAATCAAAAAGCCCAGACTCTGGAGATTTTCCCTGATATGCGAATTTATTTTGCAAACTCGGTCGATGGGTCCTTGAACCTTTCCCTCCAGATTGGGAACTGCCAACGATAGTATGCCACTGACCAGTGCATTACTTGTAACGTACTTATGTACAATGAATATGAGTATTTCGACAACACATCTAACATAAGCCTTACCGTCAAGAAGGGGAACTCGCGTTCTTCGCACACTGTAGACAAGGGCAAAGAGATAAAAATGGATCTAAATCCGAATAAGATCAGCACACGTTTCCGTAAAATTTAATGAAAGGGTGAGCATAATAAGCAAATGAATCGAAGGAAACCGGTCAACTCAGAGATCACCTGTCATCGAGTATTCCGTAAAAGGAGGCCTCGGCAGCGGAAAAGCTAAGTTTAGAAAAGAGATCCTGTCAGCTTTTCCATTATTTATTGCATTCCACCCAAAATCAGCACACTTTTCGTAAATGAAAGAGTCAACACAAGCAAATGAATCAAAGGGAACTGGTCAACTCACCTGTCGACATGTCATTGAGTAATATTCCGCGAAAGGAGGTCTCAGCAGCGCCGAAACGAAACAGCTCATGCAAGAAGCAGTTCCAAAGAAGGAAGTTCCTCGTGCATGCACATCCGAAAAGGCAACAACAAAAAGTCTGCAATGCACACGCATGCGGCCAGCCGGCCGCGCGATGGTACGTAGGAGCCAGGGAGTCGTAAAATACCGGTATTTTACGAATCCCTGGTAGGAGCCATGGAGTCGTCCTGCTTCAGGATTTTTTTTTTTTTTTTTTTTTTTTTTGAACTCAAACCATGCCTCTTGTACGGGCAAAACATAAAATAAAGACAATCAATGATTAGATCGAGCGCACGCGGTGATGATCATGTACAATGTCATTAATGACACTTGACAGATAATAATAATAATAATAATGTAAGCCTCAAGCTGAGATTCTTGCTTCAGCAACAACAAGCGCTGCCGAGTCTGAGGCCATTGCTGGTAAGAATGCCTTGCGTGCACCACGCAAGCACATCAGCGCTGAACGGACCAGTGCAAAGCCAATCTGGCAGCGGATGGCAGCTAGGGTGATGCTGTATGGCTCCCCAGTCTTGGCAGCGAGGAGAGAGGCGATCCGTTTGTAGAGCGAAGCACCATGCTTTCCCATGCCTCCGGTGGTAGAGAAGATGGCGGGGACAAAGCTGGAATGCTCCACCTCCCTCAGGCGCTGCTCATACGCACGACGCTTAGCCTTTTCATGACGGACATAGGTAGCAGCAAGTGAGTTGGAACGGTTCGAAGACGCATGGGGGTTGAATACCCGTACATCAATGTAGGTGCGTTCGAACCGTCCTCCCCAAATGCCACTAGCCACGACGTCTAGGCGTGCCTGGTCGTCAGCAATAGCAGTGCGATAACGGAGTTGCTCTCCGGAGAGTGGCTGGAGGTGTGGCTCAACTGCCACCTGATGGGCCACCCGCCTGAGCAGACGAGCAGTGAGGTCCCTCACCTCGTTGTGACGAATGGACGGAAATCCACCCGTCGGACACGAGAGGGAGTGAGACACAGTGAACTGCTGCCCACATGCACACAGTGATGGTAGCCGGACCGGCAGCCAGTTGAAGCGAAGGCAAACAGCATCCCGAAACTCCGACTTCGTCAGGGTGAAGCCATGGCGTTGAAGGGGTCGGCACGTGAGCCAGCTTGAGGCACCCGGTTCCGAAGCCAGAGCGATCACTCGCTGCAGCTCTGAACTGGCGGAGGAAGAGAAGGCCTGGGCTGCTGCGCGAATTGACTCCCCGGCTGTCGCCATCACGCGCTTCTTGGCAGCGCGAACATCATGGATGGCAGTGCCAAGAACTGGATCTTGGGCGAGAACACGGCAGGTGAGGGAGGCAGTGATGTCAAGGGAGGACTGGTGCTGTTCGGCCCGGGACGACGGATGAGGTATGCCAAGGCCTCCAAAGCGACATGGCAATGCTATCAGGGTGCGCTCCTCAGCATTGACGGGGCGACCTAGGAGAGCAGGAATGAAGGTGTTGGTGATAGCAGCATCAAGCGGAGCTAGGTGCTCAGCCATACCAGGTTGTGCCCTACAGAGAAAAGTCCATTTGCTCTGCAGGCCGTACACATACGCTGAGTAGGCTGCTTGCGGCTCAGTGATAGCATACTGGCTAAGGCGGTGAACTTGTGTGCTCCACTCCTCAACCTTCTGCTGCAGGTAGCTGGTGACAAAGGCTGGCGTGCCGATTGCAGCGCCGAGGTATCTTGCACCATCGGGTTGGATGGTGACACCTGTGCCGTCGAAAATACGGACAGCCTCATCGAGGAACTGAGGTTTCACAACCAGGATGGATTTGGACGGGTTGGGAAAGTATCCGTACTGGGGGCCCTTTCCGACTAGCCGATCCCACCACTTGCGCACCCGCAGCAGCTTGCCACCCGACCCAGCGTCGTCAGCATACCAGGACTGTACCGCACCTTCAGTTGCCACAGACTTCATCAGCGGGGCGATGCCAATAGCGTACATGGCCATTGCCACAGGGTCGCCTTGAGTTGTACCTTCCTCTATACCTCACTCCATGATCCATGGCTCCTACGTACCATCGCGCGGCCGGCTGGCCGCATGCGTGTGCATTGCAGACTTTTTGTTGTTGCCTTTTATGCTCCGCAGGCCGCGAAAGAGAGCCCGTTACCTGGACCCCTACTCGCGCGGGTAGAGCGAAACTGAGCACCCTGGGATGCGAGCAGCTTTTTAGTACTCCCGGGTCCAAAATCTCACCACCAGGCCGGGATGATCAAAACGTCTGCCGGGTCTGCAGCCTACAAACGTGGATCTGCCGACACTGTGCTGTCGACGACATGTCCGGCAAGGCACCTCCTTGCGTGAAAGCAAGGAACGCTTTTTTTTTAGAAAGGAAGCTTCTTCTCCAAAATTTAAAATTTTTGAAAATTATTCCTTCTGAAAACATCATCGCGTTCTTGACCTCGAAGCTGACTGCTGAATGCGATTAGGAAAGAAGATTCCTGAAGATACACCAGACTGATTCTGGCAAGCCGTCTGTCGTCTAGATATGCAGTTGTTCGTCATGCATGGTCAGCAATCTTCCTCGTTCGTCCTTTCGTTTTCCTGACCACGATGATGACAAGCAGCTCTCATGCTCAGGTTAGTGCTGTACTTGTATGTCTGGGCACACAACACATCTGAGATTCACCCACTGACGTTATCGAACTGAAGAATGCAGCAAGGGTTCCTCGGATTCTCTTGATTTCGGAACAAATTTCCTTCACTTTCACCCTCTCAGTCTCTTCCCCATGCCCTCCATGCATGCACAATCGAGTTTGCATTTCAAATGTTGTTTTTACTTTGGCAGTGCGTTCGATAACGTTAGGACAGTCTAAGTTAGGTGTTCTTCTCTTCAGGCTTATTGGACGTGTACAAATTCTAAAAAAATAGCTTCCATATGCTAAACGCAGATCCCTGTGAATACGGTTCTGCTGGGCAATGATGTTTACACCAATCTACACTCTATGCTGTCACAGCATCCACAACTGATCCTCTCTCTCTCTCTGAATTAACTATTTGATAAAGCCAATCTTTAAATCGCTGTTGCATAGGATCTCGGGTGGGAAGAAGCGATGAATCGATACATGGCATTGTGAAGAAAAGAAGAACAAATTCACATTGCACGTGAGACTCGGTTAGAAAGACTGAGTTTCTGCATTCATAAGAATGTCACACCCCGGGGATCATGATAAAGAAAACATATGTCGTGAAAATGACTGAAAGAACCAAAGAAGTATTTGATCTTCCAGCCAGCTTAGCCTGGTACTACCATACTAGCAGTGCTACCAAGTACCAGCCCTCCATATTTTCTGTATTTGTACGGAAAATCACTCCTTGTGCGCACTACAGAAATTGAGCAAATGGTATAGAAAATCGGAGAGGATCAATCAGCTGTGTAGAAGCATTGCAAGTGTAAGCTGAGTGATGAATAGTCTTGTACCAAAGCGAGTGCATGCCGTACCACAACAACATGTACATGTAGCACAAAAATAATAATGTCGTGAGTGCAAGTCACACATGTTTTACACTACCAAATGCAGCCACCGACATGCACGTGCGTGTCAAAAAACATTACAGTGCAAGTATGCATGCAATGTACACGGCAGTACGCAAAACACTGCAAGATACGGAAAATCAGAAGTCTGAGTACGCAAAATAGACTCAATTGGTGGGCAGCTCTGTACTGGCCTGTACGGAGGGAGTGAATCTCAATGTGTGCAATGCACGCACTTTGGCCGACAGTGAAAACTATGCAAGTCGTGTTGGTTTGCAGGATGAATGTGAGTCCTTTTAGACAAGCGCCTTAGTGGAGTAGCCCACCGAAAGAAGAGTACTTGACACCGCGAAGTGGAGTCTGCGCATACAACAGTGAGGGGGTAAAATTAGCTATGACTGATTCTGCATGTGTTCTGCATGTGTGTCACATTACACTAGCAGATAGGCACACCTGTTGTTCCAAAAAGATGCTTATGTCAGTGTCTGAATATGTCGTGTACCAGGTAATATTGTTGCCAGGATCTCACGGTGAGAGTCAGACTTGAATATGGTATCAATAGATTATCAATATCATACATCACCATGTACCACCCAAAGTATAATAGCCGAAGGACCCGTTTGTGTGGTGGTGTATGATTTCGTGAGCAAGATGAAGTGGCTACAGATGTGTCTTATACAACACCCTAAGAAAAGATCATCAATTCTGGGGAAAGTGATTCTGGTAGTATGTTGTATCCAGTGTGGCATGACAAAGACTCCCTCGATTTAGCCTGTGGAGAATCCGTAAATACATAAATACAATACATACAGGCATCGCAACCTTCGGATTATATGCTCTTTTGCTTGCCTCCTGGAGTGTGGTTGTACCTTGGTTCACTGTATTAGAATAATAGTAGACTTTGTTTTTCGAATTCGTTTCTATAACATTAGGTTTCTTTCTGTTGCTGCTATGTCTTTTCATGTGTTTTACAGGATTGCCATCTGTTGATGAATACCACTCTGAGGCACTCTCACGAGCGAAGGTGTTTGAAAATCCATGTCGGAATGATGGTCATGTTGGCCTAAAGGTGCATTACATTGCCGATACTCGCCACCTCCACCCTGGAACATGTTCAATTTCTGTTTCTCGTATGGAAGGACCGAACAGGTTGTTTTCCTGTCTCAGTGGACCACTCAAGACTGAACAGCACTGATGGAAGAAGATTTGCCGTGAATCTCGTTCACATAATCAGCCTGTTTAATTGCTGTACTGAGGTGACTGCTTCATAACAATGACCATGCAGCATTAAATTGGATAGTATTGCAGTGCCCCTAAAATTGGAGAATATCGAATTTCTCTGCTAGCATTGTGATTCATTTGTGAATAAACATCACTACTCTTTTTGAGTAGCATAGCAATGACAGAGTTGGTTTAATGTATGACAAAATGGAGCCGCTTTTTAACTTAAACCTGTACTATAATCAGTACCGCCGGAAGCAGTTTTTGATTGGTCCGGTAGTTTCATGGCGGGTACACACGTCCTCCACGGTAGGAAACGTTTGTTGGTGGCCAACAAGTTGGTCTGGTGATAACCTGACCAACCAGACCGGCGGGCCTGATAATTGTGGGGCTCATGAGCAGCTCAAGTACTTAGTATGGTTTTGGACATGTCCCCAGTTAACCAATGAGAATAACCGGAAAACAAGGGGGGCTTTAGATACCGGGCTGACTTACCAAGAGGCAGGATAAGCGCGTTACGGGTTGAGCTTGTCGAAAACCAATTGTACTTCATTATGTGTGAAGGGGTTTTATGAAGAAATATTTTATGAACCAGTGTACAGAGATGGTGCTTATGACGAAAGGAGAGAGGAGAAGTGTGTGAAAGTCGATAAAGGGCATCCGAAGGAACACATCGATCCTTGTTGTAAAGAATATTAAGTATAAATCTATGGTTGAACCCGACTTCCCCAAGCGTTCTCTGAGGGGACTGAGGTCTACTCTATCAGTTCATGTATTCTGTGAAGTGACATGACCATTCGTGGGGACCTTGCTCATAACTGCAAAAGTCCTCGTCTGATTTTTCCGCATCAATTGAACGTTATACATGTGCATGTAGTGAAAGCCACATGCAAAAGGCTGTTCCATGGCACTCATCTGCCACCAAGCTCTGGGTTCATTGGCTGAAAATATTCTTCGGCACAGTAAAGTCGTGCGCCCAAGAACGTGGAAGCCTACAGAACATCCAACCTGGAATACTAAGAACACCACAGCCCAAAATTAAGAATTGCGGTGTAGGTTTGTGCTGCTGTCAAACACCGGGATTGTTATGTTGCACATGTATCTGAGCTTTACCACTACATACACGTCTGTCTTTACACAATTACCAATCTGCAGACAGCATGCTGTTTCGTCCTTTAGTTACTAATGGACTCATCAATGCAGCACAGAGAAAATGAGGCAGGTGAATGTCCTAGGCTAGAGAGCATCAAATACAGGTATAGAATCATGCCTTGCAGATCTCGTTACGGCCCCTTCGATGCATGTCTGAACATTAGATGGCTGTGTAGCTTCAGTTATCTCAGAATATGTACTATTTATCCAGCAGCAACAACGTTGGTCACACAACTATTCACTATAATGAGTATGCGTTGGAACACTTTACCCCGAGTCATACTATAGCAGTGTATGCCATGCATGGGTTTACCTCACACACTGAATTTCATAATTTGACATCCAAATCACAGAAGAGTGGTGTTCCAAACTTTACGTAATTGCACTCCATGTCCTGCGAGCTACAGTAGAATACTTCAATAGAAAATTTCTTATAGCACGTTCTTAGAAACAAATCGTATAGGTTCGAGGCTGTCAACCCAGAAATTTGTGATTTCACAGCCATAGATGTTACCAGTCAGGTCACTGTATACAGTAGGTATGCAGAAGAAAATACTAGTAACTCTTTGTGGAAGAGCTGTGCCAAAATGTGTACAGTACAGTAAATTAATAAAAAATGAGAAAAGCAGTGACAAGGCTGTGCATGATGTAGATCTACTCGTACCAGTAAGTACAGTGCACCAGTGAAATTGTTGGTGTAGTACCGGTATACTACTATAATTATGGCATGGCCCATGCCACTACAATCTATTTGCAGTGGGCCGCAGTAGGCCAGTGCAACAGAAAGCATTTCAGAAGCTGTGTGCAATGTTAACATCTATGACATACAAGTAAACTGCCATATAGCACAATCGATTACTCTCAGCCCACATAAGTACAATGTAGGCCAATCAGTAGTATAGATACATAGAGCACACTCTACATCATACATAGTCGGCACCAAATCTATGTTGTCGATGTACTTTGCAATGATGACATGATGGCAAGCGTGCTTGATTCATCATAATATTGCCTTGTACTTGGTTGGAAGTTAGTTGTAAGTTCAGTGGTCGAGGTAAGCAGAGCTGCTCCAGCTTTCAGAATCCTGCATGAAAAAGGCAGAAAGCAAATGTAGGTATAATAGTAGCAAGCTGATGTAAAGAGCCTGTCTTTCAATGCAATAATTCTATCCACTGCATGGACAGACCTGGTGCTTCATTCACCTCTGTTTCTTGCTTTCTCAGAAAACCTACTTCCTCCTTCAGCCATCTAGCTCATGATATACATTAATTTTTCTTTATGCCTTTTCAGCCGTGGTCGACTTTCGCCCCTCCTGTTTGATTGGCAATTGCAGTCAACCTGGGGAATACTGACCCTCGATTGTGAATGAGAAAAGTGTCGCTATTCGCATTGTTGTTACTCGTGAGGTTGGAAGTATGCAATCAAATGTTCACTAGATCTGAAGATTGTGTCGTTATTTGCGAGTTGTTTTGTAAACCCGAGGTAGATTATTCACAAGGTTGATTGTACATGCTATGGGATGTACAATAACTAACCAAACAATAATGGTGTAACAATGATTTGAGTCCATATCCAATTGGATGAACCTAGAGTGCATGATCCATTCCAGAAAGGCGACTTCAGTGAGTCTTGAATTGTCAGCAGCATCATACTTCCATCGAGCTTTTTTTCTTTTTCGAAACGACCCTCTCTTTTCAATTCGAACGAAGGTCAACATACGATTATGGCAGGCATGCACGCACTGATCTTCACTGTATACATGTGCATGTATACTGTACTGTAGTCTGTGCAGTCAACTAGTCGTGTTCCACTTGGCTTACGGTAAGTATCACTACAAGTGCATAGTAGCCCCCCCCCCCCACCCCGGGCAGTGCGCGTGAACGGCAACTGTGAACTGGTAAAAGAATTATTCGACACCTTCGTTCGTTTCGATGGAGAAGGTTCATCTGGCAAATTGAGGCCTTCGTTTCACTCCTAGCCCCAGGAGCGAAATTTTCACTCCTTGGCTGCCTGTTTGAGCCGTCCTTGTGGAAGGGTTGATTTATGCATGCCCGCATATACATGTAGACCTTATTCAATAAACGTCACAATCACGTGAACCAGGGTCCCGGGAACCAGGGAGCGGCAAGAGACCTGCACTCAGTGCACAGTGGACTCGGCGTGGGAACATAGGAGTAGAAAAATACCGGTATTTTACTACTCCCTTGTACGAACTGGGCCTTTCTTGCCACTCGTTTCACGTACGCGTGCCCCAGCTTACAACAAATCCCTGGAGGCGAGTCCAAAAATCACGTTATCGAATAAGGTCTATAGAAACACAGATCACGTAGAACTACCCCATCCGGGGTCACAACTCACAACGTTTTGGGTACTTAGGTCTCATGTCGTCTCCCCAGGTGCTATGAATCCCTGATGCACATGTATCTCCATATACAATGTAACCGTAACTCTACCAATATTGCGGACGATGACCCTCCCCCCCCCCCCCCCCCCCGGCAAACAGAAAGTCGCTATGTCCTGGCCGAGTTTATCTTTTAATTAAATGGTTTTCTCGGTTGGGATTTCATACCTGACAACCATCCCGATTTCGCCGGGACCGTCCCGATATCGAGGGCGGTAATAGGCACCCAAAAGTGCACTAGTTCCATGCCTCACCGCGAGCTTCTTTTGTATACATTTTCATGCCTAGGTATGTCATTGGATCTCAGGTTTGCAAAGGTTGGCAGGTATGGGATTTGTAGAGTGACCAGTTTTGACTATTGCCACCTGCTGTGCAGAAGTGTCATTCCTACATCCTGGCTGCAAACGTACCCCCCCCCCCCCCCACACACACACACACACCACCACCAACAACGTTCGATCCTATTTACAGGACCTCACTCTATATGAAAGTGTAGCAGAGGCACTGCCAAAGTATAAAAAACAGCAATTGAAATGCAAGCTGCATTGTGCATGCATGGAGGGCATGGGGAAGAGACTGAGAGGGTGAAAGTGAAGGAAATTTGTTCCGAAATCAAGAGAATCCGAGGAACCCTTGCTGCATTCTTCAGTTCGATAACGTCAGTGGGTGAATCTCAGATGTGTTGTGTGCCCAGACATACAAGTACAGCACTAACCTGAGCATGAGAGCTGCTTGTCATCATCGTGGTCAGGAAAACGAAAGGACGAACGAGGAAGATTGCTGACCATGCATGACGAACAACTGCATATCTAGACGACAGACGGCTTGCCAGAATCAGTCTGGTGTATCTTCAGGAATCTTCTTTCCTAATCGCATTCAGCAGTCAGCTTCGAGGTCAAGAACGCGATGATGTTTTCAGAAGGAATAATTTTCAAAAATTTTAAATTTTGGAGAAGAAGCTTCCTTTCTAAAAAAAAAGCGTTCCTTGCTTTCACGCAAGGAGGTGCCTTGCCGGACATGTCGTCGACAGCACAGTGTCGGCAGATCCACGTTTGTAGGCTGCAGACCCGGCAGACGTTTTGATCATCCCGGCCTGGTGGTGAGATTTTGGACCCGGGAGTACTAAAAAGCTGCTCGCATCCCAGGGTGCTCAGTTTCGCTCTACCCGCGCGAGTAGGGGTCCAGGTAACGGGCTCTCTTTCGCGGCCTGCGGAGCATAATTTAGAAAAGCGATCCTGTCAGCTTTTCTATTATTGTGTTCACATGGCAAGAAAAACGACACCGCTATGCTACGTAAGTTTCTACGTAAGGTGCTCGGTATTTCACTTAGGCTACGTAAGTCTCTACGTAAGGTGCTCGGTATTAGATCTACCAACGGGTGGTAGCCGCGTGCGGTGCACTTGCACGGCAGACATTGTGTTGCATGCAGTGCAGTCCGTGTTCGAACGTTCGGATGTGCATGCGCGAGGAACTTCCTTCTTTGGAACTGCTTCTTGTAAGAGCTGTTTCGGATATTTCGTCTCCTGGCCTGGCTTATTTCGTTTCGGCGCTGCTGAGACCTCCTTTCGTGGAATATTACTCAATGACAGGTGAGTTGACCAGTTCCCTTTGATTCATTTGCTTGTGTTGACTCTTTCATTTACGAAAAGTGTGCTGATTTTGGGCGGAATGCAATAAAATTAATAATGGAAAAGCGGACAGGATCTCTTTGTTTCCTTCGATTCATTTGCTTATGCTCACCCTTTCATTTACGGAAACGTGTGCTGATTTTATTCGGATTTAGATCCATTTTTATCTCTTTGCCCTTGTCTACAGTGTGCGAAGAACGCGAGTTCACCTTCTTGACGGTAAGGCTTATGTTAGATGTGTTGTCGAAATACTCATATTCATTGTACATTGGTACGTTACAAGTAAGGCACTGGTCAGTGGCATACTATCGTTGGCAGTTCCCAATCTGGAGGGAAAGGTTCAAGGACCCATTGACCGAGTTTGCAAAATATATTCGCATATCAGGGAAAATCTCCATTGTGGAGAGGATCAGTAACTTGTTTGCTTCATACGAAACAAGCCAATGGGTGCAGTCTCGTTAAGATCTTGTACTTGTATGTCAGATTGGATTTGTTTACTCGAGTCTGGGCTGTTTGATTTATTATTTGTGAGTACCGCCGGGATTGCACTGCCCCAAATAAAGTTCGTGCCGCCAAAGCAAGAATTACGATCTGCAATCTGTTTGTAGTACCTGTAGTACCTGCAAGAATGTGCTGTACATGTATCGTACTTTCTCTGTTGCTGTTTCAGTTGCCGTCATGTTTCTAAAGAAAGGTTCAGTAGAGAGGTTCTGCAAAACGAAGTTTCGCGACAGTCCTTGCGAAAGTGTGTTCGAATTTTGCGTTCTGCACATTTTCGTAGTTTGCGCGGGCCAAGTGCACGTACACCATGACCCGATCTCACGAATTTTCCTACGACAGTTCATTTCGCGTTCCCTGCAAGTTTCGCGTCCAAAGTTGCGAAAGTTCGTGCGAAGTTTCGCACTTCATGACGTAGAACGAAAGTTTGTACGCATTTTCGTTTTGCAGAACCTCTCTAGTGACTCATTTGTTTCATATGAGACGAGTCAATGAGTTGGTGTGACTTAGAATCATCTTTTGCTGTAGAAGAAATCTATTCGTATGTCTATTGGAGAAATATTTGTATTCACTGGTTATAAATAGGTTAAGACAAACTCACATAATAAATACCATCGGTCCCTTGGGGTACGTCCTAAAGAGGTTCGACTGGATATCATTCATACTCACCAAAAGATGTGTAAGATTTTATTATTATGGAGTGCCTTGTTTATCTCTCAGTACCTCCAACCATAGCCTTGCCCCTTTTATCCTCAGGATCAGTGTAGTTGTTGGAAGGAGGTGTCGGACTCAGCAATGTATTTGTTTACATTTTAATACATGTTTATTGTTCCTCTTTTGCTGTGTTGTTTTAGAAAATCGTGGACTAACAGTTTGAAGTCATTGAACTACTTCCAAAAGTTGTATTGACATATCAACATGATTACGATTTCAGTGCAATATGATGCAGGATGACCTTATCACGAAAACCCATGATTATAAACCATTATAAACACAGAATCAACAAAAACATCTGCGACACGCACCTGGTTACATTTCTCAAATAAATCTGATCGAGGGTGGGGAGATCTGAAATATCTGAAAGGCAAGACAATTTTATGACAGAGTCATGAAATTCTGCAACATGCACAGAATGACCTCCGTATAAAAAAGTATCACCACCACCAGACCACTACTCACATGTCATGTTTCCCCGCTGAAGAACGTGCAATTGCATTATGCTAGTGCTATTTTCTGCAAGAAAAGGCTTGCACATCAATACGTATAACACGGTATTGATATGATGTGAAGGCCATCATTGAATGCCCTATATCAAGAGTACATAACCCACTCTTGCCTATATCAATATGTAAATTTTACATATTGATATAGGGCATTCCATTGATTGGTGACAGAAAAAACAAAAGAAATTATAGCAATAAAAACTGCTTTATGGCAGTTTTCTAAAAAAAGTAATTGTGTTCTAGTCCATGGACCCCGTCTAAAAAGTAAGAAATTAACGAAATGTGATAGCTGAAAATTAAAATTTCACACAAAACCTCACAATAATCACACATAGAATGAAAAGCTACATGTACGACGCTCGTAGAAGACCTTTTCCCCTCGTGATCCTCTTTCCTTTGCATGCATGTTGCCAATTGTTGGTGCAGTACAAGTTTAGTGTTGAAAGCAGCATTTCAAGTGTTGTGATTATCGTGAGGTTTTGTGTGAAATTTTAATTTTCAGCTATCACATTTCGTTAATTTCTTACTTTTTAGACGGGGTCCATGGACTAGAACACAATAACTTTTTTTAGAAAACTGCCATAAAGCAGTTTTTATTGCTATAATATACCTCATGGAGTAGCTCCCTGGTCCAGGACCAGGTACCGAGCATCTTACGTAGAAACTTACGTAGCTACGTAGACAACGTGTCTGAATAGCGGTGTCGTTAGGTAGCGCCATGTGAACACAATAATAGAAAAGCTGACAGGATCGCTTTTCTAAATTAGCGCCCGCAGCTGTTTTCGGTGGAAGGCCTCAATACGGCTCAGCTGCTGTTTCGTTGGTGCCCATGTTGCACAATTGTAGCAGAGTACAGGGAGTACAAAGGCATTATAGAGCCGGATGCGGAGATCCTCCGAAACTAGCGACCTACGGATCCACAGCGTCCAGAGTTTACCAAAGGCAACAGTTACCAGTTGCTGTCGCCGTAGCATATCCTCGGCATCACCTAATAGGGACCCGAGTTTCTTGGTGGTTCGCCATTCCTCCTCGATGCGATCAGTGTGCCGTTCGATGTGCGTGTGCTCTGTTTTGGTCTCATTCACTTTCAAATCCCATTCGAGGAGCTTGTTGGATATGGTTGGAAGGAGGGTCCTCAGCCTCTCACCATCAGTAGTCACGAAATCCACATCGTCGGCGTAGGCAGTTTCAGTTGGTAACCCCAGGGAGATATCGGCAGGGGGACGTGGTAGAAGAAGAGGCCGGACATCACGCAGCGCACCCTCAAGGTACACAATGAGGGCACGAGTGCTGAGGGAAAATATAGAATCCCCATGAGGCCAAAGCGGCGCAGGTCATGCACAAAGGACGCGTTCGCTGTTTGGTCCCAAAAATCAAAAAAATAATCCTGCTCCCAAGGAATCGTCCGAATGTCAGCAGTTGATTTGGTGATTCTAAGTTTGTGCCTTGACGGGGTAAAGGATGATGGAGCTTGACAGAGATGCCTGCCAAAGTGATGAGTCCACCGTGGAAGATGTAGATGACGCCACGTATCCACTTGGTGACCTGAGTTGTGGAGATGTTCAGCTGTGGACTACTGGTGAGATTCTCTCGTCTGCATTTTTTGGTCTCGTCTTGTCCTTGTGAACACGAATGTATAATCTGTAGCATACTAAGCGCCCCAAACTCACCCGAAAAATGGGAGTCTGCCCACGGTACATTGTCTGTTCACTATGACATGTGACAGTGTTGAACCTGTGACAGGATATTATTTTATTCGTGTCCTGAAAATAATTACGTGTTTACCTAGTACGTAAATTGTTGACATTAGGGACTTTTCGCATTTGCTACGAAACGAATGCGAAACGAAAGTTTGATTCGGCTCGTAATCGTTTCGTTGAAAACAGATTTCAGGTTTCGCAAGTCGTCATGCAAATGTGCATGGCAACTACGAATACGGCCGCGGGCGCCGGTAGTTTGGCGTACGGGTTTTTACACGCACACGTGCATGGAGCATGGAATCAAGGGAAAAATGTGTACCTTGCAAAACATGTGTACCTATCCAAATAAATGTGTACCTGACGGATTCGGAGCGTGCCACGAATGAAGAGGCTTCCATTCGTGAAAACGAGTTCTCCGCAGGGACTCTGACGAATCCTCGAACCCAGGTGACGAATCAGCATTCGTTTCGTATCCGTACGCGGGGTGCGAAAGGTCCCTATTATAAACCTCCGCCCTCAACCCTTGCTTTGCCTATGTGCAGATCCATGTAAGAGTGGCAGTGCCACCATGGTGTACAGGCCTATGGAAGGTGAAATAATCCATGGAATTTGCGAACTGCTGACAATGAGACAGGCGAGTGTTACTGAGGCGATGGAGTCATTCCTGCATGTTATCAGGACACAGTTACACAAGGCATCAGGTTTTGGAAATCTGCTACGCCAGGAAGTGTGCCAGCTGAAGGCATGCAACGGTGCTGGCATTTTGCAAGCATGGCAACAAGTGCTCTCCAGCATCTCAACAGCTTTTCCCAAAGTGAAGCTCTGTATAAGACACAATATGACACAGCTAAAAACAACTGAAGCAGTGACATGTGAATGTTGCACGAGCATGCGTGTGTGTGTGTGTATGTGTGTGTGTGTGTGTGTGTGTGTGTGTGTATATGTGTGCGGCTGTGCCAAAGCCTAGAGTGTTCATTTGCGGCTGTGGCAGGGACTTCAGCGTCGGCCCAATGATCTAACTCGCCACAGGAAATACTGCAACTCCTGATGCTATCATTGCACGGAGCAATGGGCATCCAAAGGTCCAAAGGTGTATGTGTGTTGTGCATTGGTGGTCGATTCACATGGCTTTGCCAGTTGTGTGGATTATACAGTTATCTGGTGCAAGTCTTGATCTGTCTCATCCAGATCTTGTTCACTATCGTTGCTATAAGAGAAAATCTGTGGGTGCACATCCAGTGCATTTGCAGACGTGCGTTCTTCTCTTGCGACGGGCGTATGCATGGTATGTGTGTGCGTGCGTGTGTGTATGCTTCTGTGATAAGTGGATCAAGCAGTATACAGGGTATTCACAGGTATTCGCCTTGAGTGCATTTGCCAATAGTGTGACTTTCGTCGCAGAGAACGTTGCTCAGTCGGTCAGGCGACTCGGCCTTACGTTTCCTGAAGGCAATGTGTTCAGAACACAGTTACTTCAAGTATGAACAGCTATGAACAGTTAAGAAAATTTCTTAATGACAAATATTGTGTGTAGTTCATGGACAATAATGTGAAACACTTTGAATGCAGAAGAATGAGGATAGTGGCATCAAATGCTGCATGGATTCTGTTTGATATGCTACTTTTTTCCCTTCCATGGAAAGGTGAGTACATCCTCGAACTTCATCTCGAAACTTCACACAAACCTGGATGGAACTTGGACAACATGAAGGGGCCATGGGCATGGTGTGTTCAGTGGAGAACTATTCCGAAAACAGGGTGTCATTCGCACTTACTCAATTCAAATTTGAATACATTTCGTGAATAACTTACCTTGACATTCCGTCGTCTCCAAAGCAGTGAACTTCCCAAAAAAAATTAAAAGCCACGGCTCAACCTTAGGCCGATTCCACACTACGCCGAAAGTGGCTTTGCCTTGAAGGCATAAAGTGGCTTATAAAGTGAAGCTGCATTCACACCTACAAGTGTCGATCACGGGACTTTGCTTTGAAGGTACTGGTTAGACTGTGAGGCTTTCCTGTGCTTGATCTAGCAACGGCGGTAGTGGAGAGGCTCTTTGTTGGGCCAAATCCTCGAATATCACCCATTTTCGCGTGCCCAATCTTGAAATTTGACCACGCTAGCGCGCGCTGTGTAGGCGGATTCCAGATCATAGGTCGAATATTTGTCAACCTCGCCAACAGGCATTCCGGTGGCAGTTTTCGTTGTGTATGTCTCGTACAGTCCTTTCGCCTTCGTTTTCATGTTGTCGATTTTGGAATGGACGATCGACGCAGTATATTGCCTCCTCCCGGAGCTGTTCAGCAAACAAATTCAGCTTGATGGCGATCTCCTCCGGCGTAGCTCCTGCGAACTGTACCGGCCGGAGGTCGCCTCAAATATCCGTTCCAAAGCTCGATCAGCTTGCCCTCAAGCTCCTGGCTAAACATGACCCTAGGCATTGTTGACAGCTCACAACTCACCACAACTGAAAGATACGACAGGGAACACATTCGGAAAAAAATCGAAAGGCTGAAGAAAAGTCAGAAAAGTGTCCTGAAAAGGTAAAAAGTTGCCTTGAAAGAGGGTGCTGGTGTTGCTTTGTAGACAACAAGCACTTTTCACTTTCGCGCGTTTCTCAAAGTGATCGCCATGGCAACTTGCCTGAAAGTGCCTGAAAAATGGCTTTTTAGGCAGGATTTGGTGTAGTGTGGAATCGGCCTAAGGTAATGCGTGGTACGTATCAGAAACAACCAGCTTTCGCTCTGGAGATCCAGAATAGGTCTCGAAGCATAGCAAAAACAATTGAGAAAAAGAAGATGACGACGACGTTTCAATCACGCATCAAATTTCGCGGGTCGAGTGCAGCAATCCTCGGATCGTGAAATGTGTGGCGTGTCGCCTCCCGGTATTTTACGACTCCCTGGGCAGAAGGAGGGGAAACGGGGGTAGGGGGTAATGGTGCAATTATGGGGGTTATGAAGTGTGTATGAACTATTGCATGCAGGGGTCGAGATCCAAACATGGGATGCGTATAACAGATTGTATCCGTCCGATCGAAGTGATCTGGTCGGCGAGGATCGGGATCCAGTTTCTACAATCGAATGCAGCCTAAAGTCTCGATGGAACGCTTGAGGATGGACTGTTATTATTATTAATATCTATTAAATTTTTAATAGGGCATTCCCACAGGCCTAAAGGCCGATTCACAATACAACTTTCTGCGACGCGACATGCGACTTGCGACACATGCGACGAGCTGCGACAGCGACACACGGTTCACAATATTCTTCATGTTTGCGACATCCTCATGCACAAGAAGTACTATGCACGTGCACTGCACGTGCACCCAGGGTCGAAACTGTACTCAATTTGTGTATGTCGCGTGTCGCATGTCGCAAAAGTTGAACTTTCTTCAACTTCTGCGACAGGTGCATTGCGACAGCTTGCGACAGCTCGCGACAGGCAATTTCTTGTCGCAAATCGCGTGTCGCGTCGCAGAAAGTTGTATTGTGAATCGGCCTTAAAGCGGGATTCACAGAAGCTTTTTTGCGATGCGACACGCGATGCGACGCGATCTGCGACGGACGCGTGCGATGCGAACTCGCGAAATACCATTCACAGAAGAAGTCAGCGATGCGACACATTTTTGCAAAGTCTTGCTGATTTGAGTACGTCATCATGATATTTGCGCGGTTTGGTACAACCTGTACAAATTTATAGGCAACTCTTGCACCTTTGTACAACTTTGTTGTAGAAAAGGTCAAAATCGTACGCCAAATCGCTTGTCGCATCGCAAAAGTTGAGCCAAGCTCAACTTCTGCGATGGCCCAGTTGCGGCAGTTGCGTGGGGTGCGACATGGCTGCGATTTGGGGTTTTCCCGGTTTCGCGCCTGTCGCATCGCAAAAAATCTTCACAATACAACTTTCTGCGACGCGACACGCGATTTGCGACAGTTGCGACAAGAAATTGGTCGCGAGCTGTCGCAAGCTGTCGCAATGCACCTGTCGCAGAAGTTGAAGAAAGTTCAACTTTTGCGACATGCGACACGCGACATACACAAATGGAGTACAGTTTCGACCCTGGGTGCACGTGCAGTGCACGTGCATAATACTACTTGTGCATGAGGATGTCGCAAACATGAAGAATATTGTGAACCGCGTGTCGCTGTCGCAGATCGTCGCATGTGTCGCAAGTCGCTTGTCGCGTCGCAGAAAGTTTTATTGTGAATCAGCCTTAAAGGCCGATTCACAATACAACTTTCTGCGATGCGACTTGCGACACATGCGACGAGCTGCGACAGCGACACACGGTTCACAATATTCTTCATGTTTGCGACATCCTCATGCACAAGTAGTATTATGCACGTGCACTGTACGTGCACCCAGGGTCGAAACTGTCCTCACTTTGTGTATGTGGCGTGTCGCATGTCGCAAAAGTTGAACTTTCTTCAACTTCTGCGACAGGTGCATTGCGACAGCTTGCGACAGGTTGCGACAGCTCGCGACAGGCAGTTTCTTGTCGCAACTGTCGCAAATCGCGTGTCGCGTCGCAGAAAGTTGTATTGTGAATCGGGCTTAAAGCGGGATTCACAGAAGCTTTTTTGCGATGCGACACGCGATGCGACGCGATCTGCGACGGACGCGTGCGATGCGAACTCGCGAAATACCATTCACAGAAGAAGTCAGCGATGCGACAAATTTTTGCAAAGTCTTGCTGATTTGAGTACGTCACCATGATATTTGCGCGGTTTGGTACAACCTGTATAAATTTAGGCAACTCTTGCACCTTTGTACAACTTTGCTGTAGAAAAGGTCAAAATCGTACGCCAAATCGCTTGTCGCATCGCATCGCATCGCAAAAGTTGAGCCAAGCTCAACTTCTGCGATGGCCCAGTTGCGGCAGTTGCGTGGGGTGCGACATGGCTGCGATTTGGGGTTTTCCCGGTTTCGCGCCTGTCGCATCGCGTGTCGCATCGCAAAAAAGCTTCTGTGAATCCCGCTTTAGGCCGATTCACAATACAACTTTCTGCGACGCGACATGCGACTTGCGACGCATGCGACGAGCTGCGACAGCGACACACGGTTCACAATATTCTTCATGTTTGCGACATCCTCATGCACAAGTAGTACTATGCACGTGCACTGCACGTACACTGCACGTGCACCCAGGGTCGAAACTGTACTCAATTTGTGTATGTCGCGTGTCGCATGTCGCAAAAGTTGAACTTTCTTCAACTTCTGCGACAGGTGCATTGCGACAGCTTGCGACAGCTTGCGACAGCTTGCGACAGCTTGTGACAGCTTGCGACAGCTTGTGACAGCTCGCGACAGGCAGTTTCTTGTCGCAACTGTCGCAAATCGCGTGTCGCGTCGCAGAAAGTTGTATTGTGAATCGGCCTTTAAAGCGGGATTCACAGAAGCTTTTTTGCGATGCGACACGCGATGCGATAGACGCGAAACCGGGAAAACCCCAAATCGCAGCCATGTCGCACCCCACGCAACTGCCGCAACTGGGCCATCGCAGAAGTTGAGCTTGGCTCAACTTTTGCGATGCGATGCGACAAGCGATTTAGTGTACGATTTTGACCTTTTCTACAGCAAAGTTGTACAAAGGTTCAAGAGTTGCCTATAAATTTGTACAAGTTGTGTCAAACCGCGCGAATATCATGGTGACGTACCCAAATCCGCAAAACTTTGTCGCATCGCTGACTTCTTCTGTGAATGGTATTTCGCGAGTTCGCACCGCACGCATCCATCGCAGATCGTGTCGCATCGCGTGTCGCATCGCAAAAAAGCTTCTGTGAATCCCGCTTTAAGGCCGATTCACAATACAACTTTCTGCGACGCGACATGCGACTTGCGACACATGCGACGAGCTGCGACAGCGACACACGGTTGACAATATTCTTCATGTTTGCGACATCCTTGTTAACAATACAACTTTCTGCGACGCGACACGCGATTTGCGACAGTTGCGACAAGAAACTGCCTGTCACGAGCTGTCGCAATGCACCTGTCGCAGAAGTTGAAGAAAGTTCAACTGTTGCGACATGCGACACGCGACATACACAAATGGAGTACAGTTTCGACCCTGGGTGCACTTGCAGTGCACGTGCATAGTACTACTTGTGCATGAGGATGTCGCAAACATGAAGAACATTGTGAACCGTGTGTCGCTGTCGCAGCTCGTCGCATGTGTCGCAAGTCGCTTGTCTGCGTCGCAGAAAGTTGTATTGTGAATCGGCCTTTAAGGCCGTTGATGCGAACAGGCGGATTATTCCAATTTATGCGATTCGTATGTAATTTGCCTCGAATTATGCGATTATTCGATTTTGGTAGGAATTATGCGAAAATTTTTGCTAGCATAATCCGTCAAGGCCTAGTTTTGTGTGAAATTTTAATTTTCAGCTATCACATTTCGTTAATTTCTTACTTTTTAGACGGGGTCCATGGACTAGAACACAATAACTTTTTTTAGAAAACTGGCATAAAGCAGTTTTTATTGCAATGTACAGGGACTTGGGGAGATGACACAGCACCGCCTTTTGTGCAGTTTTAGTTGCGTGGGACCCCGCTACCCTGCCTAAACATATCGCGCGGGCTGCGGGGACTACTGCGGCGCATGCGCACGTACTTGGTCTTGTTCGGGCCTGAAAGTTGGCATGTTTTTTTTGGTTTCCGTCTGCTCATGTTCCTCTCTTCGACTGCAATCGTTTGGCATAAGAATTACCCGCAGAAGATGATGAGCACGATGGCAATGTCACGGCCTGTGTTCCCATCCTTCACTTTGCTGACGGCTGTGATTGGAGTTTTGGCGGCTTGTACGTTGCTTGATGTGCGTGCTGCTACCGGTGACGAGGCCTACGACTACGAGTCGTACAAACAAAGGAAGCAAACTTGCCAAACGGCGTTCCTTGCATTCGGCTTGTCTCTACCCATCTGCAGACGCTATTGTGGATATCTCAGCTCTTGTGATCATGGAGGATATTGCAACCCCGGGGGAGATTGCCTGTGTCCACCCAGATACCGTGGTACACAGTGCAAGACAGATCGCTGTTCTTCAGGAACATGTTACTGTCCTCGCGGTCTGACAGGAAAAGACTGTACGGAACCTGTGGGATGCACGCAGGCATGTTTGAATGGTGGAACCTGCATCAGTGAGACTGACCAATGTCTATGTCGACCAGGATGGACAGGAGGAAACTGTGGCCAGAGTGCGTGCGCGAAGCAGTGTGCAAACGGGGGCTCCTGCGTGGGCACTAATAGCTGCCAATGCCAAGTCGGCTGGGCAGGTGATCAATGCCAGACTAGTCTATGTACGGCAGGGTACTGCCAGAATGGCGGTTCCTGTATAGGTACTCACCTGTGTCGCTGTCGCAAAGGATTTACAGGGTCACGATGCGAGAACAAAGCCCAGACCATGTGTACATCAACAACAACGGGACGTGTCAGCTCTTGGGTTGCACTCAACTCCTCAATGGCTTTGTCACCGGCAAAATCTGCTTGTGTGGAAAGAGGATTCGATCTGATGAATTTCGAAGCATTCACCATGGAGAATCGACCCTGTGTGGAAGACTTACTCATGCTCATGCTTAAGTCGCATAGCTTTGGAAGAAGACTGTCACTGTGGACATCACACATTCATCTAAAAACGCGCGTCGTTTACCTTCACGACGTCCATCAGCATAGAAGTGTGAGTCTTGTACCACCAGAGCATACACTTTCCCCTCACTTGCGCTACGATGTGTTGTGCTCCGGGTTCTGGCAGATCAGCACAGGTCAGGGTTTCTCCATTGCCAGATTGCACAAGGCTGCCCGCAAGGTCACACCAGAGCACGGTGAGACGGCATGTCACTCAATTGGCCATTATTTCCCTCCCATGAACATCCTAAAGGCTATGCATGATGACTTTAAAAGGGAATTAAACAGTATTCTTGGTCACACCGTCAGTGGAATGTCCTGGCTTGGAGCACTGTACTCGACATCTCCCAGCCGCATAGTGCTGCTGGAACATAAAACTACTGAACAGTGGCTACTAGATGGTTCATCCTTTGCCACTCCTTCTAACCACTATTCCCTGCTTTGTTTTAAGCTGTGCGTGAATGGAAGATTGAATTCCAAATCGGGTCACTGTGATTGCTATACTGGCTATACTGGAGAGCGTTGTGAAAACAGAATACTCCACTGCAAGAATGGAAATTTCAATTCAACATCGGGTCACTGTAATTGCAGTACTGGCTATACTGGAAAGCTGTGTGAATCCATCTGCAATAATGCTGGTACACTGGAGAGTGGGCAATGCATGTGCTGGGGTAAACACAGCGGGCCGCAGTGTCAATATGTGAAGTGTGACTGCGGTAAAGGATGCAAGTATCACAAATCTTCCGCGTATCGTGGCGAAATCTATGAAGTACAAGCAAAGAATGCAAATGTGATGATAACTCTGGCCAGTTCAACAAACCGTGCGATGTGAATAGTTGTAATATCGCATGTGGTCCCGGACGGAGGTGCTGGATCGTGAAAGCATTCCAAGATTTTCGCGGCATTAAGAGCACGGACCAATGGCAATCATGTGTGGGACGTTAGTGCAGCGTCTCACTTGCTGTTGTTTACTTAATGACAGTACTGACAGACCGCTGTGTGATGTTACTGCTCATCAGGGATATCAGACGTGTATCAGGACTCTGGAGCATTTGAAAGTCGAAACAGACTGCTGGCATGTTGTCACTAGTGATGTGATGACAAATTCCACCCTCCAAGAAACTCTCAAATTCCAGCGGCAACAAGTGAAGATGATTCCACTACCTTGTGCAGCCCTGGTCAATTACTGTCCAGTTTGTTCTGTATTGGCCTTTTCTTTCCTCCCATCCTGTTTGCTCTTGTCTTTCCTTTTCCTTTGTCTTTGTCTTTCATTGCAAGCTGGGCCGTTGTGATTCCTTTAAAACTACAGTTGAACATCGATTATCCGCACATTGACTATCCGACCATTCGGTTATCCGTAACAGTTTTTTTGGGCGCACGTGCCGTAGAGTACGCACTGTGCATGTAGTGAGCCATTCAAAAAATACGAAAATTTTAAAAAGTAAAAAGGTCGTACATGTACATGTACATGTTTCTTATCCGGAACATTTGCCTTATCTGAACACCGCCTGACAGTTGTCTGCCCAGAGGTGGTCGGATAATCGATGTTCAACTGTACTTGTAAGTTAGAAGGAAACAGTGCCAGGTTCTGTCAAGATTCTGTGAAATGAAATGAGTTGTGAATTTGCAGTGCCCAGGGAATGAGCACGTGTGCTCACCAATTCTCTTTGAGTTATGAAGCTGCAGGACGCCTCACCCCTACTACATTAGTGCCAGGTTGTTTGCAGAATTACTCCATTTCCCCGATTATAGTCGCACCTTTTTACACTAAACTTCAGGGCCAACAAAAGCCTAGTTCACATTCGACGCAACGCCGACGGTACGGGACGTAAGGGCTTGTCGGGCGGGCTGGGGTGAGCTGTAAAATCCTGTACCGGATTCGTACGACACGACATGCAGCAGTCGTTGCGACGTTCAACGTCGAACGGCGCGAGTCATAAGGCACGGTCCGTGACGGGGTGACTTTCGGACCTATTTTCTCGTTTTTTGGGACTTCTTTTCAATTATTTCTCCTCGAAAGAAGCGGAACCAAGTTCACAATACCAGTTTTTCATGAAGACCAAAAAATTAGCCCTGAAAGTTGTGGCATTCAAATAATAGCCCCAGGAAATGATGGAATAGTTCGTCTGTCAAGCTTCTGAACTATCCCTAAATACGATAAGTGACATGAGATCTTATGTTGCTCTAAAATTTCAACTCCAGTCGTGCTAGCCATTCTGTGAGTTATCATGGGAAGCGCAGTGTTCGAAATTCTAAAAATTTCCAAGTACGAATCGGGAGCAGTCGGCGCACGACGCCGTCTCCTGTTCACACTCGAATTGCAGCCGTTTTGTACGCTTGCGTCCCCGTCTACGCCCGTCTACGGTTTGAAAAGTTGGACCGATCCAACTCTTCCCGTCGCTTCCCGATCTGTACGGTAGTACGGTTGCGTTCCCGTTACTGGTGTTCACACTGGACGCCGTCAGACCGTCCCGTTGCTTCCCGTCGATCCTTACGTCGCGTCCCGTCGCGCCCCGTCGAATGTGAACTAGGCTAAAGGGGCTGCGACTTACAATCGAGTATGATAATTATTTTACTGAAATGAATGTATTGAAACGATATGACATGGACCTGAAAATAGGGATGCGACTTACAATCGGGGAAATACGGTACTCTATTTCCCAGGTCTTGTCTACATCATACCAAAACAAAAATTGAATAGAAGTCAGAGCGGTCGGTTGCAATTCGGGAAGCACTGGCCTGATGATCGGGCAGAGTGAAACTCAGAGTTCCAAGCAACATCTGCACGACGTTGGTGTTAAAGAGCTCTGAGCTCTGGACCGGGGTATTGAGAGCTCTGGACCGGGGTATTGAGAGCTCTGGCCCCGGGTATTGAGACCTGCTTGAGATGTGCATGCCGCTATTATACCTGTATTGTGCAATTGCAAAGTAAATTATAGCAATAAAAACTGCTTTATGGCAGTTTTCTAAAAAACGTTATTGTGTTCTAGTCCATGGACCCCGTCTAAAAAGTAAGAAATTAACGAAATGTGATAGCTGAAAATTAAAATTTCACACAAAACCTCACAATAATCACAACACTTGAAATACTGCTTTCAACACTAAACTTGTACTGCACCAACAATTGGCAACATGTATGCATAGGAAAGAGGATCACGAGGGGAAAAGGTCTTCTTCATGTAGCTTTTCATTCTGTGTGTGATTATTGTGAGGTTTTGTGTGAAATTTTAATTTTCAGCTTTCACATTTCGTTAATTTCTTACTTTTTAGACCGGGTCCATGGACTAGAACACAATAACTTTTTTTAGAAAAACTGCCATAAAGCAGTTTTTATTGCTATAATTTCTTTTGTTTTTTCTGTCACCAATCAATGGAATGCCCTCGTATATCAATATGTAAATGATGGCCTTCACATCATATCAAGAGTACATGTACATAACCCCAAGAGTGTGCAACTGCCTGCACAACCTCTATTGTAGCAATAAAAACTGCTTTATGGCAGTTTTCTAAAAAAGGTTATTGTGTTCTACAGTAGAGTCGCGCGCTGAAGAACGCGGAGCCCAAGAACGTCCAGCCTGAAATTCTAAGAACACCACAGCCTACAGTAAAGCTAAGAACGGCGGTGGTGGTTTTCTGGCAGCTTGTGGAATACATATGATCCAGTACGGATTGTTTCTAAGAACGTGCTACAAGAACGCAGCCAGATTGCAGAAAAAATAAGAACGTCCCAGGTTAACCCCTTGGAAACAACGTTCTTGGGCGCGCGACTCTACTGTAGTCCATGGACCCCGTGTAAAAAGTAAGAAATTAACGAAATGTGATAGCTGAAAATTAAAATTTCACACAAAACCTCACAATAATCACAACACTTGAAATGCTGCTTTCAACACTAAACTTGTACTGCACCAACAATTGGCAACATGCATGCATATGAAAGAGGATCACGACGGGAAAAGGTCTTCTGCATGTAGCTTTTCATTCTGTGTGTGATTATTGTGAGGTTTTGTGTGAAATTTTAATTTTCAGCTATCACATTTCGTTAATTTCTTACTTTTTAGACGGGGTCCATGGACTAGAACACAATAACTTTTTTTAGAAAACTGCCATAAAGCAGTTTTTATTGCTATAATTTCTTTTGTTTTTCTGTCACCAATCAATGCCCTACATGTACAATATCAATATAATATAAATGATGGCCTTCACATCATATCAATCAGGCGAAGCGCCAGCACCCCAAATCAAGACTTTTTTATTTTCCGTGGCGGGAAATCGAGCTTTTCCAGGTATCTACAGCCTGTAGAAATTCAACGCTGAGAATTTCCAACTATTGTCCGGCTTTGGCCCTCTGCCACCGACCTATCCTTTGAAGGAGAATGCTGAAACCAGTTGGTTGCTCTTCAGTAGTTCTTTCTCTATCGTACACATATTTTTGTATGTCGACACATGCTGTGTGCGACGACGTAGACACTTCTCAACACTTGAGTGACTTGAATTTGGCCATGATGACCGAATGTCATTGGACCGTGGAGTCGAGTAGAGGGCTCAGGCTCGATCGGCACAACGGGTACGTATAGCACAAGGGTAGGGCTAATGATATATCAAGTTGTTTGCTGTGCACAACCTTGGGGCGGAATTCGGCACGAAATTCTCTGCTCGCCAACTGTTGAGTATACCATGCAATACGTAGGTTTAAACTCATGTTGCAGTGCTATCACGGTTGCAACCCTCTTTCAAATGTTGACATAGCCAACAACCACATAATCCATATCAAATCTTGCCCCTTGTTTTCTTTCTAAGTGTGAAAAATAGAAATAATACCAGTCCTAATCATTGGAAAATGCAAATCACGGTCTATTATCGACACATCGTACTGTCGCGGACATGGAAATCCAGTCGATTGACCGGGGCCGGCACCCTCAGCACGTACAGAACGTTGCATGCAGTGCACATGTTGATCCAATGCGACCATCAGCAGCGCATGATAAACCGTGCTACGGCTGCATGGCCAGCGCCCTGGGGCCGCTATACGTGCGACCGGATTTCCATGTCCTCGACAGTAGTACCATGCAGCCTGGTAGTGCATTTGGAGCAGGAAAGTGAATGGTAGCACTGCGGTGGTGAACACATGAGCTGATGATAACCATCGTCGTCTTGTTGGTTTGTGTTGTCTCCAGTTCATTGCAGGTTGAACGAGGAATGAACGTCTACTCTTTCTTTCCAAAACTGGCTGGGCGCACGCCAATGAGACGGAAGCTAGTGCCAAACCAGTCCTTGGAAGTTTTGTTGTGCTGCTGGACTTTCAATCATCATGTAAAGTATATTCCGGTTTCTGAGTCTTCGTGTGCGCCTGAAGAGCTACACTGTGTAGAGATGTTGGAAGTTTATCCTGCTCACGACACTGCACCAAGTACAAGCACTTCCTCGGCACTGCCTGAGCCCTGTTCTGTGTTTACTGTGACCAGGAGAAGCAACTAGAAATTTGGAGCTTGAGCTGGAACGCTGGTGCTCTCTCTCTCTCTCTCTCTCTCTCTCTCTCTCTCTCTCTCTCTCTCTCTCTCTCTCTCTCTCTCCGTCACGTTCTGCCACTGTCCGAAACCGGTGCATGTGCTAGCATGTCGAAGCGCATTGTGTCTGAGTCAATCACTCACTCTCCTGCTCCTCCCTCATATGCCCAAGACAGTATGACCAACTGTGAATACAGTTCGCGCCCACATGTGAACTTGTGTGGTTCTCTTGTAGTAAGCTGCCACGTGTGTACTTGCACGTGTTGTGTACATGTGTGTGTGTGTGTGTGTGCGTGTGTATCTATGGGACTGCGTTCTCCTATTCTCTCTCCGGTGCCTTCAAGGCCCACGCAACCCTTGTGGCAGTGGCTCGACAGCACAGGGCAGGAGTGTGCGCGCGTGCATGTGTATATGTGGGTGTGTGTGCGCGCGCGCGCCCGTGTGCATGCGCATGTGGGTGTGCGCGCGTGCATGCACATGTGTGTGTGGGTGTGTGCGCACGCTGATGCTCAGCTCTCCAGAATGATGTCCGTGTGCGTAGCCAGTGTATGGTGGCAACATAGCCTTCCTTCATGTATATGTGTATGCGCATACTATTTGGGATGCTTTACTGTTTTTGGTGGGATCCAGTTACATAGTTTTCTGTTCAATTATTTATGTTTATACAGCTGCTGTATGCATGTATTTGTAGTGCAACTTTCTGTCTTTCTGCTGGTCAATTTGTCGTCTTGATGGTGTTCTAATACTGATATACATAGAAAATATTACCCTCAGAAAGTGTGCTCGTTGTGAAGTTGTCCTTCTTTGGGCTCAAACCATTGCTCGTGTATAGGTAGATACATATCAGTGGGTTCGATTGGTGGCGAGAGGTCAGCCTAAATTGTTTGGGGCGGAATTCGGCACGAAATCCACGCTGAGTACTTTTTGACGACGAGTTGCGTCGGTCTTGAAAACTCTGGCGAGAAAGCGAGGAAAATGATGTCGCTTGGAGCTTTCCGCGAAACTTAGGGCAGCTAATGCCCGCACCTTCCCAAACATTGCCTCGGAGCAAGACGATACCACCAGGGAAGCTCTTGTGAGCAAGGGATAAAATAGTCTCTTTTTGGCGATATTGAGCTGAGTTTCAAATTTCCCGGGCCTGGGGTCGGATTTGGAAAATAAAAGTGCAACTTTTAGGGCTCTTTTTCGGTGCTGGCGCTTCGCCTGCAATACCGTATTATACGCATTGATGTGCAAGCTTTTCTTGCAGAAAATGGCACAAGCATGTTCTTCTG
Organism: Sycon ciliatum; assembly: GCF_964019385.1. Classification (NCBI taxonomy): domain Eukaryota; kingdom Metazoa; phylum Porifera; class Calcarea; order Leucosolenida; family Sycettidae; genus Sycon; species Sycon ciliatum. The sequence continues at coordinate 23,645,918 of NC_088654.1, forward strand.
CGGGGAAACATGCAAGTAGTGGTGGACCGTGGTGATACTTTTTTTTATACGGAGGTCATTCTATGCATGTTGCTGTAGCAGAATTTCATGACTCTGTCATAAAGGTGTCTTGCCTTTCAGATATTTCAGATTTCCCCACCCTCGATCAGATTTATTTGAGAAATGTAACCAGGTGCGTGTCGCAGATGTTTTTGTTGATTCCGTGTTTATAATGGTTTATAATCATGGGTTATCGTGATACGGTCATCCTGCATCATATTGCACTGAAATCGTAACCCTGTTGATGTCGATACAACTTTTGGAAGTAGTTCAAAGACTTCAAACTGTCAGTCCACGATTTTCTAAAACAACACAGCAAAGGAGGAACAATAAACATGTATTAAAATGTAAACAAATACATTGCTGAGTCCGACACCTTGTTCCAACAACTACACTGATCCTGAGGATAAAAGGGGCAAGGCTATGGTTGGAGGTACTGAGAGATAAACAAGGCACTCCATAATAATAAAATCTTACACATCTTTTGGTGAGTATGAATGATATCCAGTCGAACCTCTTTAGGACGAACACCAAGGGACCGATGGTATTTATTCTGTGAGTTTGTCGTAACCTATTTTATAACCAGTGAATACAATTTTTTCTCCAATAGACATACGAATAGATTTCTTCTACAGTGAAAGATTCTAAGCCACACCGACTCATTGACTGGTCTCGTATGAAACACTAGAGAGGTTCTCCAAAACGAAAATGCGTACAAACTTTCGTTCCACGTCATGAAGCGCGAACCTTCGCACGAACTTTCGCAACTTTGGACGCGAAACTTGCAGGGAACGCGAAATGAACAGTCGTACACACTTTCGTGAGATCGGGTCATGGCGTGCGTGCACTTGGCCCGCGCAAACTACGAAAATGTGCAGAACGCAAAGTTCGTGCAAAAATTTGTACACACTTTCGCAAGGACTGTCGCGAAACTTCGTTCGAATTTTCGTTTTGCAGAACCTCTCTACTGAACCTTTCTTTAGCAACATGACGGCAACTGAAACAGCAACAGAGAAAGTACGATACATGTACAGCACATTCTTGCAGGTACTACAAACAGATTGCAGATCGTAATTCTTGCTTTGGCGGCACGAAACTTCATTTGGGGCAGTGCAATCTCGGCGGAACTCACAAATAATAAATCAAACAGCCCAGACTCGAGTAAACAAATCCAATCATACAAGTACGAGATCTTCAAGAGACGAGACTGCACCCTTTGACTTGTTTCGTATGAAGCAAACGAGTTGACTGAACGTCTCCACAATGGAGATTTTCGCTGATATGCGAATTTATTTTGCAAACTCGGTCAATGGGTCCTTGAACCTTTCCCTCCAGATTGGGAACTGCCAACGATAGTATGCCACTGAAAAGTGCCTTACTTGTAACGTACCAATGTACAATGAATATGAGTATTTCGACAACACATCTAACATAAGCCTTACCGTCAAGAAGGTGAACTCGCGTTCTTCGCACACTGTAGACAAGGCCAAAGAGATAAAAATGGATCTAAATCCGAATAAAATCAGCACACGTTTCCGTAAATGAAAGTGTGAGCATAAGCAAATGAATCGAAGGAAACCGGTCAACTCAGAGATCACCTGTCATCGAGTATTCCGTAAAAGGAGGCCTCGGCAGCGGAAAAGCTAAATTTAGAAAGAGATCCTGTCAGCTTTTCCATTATTTATTGTATTCCGCCCAAAATGAGCACACTTTTCGTAAATGAAAGAGTCAACACAAGCAAAAGAATCAAAGGGAACTGGTCAACTCACCTGTCATTGAGTAATATTCCGCGAAAGGAGGTCTCAGCAGCGCCGAAACGAAACAAGCCAGGCCAGGAGACGAAATATCCGAAACAGCTCATACAAGAAGCAGTTCCAAAGGAGGAAGTTCCTCGCGCATGCACATCCGAACACTGACTGCACTGCATCACAATGTCTGTCGTGCACGTGCACAGCACGTGGCTACCACCCGTTGGTAGAATACCGAGAGACTTACGTAGCCTAAGTTTTTTTTCCGAATGTGGATACTGCATTTATTCGCACAGCAGAAAAGCAACCAAAAGAAAATCACGGAGTCATAGCAAACAAAACAAGATCATCGGATAATAAAAAGTGTGGCTAGACACGGCTACTCCGCAAGAGTCTCAGTCACGCAACTGACAGTCGTTGACTGCCAGCACAACAGGAGTGGCAGCATCCAAACGACTGCGGTAGGGAGAAGCACGGTGACCACGGAGGCTCATGTTGCAGGATCGAACCAAAGCAAAGGAGACAAGAGAGCGGATCCAGACATGACGGAGGAGTAGGGTTCATGCCGCTTCTCCGAAACCATATGGCCAAGACGCTTCAGGAAAGCGTGGGCTACCTTGCCGCACCCACCAGATGCACTGAATACCAGTGGGAGAAAGGAAGCATGCTCCACCTCCCTGACGCGTTCTTCGTAGGCCCTTCTCTTCTCCTGTTCGTGCTTGGCATAGGTGGACGCGGGAGTTGAGGAAGTGTTCGAGCGCGCATGAGGGTTAAAAACCCGAACATCACAGAACGTGCGCTCAAAACGACTTCCCCAGACACCAGATGCCGCCACATCAAGACGAGCACCATCTTCCAAGATGGCAGAGCGATACCGGAGCCTTTCACCCTCCAGGGCAAATACCGAGCACCTTACGTAGAAACTTACGTAGCATAGCGATGTCGTTTTTCTTGCCATGTGAACACAATAATAGAAAAGCTGACAGGATCGCTTTTCTAAATTATAGCAATAAAAACTGCTTTATGGCAGTTTTCTAAAAAACGTTATTGTGTTCTAGTCCATGGACCCCGTCTAAAAAGTAAGAAATTAACGAAATGTGATAGCTGACAATTAAAATTTCACACAAAACCTCACAATAATCACAACACTTGAAATGCTGCTTTCAACACTAAACTTGTACTGCACCAACAATTGGCAACATGCATGCATAGGAAAGAGGATCACGAGGGGAAAAGGTCTTTTACATGTAGCTTTTCATTCTGTGTGTGATTATTGTGAGGTTTTGTGTGAAATTTTAATTGTCAGCTATCACATTTCGTTAATTTCTTACTTTTTAGACGGGGTCCATGGACTAGAACACAATAACGTTTTTTAGAAAACTGCCATAAAGCAGTTTTTATTGCTATAATTTCTTTTGTTTTTTCTGTCACCAATCAACGGAATGCCCTATAGCAATATTGTAAATGATGGCCTTCACATCATATCAATACCGTATTATACGCATTGATGTGCAAGCCTTTTCTTGCAGAAAGTGGCACTAGCATAATGTGTGTTCTTCTGCGGGGAAACATGTGAGGAGTGGTGGTGATACTTTTTTTATACGGAGGTCATTCTGTGCATGTTGCTGTTGCAGAATTTCATGACTGTGTCATAAAATTGTCTTGCCTTTCAGATATTTCAGATTTCCCCACCCTCGATCAGATTTATTTGAGAAATGTAGCCATGCACCAGGTGCGTGTCGCAGATGTTTTTGTTGATTCTGTGTTTATAATGGTTTATAATCATGGGTTATCGTGATAAGGTCATCCGGCATCATATTGCACTGAAACCGTAATCCTGTTGATGTCGATACAACTTTTGGAAGTAGTTCAACGACTTCAAACTGTGAGTCCACGATTTTCTAAAACAACACAGCAAAGGAGGAACAATAAATAATTATGTACTGAAATGTAAACAAATACATTGCTGAGTCCGACACCTCGTTCCAACAACTACACTGATCCTGAGGATAAAAGGGGCAAGGCTATGGTTGGAAGTACTGAGAGATAAACAAGGCACTCCATGATAATAAAATCTTACACATCTTTTGGTGAGTATGGATGATAACAGGTCGAACCTCTTTAGGACGAACACCAAGGGACCGATGGTAATTATTCTGTGAGTTTGCCTTAACCTATTTTATAACCAGTGAATACAATTATTTCTCCAATAGACATACAAATAGATTTCTTCTACAGCGAAAGATTCTAAGCCACACCGACTCATTCACTCGTCTCATATGAAACAAATGAGTCACTAGAGAGGTTCTGCAAAACGGAAATGCGTACAAACTTTCGCTCTACATCAAGAAATGTAAAACTTGGCACGAACTTTCACAACTTTGGACATGAAACTTGCAGGGAACGCGAAATGAACTGTCGTAGGACATTTCGTGAGATCGGGTCATGGCGTACGTGCACTTGGCCCGCGCAAACTACGAAAATGTGCCGAACGCAAAGTTCGTGCAAAAATTCGTACGCAAGGACTGTCGCGAAACTTCGTTCAAATTTTCGTTTTGCAGAACCTCTCTACTGAAACTTTCTTTAGCAACATGACGGCAACTGAAACAGCTAGCAACAGAGAAAGTACGATACATGTACTCCACATTCTTGCAGGTACTACAAACAGATTGCAGATCGTAATTCTTGCTTTGGCGGCACGAAACTTTATTTGGGGCAGTGCAATCTCGACGGTACTCACAAATCAAACAGCCCAGACTCGAGTAAACAAATTCAATCATACAAGTACGAGATCATATAGTTTTCACGAGACGAGACTGCACCCATTGGCTCGTTTCGTATGAAGCAAACAAGTTACAGAACCTCTCCACAATGGAGATTTTCCTTGATATGCGAATTTATTTGGCAAACTCGGTCAATGAGTCCTTGAACCTTTCCCTCCAGATTGGGAACTGCCAACGATAGTATGCCACTGACCAGTGCCTGACTTGTAACGTACCAATGTGCAGTGAATAGGAGTATTTCGGCAACACATCTAACATAAGCCTTACCGTCAAGAAGGTGAACTCGTTCTTCGCACACTGTAGACAAGGACAAAGAGATAAAAATGGATCTAAATCCGAATAAAATCAGCACACGTTTCCGTAAATGAAAGGGTGAGCATAAGCAAATGAATCGAAGGAAACCGGTCCACTCAGAGATCACCTGTCATCTAGTATTCCGTAAAAGGAGGCCTCGGCAGCGGAAAAGCTAAATTTAGAAAAGAGATCCTGTCAGCCTTTCCATCATTTATTGCATTCCGCCCAAAATCATCACACTGTTCGTAAATGAAAGAGTCGACACAAGCAAATGAATCAAAGGAAACTGGTCAACTCACCTGTCATTGAGTAATATTCCGCGAAAGGAGGTCTAAGCAGCGCCGAAACGAAATAAGCCAGGCCAGGAGACGAAATATCCGAAACAGATCATGCAAGAAGCAGTTCCAAAGAAGAAAGTTCCTCGCGCATGCACATATCCGACACACGGATCCGCGGACTGCACTGCATGCAACACATTAGGGAGGTCTCGCTCTACGTAATTACGTATGAAAATCCGTATGTCGTACACGCCGGGGAGCGAGGGCAACTTTCATACGTAAAACTCTCTACGGATATCCGTAGGAAAGCTGTTTCCTACGTTGGGGTCTCCGTAGGACTTTTTGAAATATTTTTCACATTTTCAGGGTTTATCCATGGCAAAGTTCAAGCCGCGCGAAATACAAGGTACACACACCGTACACCACGTGCAAAATACGATGGAAAACGCGGTTTCGGTTCGTGGTGCATGCGGTGGGCGCATGCAGCCAACGCGTCTCCAAAGCAACAATACACAAGGCATGTTTAGCAGTCGTGGAGAAATCACGTAGAGCGAAACCCAACAGCTCTGATTTTTACGTATGAAAATTACGTGCAGTTCCTACGTTATTTTCATACGTAATTCCGTAGAGCGAAACCTCCCTAATGTCTGCCGTGCACGTGCACAGCACGCGGCTACCACGCGTTGGTAGATCTAATAACGAGCACCTTACGTAGAGACTTACGTAGCATAAGTGAAATACCGAGCACCTTACGTAGAAACTTACGTAGCATAGCGATGTCGTTTTTCCTGCCATGTGAACACAGTAGGGAGGTTCTGCTCTACGTTTTGGGAACGCGACGCAAAGAATCACGCGAACTTTCTTCGCGTTCCCGTAACGTAAAGAAATGCTGTTCTGCTCTACGTTTCACGTAGAGAAGTCACGTGGAATGTGTACTGGGAATTTCCCCTTCCATATTTGGCAGTTTTCTGCATGCAGTTGACCGTAAAAGAGGCTAGTTGACCTGCTGTGTAGTTGATCGATACCCAGCAAATCCGTACGCATTTTCTCTGCGTGTGCCACAACGTAGAGAACCCCATCTCCGCGTAGAAATCTGGAGCCAAAACACGCGAAGCCGTAGACTCTAACCCAGACACCTGCTCTCTACGTGATTTCTCTACGTTTCACCAAGAGTAGATAAACAAGAGTGTGCAACTCCGGATCTCTCCTGCACAATCTGCAGATACCCCGCGCCCACGGCGGAATTTTTTGTTTACGTCACCTTTTTTCAGAGAAACGCGGCTTTGCCGCAGAGCAGTGTGAGAGCACGTGCTGGGCACCGACCTTGTAGTGTAAAGCCCAGCCAAGTGCACGAGGGAAAACTCTCCAAAAGGCTCGCAGCGCGTGCGTCGTCGAAAAGATTACGTCAACAAAAAATTCCGCCGTGGGCCAACCCGTCCGCGAGTTGCACACTCTTGTTTATCTACTCTTGGTTTCACGTATAGCAGAACCTCCCTAGTAATAGAAAAGCTGACAGGATCGCTTTTCTAAATGCTGTGCTGCGACGGCAGAACTTCACATCACGTGACATGGTTCAAAAGGTTATGCTGGCAAACAGTGCAAATTGACCACAAGAGAGTTGTACCCAAAGCTTTTTTTTTTCTTTTTTTTTGACCTTTTCTTTTTTTGGTGTAATTATACTAAAAATGTTTGGCACCTATGATCAGGGGATGGCCCACGCCTGGTAAAAAAGTAAGTAATTAAAAAAAATTAAAAATAAGAGGTTCTGTGTTCCGGCTCTCCGCCTTCTCCGCGAACATAAGAGAACTAGAGGAGAACAAACAAACACAAGAAGCAAGAATGACACGAAAAGCAGAAATTATGAGAACATGGTATAAATGAGCACGGCCATCAACTTCAACAGGGGATAGCCGCCTCGGCAACAACAAGAGCAGCTGAGTCCGCGGCAAAGACCGGTGCATAGAGCCGCCTAGCACCCCTCAGGCACATCACACTGGATCGGACCAAGGCAAAGCTGATTTGACACCGGATCGAAGCCATCACGGCACTGTAGGCCTCTCCGGTCTTGTCGGCGATGAGGGACGCTATTCTCTTGTACAGAGAGGTGGCAGATTTCCCCATGCCTCCCGTAGTGGAGAACACGGCGGGAACAAAGCTGGAGTGTTCCACTTCTCGGATTCTCTGCTCATAGGCACGGCGCTTGGCTTTTTCGTGACGGGTGTAGCTAGCAGCAAGTGAGTTGAGGCGATTCGAGGACCCAAAGCTGGGCTGCGTACAACCCTGTATCTATCATGCACAGAGTGCACGGGTTCATCACGTGATGTGAAGTTCTGCCGTCGCAGACTAGGCCTAGCCCAAATTTGCTCGGGGCGCTTCGATATTTTGCCGGCAAATTTTGCTCGATGACTTTCCATATTTTGCTTGGCATTGCCTTTCGTTTCCGATATTTTGCTCCATTTTGCTCCTGCTTTGTGGCAAAATGGCTTCGAATGAACCGTCTACTTCGGTAAAAGTGGATGGTGACTCTGATGAGGAAAGCAAAACTTATAATGGTGTCAGTATTACGGATTTGGTAGCATGATTTCAAATTTATGTACCACTGACAACCTGCACGAGTTATTTCAGCACGACGTTGGCCCAATGAAACCAAAGAAATATGAATAAAATTGCCAAAACACACCCGGATCCTCTGTAAATTCGATATTTTGCTCGGAATTTGCCAGCAATTTCTTTCCGTTGGAAAATTCGATATTTTGCTGGAAGAATTGCCGGCAAATTTGGGCTAGGCCTATCGGTAGCTGGAGTTGCACACTCTTGGGGTTATGTACTCTTGATCATATCAAGAGTACATAACCACAAGAGAGTTGTACCCAAAGCTGGGCTGCGTACAACCCAGTATCTATCATGCACTAGAGTGCACGGGTTCATCACGTGATGTGAAGTTCTGCCGTCGCAGACCCCATAGCTGGAGTTGCACACTCTTGGGTTATGTACTCTTGATCATATCAATACCGTATTATACGCATTGATGTGCAAGCCTTTTCTTGCAGAAAATGGCACAAGCATGTTCTTCTGCGGGGAAACATGTGAGTAGTGGTGGACCGTGGTGATACTTTTTTTTATACGGAGGTCATTCTGTGCATGTTGCTTAAGGAGGCTCCAACCCTTTGGGGGTGATTTTTTTTCTTCATAAACCCTCTCCTTTTTGTGGATGAGTGTGCTCTATATCATCCCATGTTACTCCACAAAAAAATGCAGGGGGTGTTTCCGCGGAGATAAGGATGTTTGAGGTGTATTTCTAGGGGTGGGTGTATTTATCGATTTCAGCCTAAATTTGCTTGTTTTGGGGTCATATTTCAGATTTACCAGTTGTCTGGCTTCTCTTTGTGATTGCAAGTCCTTTCACACATCACAGTGAAGCATTTGAGCAAGAAAATCTGGCAATCAGCATTGACTACTCAGAAAAATAGTAATTTTGGTACAAAAATGAACTTCGCAGAAATGCCCGTCCGCAAAGTACAATTGGGTGCACAGCTTCATATTTTCTTCATGGACATGCCCTTTTTATTTTATTTTTGGGATCCTCATACTTCATAGAAACTAGAAATATATAATTTTAGAGGGGTTACCGTGCATTTTAGACCTCCAAAAATAAAAATAGGACAGAAAATTGGCCGATTTTCCACCATTCTTGGAATTGCTATTTTTCAGGAAAGGTGATCATTCTATGCATTCCTTGTGGTATTACTCCAATTTTTTGTGTCAAAAGCATTGAATGGTCCCCCAGCTTGTTATAGTATACATGGAGACTAGATGAGGCCATGGTTCCTGGGCTTTTTAGCCCTTGATCTGGATATCGGCATGATCCATGCACAACGTTATTCATGATCCAGGCCGAGGCCTACTGACCCTGAGCACAGTTCAGACCAGCTTTGCATCACAACTCTTGCAATAGTTCACTCCTAGTATTTATCATAAAGCAACAGGCAAAGAGCTTGAGGAGGACGAGAGAGCTTGGAAGCTCAGGGCCCTACGCTATGCTTTTTTGCCTTGATGACCTAGACAAAAAAAAAGCATAGGGATGTTATAAATTCTTTAAAAAATTCCTTTTTTTAGACATAACCTGGGATTCGAACCCGCACTATCGCGCGCCCTGCATTCATCCCCCGATGCACTTCGCATACATACTAATTCTTCCAAGTTGTTTCACATTGTGATCTTGCATTTGAAAGCCCTATTTGAGTTATACGCATTGTGGCCAGCCGTCTTTGATGGCACGGTACGGTAGGGGATAGGGACGGGACAGGTACGATCGAGGGTAATACGACACCGTCTCCCGTACCGTACCGTACCATCAAACACAGCTGGCCACATACAGCTTTCCGCAATATTCAAATAGGGCTTTCAAACGCAAGATAATAACGTAACGCAACTTGGAAGAATGGGTATGAATGCGAAGTGTATGGGGGAATGCATGTAGGGCGATAGTGCGGGTTCGAATACCAGGATATGCCTGAAAAAAAGGAGAATTGAAAAATGTATAACATCCTATGCTTTTTTGCCGTCAGATACGGATAGCGCCAGGCGTGACACAAACAAACAAACACACAAACAAACACCAAATTAAAGCTGTGTGGACCCTGGCTAGCGCCAGACGTTACTGAAGTAACGTCTTCTGCATAGCTACGGGAATAACAATTATTATTATATTCTGGGGGGGGGGGGGGCAGTTTCATGTTTGTAGTACATGTACAATGTAGATGCAGGTTCAACTCAATATTGGCAATGAACGACTGCTAGTAATTGTAGCACCCATTAGGTATAGTCATACACTATTCCCAATAACATGGAACAACCACAAGTGTATGTGGGTGCATGCGCATTGCACACATTGATACATACATGTACACTTACATGCACATGCTCACAAACAAGTACCCCTTGCACACACAAATACACGTACGTCATATACGCGCACCCGCAATAGCATACACCCACATGCAAAATGCATGCTCTTGAGCTTAGTTACCATATTCTGCTGTCCATGCACTTGTGCACGCGTGCGCGCGCGCGCACACACAACATGCACTGCGCGCGCGCGCGCACACACAAACAACATTTAGGCTCACACGCGTGCCTGCGTATGTGCATGCACATAGTGCTTATGGGTAGAGGTGCATGCATTCATCATAATAGAACTGGTGCGAGTAGTGTAGGAATATTTTCAAATCACTGGTGCTGTACAACACAACATTTACAAAATACTTCACACACTGACAATAGAGAATAGTACTGCAAAACAACATACTCAATTTTCAGTGCTGCATTTTATTCAAGTGGACGCAGGTGATGCATCGATGACTTACTGCTGGCGACGTTGGCAGCTGACACTGTCACAGCTTTCGTAAATAGCCCAAGTCACTGAGCAGTAGCTCACCAACGATTTACCACTCACTCAAGACTGCAATGTTTTCAGCGTAGCAATATATTTCGCCACTTGAGAATTAGAAGTGGGTCCACTTACCAGAGTCTGTGCACCCAATTCAGTCTCTCTCTCCAAAACGCGCTTACAGTAGGTTTTGGTCCCTGGCCTGGTACATGGTGTTACACAGCCATCGAGAAGCTTGGCTCCGTTCTCCTCGTTCATTTTTTCGTCAAGCAAAATTATTCAGGATCTCGAGAAATCGAGCTGTAAAGTCGACTTCTTGCTCACACCAGCGATGCTTTTGAAAACATGCCCTGATACCCACTGACACAACGGAGGAAAAAACAACAGGAACCTCGATGGGGCCCAGGGAAGACTACAGGTGAAGAATGAAACAATATTCTCTGATAAGACTGTCGATCGCGGAGTTCAAATTTTAGTAAGTTGAGATGGGAATTTCCCAACTTTTCGCACTTATCGGCAAAAACAAGACTTTTGCCTGCAAAAAACAGAGCGCCAGACCGGCTGCGCAGCGCAGAAGGTTGGAGCCTCCTTAAGCAGAATTTCATGACTCTGTCATAAAATTGTCTTGTCTTTCAGATTTCCCCACCCTCGATCAGATATATTTGAGAAATGTAACCAGGTGCGCGTCGCAGAGGTTTTTATTCTGTGTTTTAATAATGGTTTATCGTAATAAGGTCATCCTGCATCATAATTCATATTGCACTGAAATCGTAACCCTGTTGATGTCGATACAACTTTTGGAAGTAGTTCAATGACTTCAAACTGTTAGTCCACGATTTTCTAAAACAACACAGCAAAGGAGGAACAATAAACATGTATTAAAATGTAAACAAATACATTGTTGAGTCAGACACCTCATTCCAACAACTACACTGATCCTGAGGATAAAAGGGGCAAGGCTATGGTTGGAGGTACTGAGAGATAAACAAGGCACTCCATAATAATAAAATCTTACACATCTTTTGGTGAGTATGAATGATATCCAGTCGAACCTCTTTAGGACGAACACCAAGGGACCGATGGTATTTATTCTGTGAGTTTGTCTTAACCTATTTTATAACCAGTGAATACAATTATTTCTCCAATAGACATACGAATAGATTTCTTCTATAGCGAAAGATTCTAAGCCACACCAAGGCTGCGTTCGTTTTTAGCTACCTGGTAGAGTAGAGTAGAGTCACTCTACCAATAGAGGTAGATGGTAGAGGCAAGTGTACGAACGCTGTTCTACCAGATCTAGTAGTTTACACGATGTGTACGTGAAATGTTCCTTTTTTATGGAGTTGTGTACAAATCCTTGATCTTGCTGGAAATCCCGTGGCTCTACCAACTTCTACCGGATTCTACCAACTTTTTCCCGGTAGAGCCGGTAGAGGAAAGTAGAATCTACCCTTTTGAGTAGAATTTTTTTCAAAAAACGAACACCTCTACCGTAAGAAGTAGTTTCTACCCAAACCTGTAGATCAAAAACGAACGCCCCCCAACTCATTGACTCGTCTCGTATGAAACAAATGAGTCACTAGAGAGGTTCTGTAAAACGAAAATGCGTACAAACTTTCGTTCCACGTCATGAAGTGCGAAACTTCGCACGAACTTTCGCAACTTTGGACGCGAAACTTGCAGGGAACGCGAAATGAAAAGTCGTACACACTTTCGTGAGATCGGGTCATGGCGTACGTGCACTTGGCCCGCGCAAACTACGAAAATGTGCAGAACGCAAAGTTCGTGCAAAAATTCGTACACACTTTCGCAAGGACTGTCGCGAAACTTCGTTCGAATTTTCGTTTTGCAGAACCTCTCTAAGGCTGTGTTTACATGAGAAATTTCAACCCGGGTCGAGTTCAGCCCGGGTTGAAAGTCTGTACCATAGACAAAAGAGGTGAGCGTTTACATGAAGACAGTTGACCCGGGTCAAATACTGATATGCCGCCAAAAGTCCACTTCTACAGTCCTGTATGGTCACGTGAATCCGTTCGCGCGAAATTTGCATCTGCAGTGCCGTTCAAACCTGGCGCGAGATACGCACAGAAGTACGTTTGTACGATTTTCTTGACCCGGGTTGATTTCAACCCTCCCCTTGGGGGGAGGGTTAAAATCAACCTGGGGCGAAATTTCAACCCGGGTCAAGCGCAATGCGTCATGTAAACGCGCAATTCATTTTATGCACATGGCGGGTTGAAATCTGACCCGGGTTGAAACGCCTCATGTAAACACCGCCTAAGACCATAGGTCTGTGGGAAACACCCTAGTAAAATAAATAAAATAATAATAATAATAATAATAATAATAATAATTTTAATATGGCAATAAGTAGGACGAGCTGAAGCGACATGTGGACTACTTTATTAACAATGTAAGCGATGGAGACGATGCAAGAAACAACCTAAAGGGTAAGGAAAAATACATGTAAGAAGAAAAAGGCAATGGAAAAAAAAAGATGATTCGAACAAGTTTTAAGCCGAATTTGTGTGTCCAGAAAGATAGTGTTATTACCTTAAAATTGTTCAAGTAATGTTCTGTTGTGTAGTGTGGCAACGTTGTTGCCACTTGTGCCTAAATGTGTTTTGTCACCTTCTTGTTTATTATTGTTATTATTATCATTCGTTCTCACTTTTTTGTTTTTGTTGCTGATACACACTTGTCACGCTTAGTTCTTACTTGTATACCCTTGTTTTCTGCACACTTTTGTGAGAAATCGCACCTCGATATTCTAGTGCTGTCATTGTATCGTGTCACCCTACCTTGATTGCTATATTATTTCCTTTGTTCTCATTTTGTTCTTTAGTACAACGGTGATTCCTGAAGAGTGTTGTACGAAAACTTGTTCGAATCATCTTTTTTTTTCCATTGCCCTTTTTCTTCTTACATGTATTTTTCCTTACCCTTTAGGTTGTTTCTTGCATCGTCTCCATCGCTTACATTGTTAATAAAGTAGTCCACATGTCGCTTCAGCTCGTCCTACTTATTGCCATATTAAAATTATTGTCTCCTCGTTGAATTTTTAAATAATAATAATAATAATAATAATAATAATAATACGAAGTAGTGGTTGCGACTTCGGCGATGATTTTGTGCTTTTTTTGTGATTTTGTGCTTTCTTGTGCTTTCTTGCAGGTTTGCCGAGTCGAAGGTTCGATGGACTTCTCGTGTGCTCTGGATGGCAGTCGTGAGTCAGTCAAGTGTCAAGTAAAGTCGGCGGAATAGCGCGAGCTCCGGTGTGGGGAGCAAACCTTTCTTACAAAATCATCGCCGAAGTCGCAACCACTACTTCGTACTGTTGTGCCCAGCGCGGGCTGGCGACTAGTTGGTTTGGAGGTGACAGCGTTGCGAATGACCGAGGGTCCTCGACGTCTGTCTCACCGTCCAGGAGCGACACTGACTCACGCTGCTATCTGGTGTTCACGAGGTGTTTGTCGCGCTGGAAGCGGAGCGTCTCTGTAAGTTTGTATCCCTGGTGATGTTTGTGCCTGGAGAGCACTATATAAGTGGTGCTCTTCAGGCACAATCTTCCTCAGCCTACTCAAGCTCAACTGATGAGGGGTGAATTCCCCGAAACACTGTGTATTGAGCAGGGAGTGGTGCTTTCTTGCAGGTTTGCCGAGTCGAAGGTTCGATGGACTTCTCGTGTGCTCTGGATGGCAGTCGTGAGTCAGTCAAGTGTCAAGTAAAGTCGGCGGAATAGCGCGAGCTCCGGTGTGGGGAGCAAACCTTTCTTACAAAATCATCGCCGAAGTCGCAACCACTACTTCGTACTGTTGTGCCCAGCGCGGGCTGGCGACTAGTTGGTTTGGAGGTGACAGCGTTGCGAATGACCGAGGGTCCTCGACGTCTGTCTCACCGTCCAGGAGCGACACTGACTCACGCTGCTATCTGGTGTTCACGAGGTGTTTGTCGCGCTGGAAGCGGAGCGTCTCTGTAAGTTTGTATCCCTGGTGATGTTTGTGCCTGGAGAGCACTATATAAGTGGTGCTCTTCAGGCACAATCTTCCTCAGCCTACTCAAGCTCAACTGATGAGGGGTGAATTCCCCGAAACACTGTGTATTGAGCAGGGAGTGGTGCTTTCTTGCAGGTTTGCCGAGTCGAAGGTTCGATGGACTTCTCGTGTGCTCTGGATGGCAGTCGTGAGTCAGTCAAGTGTCAAGTAAAGTCGGCGGAATAGCGCGAGCTCCGGTGTGGGGAGCAAACCTTTCTTACAATAATAATAATAATAATAATAATAATAGTAGAAAGGAAAAGGACATATGGAAACGTTTTATTATTGGCTCAATACCCGAGTTTCAAATAATAATAATACTGAACGTTTCTTTAGCAACATGACGGCAACTGAAACAACAACAGAGAAAGTACGATACATGTACAGCACATTCTTGCAGGTACTACAAACAGATTGCAGATCGTAATTCTTGCTTTGGCGGCACGAAACTTCATTTTGGGCAGTGCAATCTCGGCGGAACTCACAAATAATAAATCAAACAGCCCAGACTCGAGTGAACAAATCCAATCATACAAGTACGAGATCTTCACGAGACGAGACTGCACCCTTTGACTTGTTTCGTATGAAGAAAACAAGTTTACTGAACCTCTCCACAATGGAGATTTTCCCTGATATGCGAATTTATTTTGCAAACTCGGTCAATGGGTCCTTGAACCTTTCCCTCCAGATTGGGAACTGCCAACGATAGCATGCCACTCACCAGTGCCTTACTTGTAACGTACCAATGTACAATGAATATGAGTATTTCGACAACACATCTAACATAAGCCTTACCGTCAAGAAGGTGAACCCGCGTTCTTCGCACACTGTAGACAAGGGCAAAGAGATAAAAATGGATCTAAATCCGAATAAAATCAGCACACGGTTCCGTAAATGAAAGGGTGAGCATAAGCAAATGAATCGAAGGGAACCGGTCAACCCAGAGATCACCTGTCATCGAGTATTCCGTAAAAGGAGGCCTCGGCAGCGGAAAAGCTAAATTTAGAAAAGAGATCCTGTCAGCTGTTCCATGATTTATTGCATTCCGCCCAAAATGAGCACACTTTTCGTTAATGAAAGAGTCAACACAAGCAAAATAATCAAAGGGAACTGGTCAACTCACCTGTCGACATGTCATTGAGTAATATTCCGCGAAAGGAGGTCTCAGCAGCGCAGAAACGAAATAAGCCAGGCCAGGAGACGAAATATCCGACACAGCTCATACAAGAAGCAGTTCCAAAGGAGGAAGTTCCTCGCGCATGCACATCCGAACACGGACTGCGCTGGATGCAACACAAATGTCTGCCGTGCACGTGCACAGCACGCGGCTACCACCCGTTGGTAGATCTAATACCGAGCACCTTACGTAGAGACTTACGTAGCCTAAGTGAAATACGTCATCTTGGAGCTGCTGTCCGGTCTACGGATCGCGCGGACTACATCGCCAGTCCATCCTCAAGCGTGCAAAAAACATATCTCTGCCACTAATCGAGACTTACACTGATTTTTGCGCTTTTGGGCCCAAATAAGTCTTGATGACGGCAAAAAATAATTGTCAACTGAATACGGAAGTGAACGAATTTGGTCGAAAGTGTCGAACCACCTTCATGACGAGCAACCGTTTGTGGCCACTGTTTGTGAACTTGGAGCTTGTTATGGTATGTGTCGGCAGGACTTTTTTTATGGCGATCAGGAAACGTTTTTCACATCGAAATCAGTGGTTACCCTTTGAAATTGAGATGTTCAAACAGCGAATTTTCTACGTCGAAATGAAGTTGGAGCACCATCGAGTTTGATTATTCCGATTTCCTTGGTGGGCTAAGGTAAGGGTAATTAACAGCTAGACATAAAAATCTCACCTGTTCACGCCCTGTATAATCCAACTTCGACCTTCAAAGTGGGCGTACTCAAGCAACATAAATCATACATGCCGTATACATAAACCTTTGAAGGGAGCATGAAAATACGCAAACGCATAGCTGTGTATACATGTACATTGTGCATGCACATGTATGTGTGTACATTGTAGACCCTAGTTTGTGTTCCTCTGTGTGTCTCGGTGTGTCGTCAATGCTGTATTCGACAACCGTAAGCATAAGGAGAAAGTTGCCGCTGTACGCGCTCTTGTGTGTAGTATGTGTGCCGCATTCAGTTGCTGTCCAGTATGAGATAGCCGGGCTGGTGGTGCGTATTGCCTTGATGTGGATCACCTAACTCGTGGCCTTCTAAAGCCTGTCGAAACGCATGCCATTTCAGATGTATGGTCTCGTGGTGTGTGTGTGTGTGTGTGTGTGTGTGTGTGTGTGTGTGTGTTGTGTGTGCGACTCTGTGTGTGTGTGTGCATGTGTGCGTGTGTGTGTCAAAATGCATGCCGTTTCAGATTTATGGTCTCGTGGTGTGTGTCTGTGGTAGGGACCGGTGGATTCTGCTCGAAAAGGTGGCAGATTCTGCTCGAAAAGCAGTGAAATTGGCAGAACCATACAAACCTTATGGCGGGCAATTCCTCGAATTCTGCTCCATTTCTTTATCCACATACCAAACATGCATGAAACTTACCAGAAAAAGTACCGAATTCTGCCAATTTTCTGCCGGCAGATTCCGCCGGACCCTAGTCTGTGGGGGGGGGGGGGGGGTGTTTGTGTGTGCGCGTGTGTGCGCGCGCGTGTGTGTGTGTGTGTGTGTGTGTGTGAGTCTGTCGCGCTCACAATAATATCTCGTTTTCTGCTTATGAAGCTACATGTACATGTATGTGTTATTTGTAGGAGATTACAATGTAGAGGTGATTGTCTGCTTTGCGTTCCTCTCTGCTTGGCCTGCATTATCAATTTATCAGTACTGGTTTTTGCTCTTCACACGTACACGTACCCCTCCCCCCCCCCCCCCCCCCCCCCGCACACAAACAAACACACACACACACACACACACACGCGCACGCATGCTTATGTATACGGTTTCAGTTTGAAAAATGCAAAGTGTCCTGTACTTGTGTGCGTCTGATGCATTCACACGAACTTCAACGGTCTATGCATATACCATGCACGCGTCACTTCTCCTTTGAGGAAAGAAAACCAAAGCATATCAATACAATCACATACATGTATACAAACTTTTAAAAGTGTGTGAATGTACAACGTACGTTTGTCTTGTTTATGCTGTGTGTCACTTTTATCTGAGCATGGAAATTCTGTCGTATTTGCGAATTGTCGTTATATACGCAGTGGTTATTAGAGAAGTTGACTGTGTGTGAATGTACAAAGTACGTTTGTCTTGTTTATGCTGTATGTCACTTGCTCGGCCACCCGTGTTGCGTTCTCTCTGTTTCGGCTATTGCTACTGCACTGTTCTAGCCAGAAATTATTGTTGATAGGGAAACCGAGTGCGTACCTGGCTAGGCTTTGTTGGTGAGGTACTCTTATGTGTGCGTATCCGTGCTCGTTTGTATTCCTCCGACGGTGTGGCACACACATGTGATGTATGCGAAGTGTATGCGGCATGTACGAACAATGTGTGTGCATCCGCGGCACGCATGTTTGACATGTTTGTGCTCCATGTGTGCATGTAGGATCTAAACGTGTGTAACGCAAGCGTGTGGGGCACACCCATTACGTCTGCGGCACCGTGACATGGCCAGTATGTGATGTCCGACACGGGTGTGCAGGAGTGGCATGTGGGCGTGTTCGCAGTGTGCACGTCTATACTCCAGCGTATTGTCCACTTTCCTGGTCCCAGGAGGGTTTTGGATCTGTGGAAAACACGTGAACTGAATACAGTGGAGTTAGTTTGAACTCTTGTGTGCTTTCTGTGCACAGGTTTATCTACGGAATTGAGTATGGTCAAGAAATGCGTCTGAAAAACCTGGAGCACCATCGATTTTGCCATAACCATTACTCGAATGTCCGAGAGCAGGGTCGAGGGCAACCACATTGTCGAAAATTA
This sequence comes from Sycon ciliatum, assembly GCF_964019385.1. Lineage (NCBI taxonomy): Eukaryota > Metazoa > Porifera > Calcarea > Leucosolenida > Sycettidae > Sycon > Sycon ciliatum. The sequence continues at coordinate 23,664,419 of NC_088654.1, forward strand.
CACCTGTTCACGCCCTCCTTTCAGGTTACTGGCTCGTTTTCGCCGACTGCTCTGAATCGTACGAAAAATTCAAATGTTCTCCGCCGAATGGCACCATCACAAAGTCTTTCGGATCATTTTCGATATGCACCTCGCGAACATACCACCTTCCTGCACCCATACACCACAAACAATGCATGCTCCATTCGACGAGGTGGGTGTCATGAGTGTTCTTTCACGTCAGTCGCCGAAAGTCATTTCAGGGTGAGAATCGTTCTCAAGAAAAAGATCGCAAAAATCAGTGTAAGTCTCGATGGAACGCTTGAGGATGGACTGCGCTGCCTACCTGAATTATAGCAATAAAAACTGCTTTATGGCAGTTTTCTAAAAAAAGTTATTGTGTTCTAGTCCATGGACCCCGTCTTAAAAGTAAGAAATTAACGAAATGTGATAGCCGAAATTTAAATTTCACACAAAACCTCACAATAATCACGACATTTGAAGATCTAATAGTACGGCACTTGTTTATTCCGACACTTGTACTTGTACAAGTACCTGGACTGCGCCAACATGCTTGCATGTGAAAGAGGACCACGAGGGGAAAAGGTCGTCTCGCATCCTGTGTGTGATTATTGTGAGGTTTTGTGTGAAATTTTAATTTTCGGCTATCACATTTCGTTAATTTCTTACTTTTTAGACGGGGTCCATGGACTAGAACACAATAACTTTTTTTAGAAAACTGCCATAAAGCAGTTTTTATTGCTATAATTTCTTTTGTTTTTTTGGCTTAAGGATATTATTATTATTATTTTATTTATTTAGAAAAGCGATCCTGTGTTCACATGGCGCTATCTAACGACACCGCTATTCAGACACGTTGTCTACCATGGTCTACGTAGCTACGTAAGTTTCTACGTAAGATGCTCGGTACCTGGCCCTGGACCAGGGAGCTGCCGGAGCTAGTCCATGGCTCCTACCATCGCGCGGCCGGCTGGCCGCACATGCATGCGTGTGGAGGTATATTATGGCACCGCAGGCCGCGCACCTGAGGGCCTTTCTGGAAGCCTTACTCGATCGGATAGAGCGAAACTGAGCACCCTGGGATGCGAGCAGTTTTTAGTACTCCCGGGTCCAAAATCACACCACCAGGCCGGGCTGATCAAAACGTCTGCCGGGTCTGCAGCCTACAAACGTGGATCTGCCGACACTGTGCTGTCGACGACATGTCCCGCAAGGCACCTTGCGTGAAAGCAAGGAACGCTTTTTTTTTAGAAAGGAAGCTTCTTCTCCAAAATTTAAAAAAATTTGAAAATTATTCCTTCTGAAAATATCATCGCGCTCTTGACCTCGAAGCTGACTGCTGAATGCGATTAGGAAAGAAGATTCCTGAAGATGCACCAGACTGATTCTGGCAAGCCGTCTGTCGTCTGGATATGCACTGTTGTACGTTATGGTCAGCAATCTTCTTCGTTCGTCCTTTCGTTTTCCTGACCACGATGATGACAAGCAGCTCTCATGCTCAGGTTAGTGCTACTTGTATGTCTGGGCACACAACACATCTGAGATGCACCCACTGACGTTATCGAACTGAAGAATGCAGCAAGGGTTCCTCGGATTCTCTTGATTTCGGAACAAATTTCCTTCACTTTCACCCTCTCAGTCTCTTCCCTATGTGCCCTCCATGCATGCACAATGGAGCTTGCATTTCAAATATTTTTTTTACTTTGGCAGTGCGTTCGATAACGTTAGGACAGTCTAAGTTAGGTGTTCTTCTCTTCAGGCTCATTGGGCCTGTAAAATTTCTAAAAAATAGCTTCCAAAATGTAATGCTAAACGCAGGTCCCTATTATCAAGAGTACATAACCCTCCAGAGTGTGCAACGCCGATCCAGCTCTGTGTAGGGTCTTGGTCGAGCGGAATCGGATCTTCTGATGTCATGCGTACACTTCACACCAGCGCAAGGCCGGTCTCGAGGCAGGGCACCATTGTTTTTGATCCAAGAGTACCCGCGACTCCCCGGGTTCCCCTCAGATGTGTACGGTATTATGACGCAAAGATCCGATTCCGCTCGACCAAGACCCTATGCAGAGCTGGATCAGGCGTTGCACACTCTGGGGGTTATGTACTCTTGCTATTATTATGAATACGGTTCTGCTGGGCAATGATGTTTGCACCAATCTACACTCTATGCTGTCACAGCACCCACAACTGATCCTCTCTCTCCCTCTCTGATCACTATTTGATAAAGCTAATCTTTAAATCGCTGTTGCACAGGATCTCAGGTGCGAAGAAGCGATGAATCGATACATGGCATTGTGAATAAAAGAAGAACAAATTCACAGTGCACGTGAGACTCGGTTAGAAAGACTGCGTTTCCGCGTTCGTAAGAACGCCACACGTACACCCCGGGGATCATGATAAAGAAAATATGTCGTGAAAATGACTGAAAAAAAATGAAAATATTTTTCTGTATTTGTGCGGAAAATCACTCCTTGTTCGCACTACAGAATTTGGGCAAATGGTACAGAAAATCGAAGAGGATCAATCAGCTGTGTAGAAGCATTGCAAGTGTAAGCTGAGCGATGAATAGTCTTGTACCAAAGTGAGTGCATGCCGTACCACGACAACATGTACATGTAGCACAAAAAATAATGTCGTGAGTGCAAGTCATACATGTTTTACACTACCAAATGCAGCCTACGACATGCATGTGCGTGTCAAAAAACTTTATAGTGCAAGTATGCATGCAATGTACACGGCAGTACGCAAAACACTGCAAGATACGGAAAATCAGAAGTCTGAGTACGCAAAACAGACTCAATTGGTGGGCAGCTCTGTACTGGCCTGTACGGAGGGAGTGAATCTCAATGTGTGCAATGCATGGACTTCGGCCGACAGTGAAAACTATGCAAGTCGTGTAGGTTTGTAGGATGAACGTGAGTCCTTTTAGACAAGCGCCTTAGTGAAGTAGCCCACCGAAAGAAGAGTACTTGACACCGCAAAGTGGAGTCTGCGCATACAACAGTGAGGGGGTAAAATTAGCTATGACTGATTCTGCATGTGTGTCACATTACACTAGCAGATAGGCACACGTGTTGTTCCAAAAAGATGCTTACGTCAGTGTCTGAATATGTCATGTACCAGGTAATATTGTTGCGAGGATCTCACGGTGAGAGTCAGACTTGGATATGGTATCAATTAGGGGTGAAACGATTACACTTTTCAACTATCGGTTAACCTACCCTTGTATCGATTCGATTATCGATTATGATTATTGATTACTGCGTCCTAGAAATTGTCGCGCCAGACCAGCACAAAGCATGCCATGTTGAAATATACACATATACATGTACATACACACGTGCAGATAAACCGCGTACTCTACGCAATGCAGTGGCACATAACGTGCAGGTGCAGACAGTCAGTTTTTTTATTTTTTCACAGCCCTACTGGAAAACATATGGACAACAAAAAGAAACGAGGAAAAGGACAAAGTACAGTATCTAGTAGTGCTGTACATGACATTTTTTGATTCTTGCAGACGTTTCTTTTTTTTAGAATCGCGTAATCGAAACAGACAGCGTAATCGAAATCGTTTCCTTGTAATGATCGATTAGACGGATAACCGATATAATCGTTTCAGCCCTAGTATCAATAGATTATCAATATCATACATCACCACCCAAATTATAATAGCCAAAGGGCCCGTTTGTGTGGTGGTGTATGATTTCGTGAGCAAGATGAAGTGGCTACAGATGTGTTTTATATAACACCCTAAGAAAAGATCATCAATACTGGGGAAAGTGATTTCGTGAGCATGTTGTATCCAGTGTGGCATGACAGAGACTCCCTCGATTTAGGCTAAGGCCTGTGGAGAATCCATGAATCAATGAATACAATACATACAGGCATCGCAACCTTCGGATTATATGCTCTTTTGCTTGCCTCCTGGAGTGTGGTTGTACCTTGGTTCAGTAGACTTTGTTTTTCGAATTCGTTTCTATAACATTAGGTTTCTTTGTGTTGCTGCTATGTCTTTTCATGTGTTTTACAGGATTGCCATCTGTTGATGAATACAACTCTGAGGCACTCTCACGAGCGAAGGTGTTTGAGAATCCATGTCGGAATGATGGTCGTGTTGGCCTAAAGGTGCATTACATTGCCGATGCTCGCCACCTCCACCCTGGAACATGTTCAATTTCTGTTTCGCGTATGGAAGGACCGAACAGGTTGTTTTCCTGCCTCAGTGGACCACTCAAGACTGAACAGCACTGATGGAAGAAGATTTGCCGTGAATCTCGTTCACATAATCAGCCTGTTTAATTGCTGTACTGAGGTGACTGCTTCATAACAATGACCATGCAGCATTAATTTTTGCATAGTACTTTAGTGCCCCTAAAATTGGAGAATATCGAATTTCTCTGCTAGCATTGTGATTCTTTTGTGAATAAACATCACTACTCTTTTTGAGTAGCATAGCAATGACAGAGTTGGTTTGATGTATGGCAAAAATGGAGCTGCTTTTTAAACCTGTACTATAATCAGTACCGCCGGAAGCAGTTTTTGATTGGTCCGGTAGTTTCATGGCCTTTTATACTTTGTGTGTGATATGGCGGGTACACACGTCCTCCATAGCAGGAAACATTTGTTGGTGGCCAACAAGTTGGTCCGGTGATAACCCGACCAACCAGACCGGTTCCGGTGGGCCTGATAATTGTGGGGTTCATGAGCAGCTCAAGTACTTAGCATGGTTTTGGACATGTCCTCAGTTGAAACCGACTTCCCCAAGCGTTCTCTGAGGGGACCTCGGTCTACTCTATCAGTTCATGTATTCTGTGAAGTGACATGACCATTCGTGGGGACCTTGCTCATAACTGCAAAAGTCCGAATCAATTGAACGTTGTACATGTGCATGTAGTGAAAGCCACATGCAAAAGCTGTTCCATGACACTCATCTGCCACCAAGCACTGGGTTCATTGGCTGAAAATATTCTTCGGCACAGTAAAGTTGTGCGCCCAAGAGCGTGGAAGCCTAGAACATCCAGCCTGGAATACTAAGAACACCACAGCCCAAAATTAATTGCGGTGCTGGGTTTGTGCTGTTGTAAAACACGGGGATTGTTATTGATTGTTATGTTGTACACACATGTATTTGAGCTTTACCACTACATACACGTCTGTCATGCACACTACTCAATCTGAGGACAACATGCTGTTTCGCTCATCAATGCAGCACAGAGAAAATGAGGCAGATGAATGTCCTGCTAGGGAACATCGAATACTGTAAGACATGTTATTATAACGAGTCGCAAATTTAACGATTGTCCAAAATTCATAAGTTAACGAGAAGATATGTTTAATGACCTTGCAGTATTCCGGCCTATCCACACACAACACATATGAAGCAGTACGGCCTCAACGGATCTTATTATAACGAAGAAATGTCATCCGTTAACTTAAAGCGTTGGATTTACTTCCTCGTTATAATACATGTCTTACAGTACAGGTATAGAATCATGCCTTGCAGATCTCGTTACGGCCCCTTCGATGCATGTTTGAACATTAGATGGCTGTGTAGCTTCAGTTATCTCGGAATATGTTATCCAGCAGCAACAACGTTGGGCACCGATTAACGACACACACCTATTCACTATAATGAGTATGCGTTGGAACACTTTACCCCGAGTCATACTATAGCAGTGAATGCCATGCATGGGTTTACCTCACACACTGAATTTCATAATTTGACATCCAAATCACAGAAGAGTGGTGTTCCAAACTTTACGTAATTGCACTCCATGTCCTGCGCTACAGTAGAATACTTTAATAGAATACTTCTTATAGCACGTTCTTAGAAACAAATCGTATAGGTTCGAGGCTGTCAACCCAGAAATTTGTGATTTCACAGCCATAGATGTTACCAGTCACGTCACTGTATACAGTAGGTATGCAGAAGAAAATACTAGTAACTCTTTGTGGAAGAGCTGTGCCAAAATGTGTACAGTACAGTAAATTAATAAAAAGAGCGAAAAGCAGTGACAAGGCTGTGCATGATGTAGATCTATTCGTACCAGTAAGTACAGTGCACCAGTGAAACTGTTGGTGTAGTACCGGTATACTACTATAATTATGGCATGGCCCATGCCACTACAATCTATTTGCAGTGGGCCGCAGTAGGCCAGTGCAACAGAAAGCAATTCAGTAGCTGTGTGCAATGTGAACATCTATGACATGCAAGTAAACTGCCATACAGCACAATCGATTACTCTCAGCCCACATAAGTACAATGTAGGCCAATCAGTAGTATAGATACATAGAGCACACTCTACATCATACATAGTTAGCACCAAATCTATATTGTCGATGTAATTTGCAATGACGAAATGATGGCAAGCGTGCTTGATTCATCATAATACTGCCTTGAACTTGGGTGGAAGTTAGTTGTAAGTTCAGTGGTCGAGGTACGCAGAGCTGCTCCAGCTTTCAGAATCCTGCATGAAAAAGGCAGAAAGCAAATGTAGGTATAATAGTAGCAAGCTGACGTAAAGAGCCTGTCTTTCAATACAATAATTCTATCCACTGCATGGACAGACCTGGTGCTTCATTCACCTCTGTTTCTTGCTTTCTCAGAAAACCTACTTCCTCCTTCTGCCATGTAGCTCATGACATACATTTTCTTTACGCCTTTTCAGCCGTGGTCGACTTTCGCCCCTCCTGTTTGATTGGCAATTGCAGTCAACCTGGGGAATACTGACCCTCGATTGTGAATGAGAAAAGTGTCGCTATTGGTGTATTGTTGTTACTCGTGAGGTTGGAAGTATGCAATCAAATGGTCACTAGATCTGAAGATTGTGTCGTTATTTGCGAGTTGTTTTGTAAACCCGAGGTACATTATTCACAAGGTGGATTGTATATGCTATGGGATGTAGAATAACTAACCAAACAAGAATGGTGTAACAATGATTTGAGTCCATATCCAATTGGATGAACCTAGAGTGCATGATCCATTCCAGAAAGGCGATTTCAGTGAGTCTTGAATTGTCAGCAGCATCATACTTCCATTGAGCTATTTTTTTCTTTTTCGAAACGACCCTCTCTTTTCAATTCGAACGAAGGTCAACATACGATTACGGCAGGCATGCACGCACTGATCTTCACTGTATACATGTGCATGTATACTGTACTGTAGTCTGTACAGTCAACTAGTCATGTTCCACTTGGCTTCCATAGGTGCAACTTGGCTTACGGTAAGTGTCACTACAAGTGCATAGTAGCCCCCCTCCGGGAGTGCGCGTGAACAGGAACTGTGAACTGGTAAAAGAATCATTCGACACCTTCGTTCGTTTCGATGGAGAAGGTTCATTTGGCAAATTGAGGCCTTCGTTTCACCCCTAGCCCCAGGAGCGAAATTTTCACTCCTTGGCTGCCTGTTTGAGCCGTCCTTGTGGAAGGGTTGATTTATGCATGCCTGCATATAGACCTTATTCAATAAACGTCACAATCACGTGAACCGGGGTCCCAGGAACCAGGGAGCGGCAAGAGACCTGCACTCAGTGCACAGAGGACTCGGCGTGGGAACATAGGAGTAGAAAAATACCGGTATTTTACTACTCCCTTGTACGAACTGGGCCTTTCTTGCCACTGGTTTCACGTAAAGCGTGCCCCAGCTTACGACAAATCCCTGGAGGCGAGTCCAAAAATCATGTTATCGAATAAGGTCTATAGAATTGTTGATCTAGACGTTTGGGTTTAACAGAGCAAGCCTGTGATTAAGAGCTGCACAGAACACAGATCACGTAGAACTACCCAATATGGGGTCAAAACTGACACGTTTTGGGTACTTTGGTCTCATGTCGTCTCCCCAGGTGCTATGAATCCCTGATGCACATGTATCTACATATACAATGTAACCGTAACTCTACCAATGTTGCGGACGATGACCCCCCCCCCCCCCCCCGGCATACAGAAAGTTGCTATGTCCTGGCCCTCATACAGCATTGGGGAGGCACTGAATCACTTTTGCAAAAAGGACTAGTGGAAAGTGGCACTACAAATTTTCTATTCCCAGAAAAGTGGCGTTCCAGCCGAGTTTATCTTTTAATTTCTCGGTTTTCTCGGTTGGGATTTCATACCTGACAACCATCCCGATTTGGCCGGGACCGTCCCGACATCGAGGGCGGTAATAGGCACCCAAAAGTGCATTAGTTCCATGCCTCACCGCGAGCTACATTTGTATACATTTTCATGCCTAGGTATGTCATTCGATCTCAGGTTTGCAAAGGCTGGCAGGTATGGGATTTGTAGTGTGACCAGTTCTGCCTATTGGCACCTGCTGCGCAGAAGTGTCATTCCTACATCTTGGCTGCAAACATACCCCCCCCCCCCCCCCACACACACACCACCAACAATGTTGGATCCTATTTACAGGACCTCACTCTATATGAAAGTGTAGCAGAGGCACTGCCAAAGTATAAAAACAACATTCGAAATGCAAGCTCCATGGGTGCATGCATGGAGGGCATGGGGAAGAGACGGAGAGGGTGAAAGCGAAGGAAATTTGTTCCGAAATCAAGAGAATCCGAGGAACCCTTGCTGCATTCTTCAGTACGATAACGTCAGTGGGTGCATCTCAGATGTGTTGTGTGCCCAGACATACAAGTAGCACTAACCTGAGCATGAGAGCTGCTTGTCATCATCGTGGTCAGGAAAACGAAAGGACGAACGTAGAAGATTGCTGACCATGATGAACAACAGTGCATATCCAGACGACAGACGGCTTGCAAGAATCAGTCTGGTGCATCTTCAGGAATCTTCTTTCCTAATCGCATTCAGCAGTCAGCTTCGAGGTCAAGAACGCGATGATATTTTCAGAAGGAATAATTTTCAAATTTTTTTAAATTTTGGAGAAGAAGCTTCCTTTCTAAAAAAAAGCGTTCCTTGCTTTCACGCAAGGACCCCTTGCCGGACATGTCGTCGACAGCACAGTGTCGGCAGATCCACGTAACGTTTGTAGGCTGCAGACCCGGCAGACGTTTTGATCAGCCCGGCCTGGTGGTGAGATTTTGGACCCGGGAGTACTAAAAACTGCTCGCATCCCAGGGTGCTCAGTTTCGCTCTATCCGATCGAGTAAGGCTTCCAGAAAGGCCCTCAGGTGCGCGGCCTGCGGTGCCATAATATACCTCGCGTGTGAGACTTTTTGTTGTTGCCTTTTCGGATGTGCATGCACGAGGAACTTCCTTCTTTGGAACTGCTTCTTGCATGACCTGTTTCGGATATTTCGTCTCCTGGCCTGGCTTATTTCGTTTCGGCGCTGCTGCGACCTCCTTTCGCGGAATATTACTCAATGACAGGTGAGATGACCAGTTCCCTCTGATTCATTTGCTTGTGTTGACTCTTTCATTCACGAAAAGTGTGCTGATTTTGGGCGGAATGCAATAAATAATGGAAAAGCTGACAGGATCTCTTTTCTAAACTTAGCTTTTCCGCTGCCGAGGCCTCCTTTTACGGAATACTCGATGACAGGTGATCTCTGAGTTGACCGGTTTCCTTCGATCGATTCATTTGCTTGTGCTCACCCTTTCATTAAATTTTACGGAAACGTGTGCTGATCTTATTCGGATTTAGATCCATTTTTATATCTTTGCCCTTGTCTACAGTGTGCGAAGAACGCGAGTTCACCTTCTTGACGGTAAGGCTTATGTTAGATGTGTTGTCGAACTACTCATATTCATTGTGCATTAGTACGTTGCAAGAAAGGCAGTGGTCAGTGGCATACTAGGGAGGTTTAGTTCCCACGTAACGGAAACGCGTACGTGGGTGATCCACGTAAAGTGGATGAAGGGCACCCACGTTGCAATGTTGTGTTTAGTCACACGGAACAAACAAAGCATGAAGCTAAAGGCCAAAACCTGGTCAAAGACGAAGCTACCCCGGCCTAAGAAGCTCATCCAATATTTTGATTTCGTGCTTCGGAAACTTCTTCAGCTGAGCACCCTCACAGCTCGCACAATGCGCTCCATTCTGATTTTCACCCACGTTCTGGCGGAACGTGGGTGAGCCTCCATACACGGTATGTCGTGAATCAGAAAACGTCTGTACGTGGGTCACTGAGTATCACGTGGTACACCCACGTAAAGTACCCACGGATTACGTGGGACTAAACCTCACTATTATCGTTGGCAGTTCCCAATCTGGAGGGAAAGGTTCAAGGACCCATTGACCGAGTTTGCAAAATAAATTCGCATATCAGGGAAAATCTCCAGAGTCTGGGCTTTTTGATTTGTGAGTACCGCCGAGATTGCACTGCCCCAAATACAGTTTCGTGCCGCCAAAGCAAGAATTACGATCTGCAATCTGTTTGTAGTACCTGCAAGAATGTGGAGTACATGTATCATACTTTCTCTGTTGCTGTTTCAGTTGTCGTCATGTTGCTAAAGAAAGGTTCAGTGACTCATTTGTTTCATACGAGACGAGTCAATGAGTCGGTGTGGCTTAGAATCTTTCGCTGTAGAAGAAGTCTATTCGTATTTCTATTGGAGAAATAATTGTATTCACTGGTTATAAAATAGGTTCAGACAAACTCACAGAATAAATACCATCGGTCCCCTGGTGTTCGTCCTAAAGAGGTTTGACTGGATATCATTCATACTCACCAAAAGATGTGTAAGATTTTATTATTGTGGAGTGCCTTGTTTATCTCTCAGTACCTCCAACCATAGCCTTGCCTCTTTTATCCTCAGGATCAGTGTAGTTGTTGGAACGAGGTGTCGGACTCAGCAATGTATTTGTTTATATTTTAAGACATGTTTATTGTTCCTCCTTTGCTGTGCTGTTTTAGAAAATCGTGGACTAACAGTTTGAAGTCATTGAACTACTTCAAAAAGTTGTATCGACATCAACAGGATTACCAATTCAGTGCAATATGATGCAGGATGACCTTATCACGATAACCCATGATTATAAACCATTATAAACACAGAATCAACAAAAACATCTGCGACACGCACCTGCCTACATTTCTCAAATAAATCTGATCGAGGGTGGGGAAATCTGAAATATCTGAAAGGCAAGACAATTTTATGACAGAGTCATGAAATTCTGCAACAGCAAGCTGCAACATGCACAGAATGACCTCTGTATAAAAAAGTATCACCACCACCAGATCACTACTCCAACATGCAATTGCATTATGCTAGTGCCATTTTCTGCAAGAAAAGGCTTGCACATCAATGCGTATAATACCAAGAGTACATAAGTATGTACTCTTGATAATACGGTATTGATATGATGTGAAGGCCATCATTTACTAGTACATATTGATATAGGGCATTCCATTGATTGGTGACAGAAAAAACCAAAGAAATTATAGCAATAAAAACTGCTTAATGGCAGTTTTCTAAAAAAAGTTATTGTGTTCTAGTCCATGGACCCCGTCTAAAAAGTAAGAAATTAACGAAATGTGATAGCCGAAAATTAAAATTTCACACAAAACCTCACAATAATCACACACAGAATGAAAAGCTACATTTACATGTAGAAGACCTTTTCCCCTCGTGATCCTCTTTCCTATGCATGCATGTTGCCAATTGTTGGTGCAGTACAAGCTTAGTGTTGAAAGCAGCATTTCAAGTGTTGTGATTATTGTGAGGTTTTGTGTGAAATTTTAATTTTCGGCTATCACATTTCGTTAATTTCTTACTTTTTAGACGGGGTCCATGGACTAGAACACAATAACTTTTTTTAGAAAACTGCCATAAAGCAGTTTTTATTGCTATAATTTTACTAGGGTGTTTCCCACAGACCTATGGTCTTCTTACGGGAGCCCCTATGTACATGTACGTGTATCATATCAAATTCAATACCGTATTATACGCATTGATGTGCAAGCCTTTTCTTGCGGAAAATGGAACTAGTCTTGCGTATGATGTACACTTAACTGTATTGAGGTTCTTCTGCCGGGGAATCATATGGGTAGTGCAGTGGCGGTGATACCTTTTTTATACGCAGGTTAGAACTAATAGAAGAGACCAACAGTACCAATGGCGACAAACGAAGGCATGGACCTGGCTTTGGTTGGCTATGAGGAGCTCATCAAGATCGGCGAGCAAATGTCTGTGGATAAAGCCTCGAGCCTCTCCCGGCCGGATCTGGTGAGCGAGCTGAGGAAGCGTGGAGTGGGCGTGTTTGCGCAGAGTTCGCTACCCACATCGGAGCTCCAACTTGCAATTGTAAGCCTTACTGACTCAATTAGCTGCATGTCACAGGAAATTGTCTCCTTGAGACAGGATAGAGCCGACAAAATCCTGAGTCTGGAATTAGAAGTGCAACAACTCAGGCGGGAAGTTCAGGGGCTCCAACAACCGGAAGTAGATAATCAAGCGAGGTACAGAGGGCTTGATGGCTGATCAAAGCCCAAGGGTCCAGCCGGAGGGCCGTAGGCCCAAGGGCTGGGCCCGAGGGCTTTGATCAGTCATCAAGCCCGACTGTACCTCGCTTGAATATGCTTCAGACGATCCCCAACATTTTTTTTGATTTTGAATCAAACTCGCTTCATTCTTTGGGTGATCTCGAGTGTGGACAATGTCGGCCTTTCCTTTGGGATTTCAGAGCAGCCTGAAGTCTAAAGTGCATGTCGTTTTCGTCCCGTTCGTAAGTTTCACACAGAGATTACAGCAAAGGGAAAGTAATGTAAAACCTGTTTCGTGAGAAATTTCTCAGGAATCCGTGTCAAGAGCCAGACGTGGCTGAAGAGTCACGGAAGTATTTTCACTTCCACCATACACGCCTTGCTCACGCTGCATACTGCTGAGAGTTCTGCGGTGCTGGAGCTAGATTTCCAACTCCACAAGTTTTCGTCCCGTTCGTAAGTTTCACACAGAGATTACAGCAAAGGGAAAGTAATGTAAAACCTGTTTCGTGAGAAATTTCTCAGGAATCCGTGTCAAGAGCCAGACGTGGCTGAAGAGTCACGGAAGTATTTTCACTTCCACCATACACGCCTTGCTCACGCTGCATACTGCTGAGAGTTCTGCGGTGCTGGAGCTAGATTTCCAACTCCACAAGTTTTCGTCCCGTTCGTAAGTTTCACACAGAGATTACAGCAAAGGGAAAGTAATGTAAAACCTGTTTCGTGAGAAATTTCTCAGGAATCCGTGTCAAGAGCCAGACGTGGCTGAAGAGTCACGGAAGTATTTTCACTTCCACCATACACGCCTTGCTCACGCTGCATACTGCTGAGAGTTCTGCGGTGCTGGAGCTAGATTTCCAACTCCACAAGTTGAGAGCCACCGCATCCCCGACCACCACCCCTATCGGTTTCTTGTTCTTATAGCCAGATCACCTTGAAAAGACTGAGATTGGGCATGATCAGGGCTTTGATGGTTTTGTCGTACAGTTGCCAATGGCAGCGGGCTTTGATGGTTTTCTCGTACAGGTTGTCAATGACAGCGGGCTTTGATGGAATATCAAAGCCCGCTCTCCGAGGCTGCTGATTGGTCGTAACCTAGCAAAGGGCACGTGGGTCGTTTGAAATCTGTGTACACCCTCTCGTACAGGAAGCACAGCAAAATTTGGCAATGTCCGGCGGGAAGTTGTACAGCACCGCCGTAGGAGACTTGAATCCCCCACGTGCACGCACCCATATTTCCTCTGGTCCTATGCAGTACACACAGAGTAGTACGGGTTCTAGTACTCACCATATGACACCCGCTCACACCACCTCCAGCCATTTGTCGCAGCCTGTTTTGTCAATGCATGGCACCAGGAGGTATATTATGCTCCGCAGGCCGCGAAAGAGAGCCCGTTACCTGGACCCCTACTCGCGCGGGTAGAGCGAAACTGAGCACCCTGGGATGCGAGCAGCTTTTTAGTACTCCCGGGTCCAAAATCTCACCACCAGGCCGGGATGATCAAAACGTCTGCCGGGTCTGCAGCCTACAAACGTGGATCTGCCGACACTGTGCTGTCGACGACATGTCCGGCAAGGCACCTCCTTGCGTGAAAGCAAGGAACGCTTTTTTTTTAGAAAGGAAGCTTCTTCTCCAAATTTAAAAATTTTGAAAATTATTCCTTCTGAAAATATCATCGCGTTCTTGACCTCGAAGCTGACTGCTGAATGCGATTAGGAAAGAAGATTCCTGAAGATACACCAGACTGATTCTGGCAAGCCGTCTGTCGTCTAGATATGCAGTTGTTCGTCATGCATGGTCAGCAATCTTCCTCGTTCGTCCTTTCGTTTTCCTGACCACGATGATGACAAGCAGCTCTCATGCTCAGGTTAGTGCTGTACTTGTATGTCTGGGCACACAACACATCTGAGATTCACCCACTGACGTTATCGAACTGAAGAATGCAGCAAGGGTTCCTCGGATTCTCTTGATTTCGGAACAAATTTCCTTCACTTTCACCCTCTCAGTCTCTTCCCCATGCCCTCCATGCATGCACAATCGAGTTTGCATTTCAAATGTTGTTTTTACTTTGGCAGTGCGTTCGATAACGTTAGGACAGTCTAAGTTAGGTGTTCTTCTCTTCAGGCTTATTGGACGTGTACAAATTCTAAAAAAATAGCTTCCATATGCTAAACGCAGATCCCTGTGAATACGGTTCTGCTGGGCAATGATGTTTACACCAATCTACACTCTATGCTGTCACAGCATCCACAACTGATCCTCTCTCTCTGAATTAACTATTTGATAAAGCCAATCTTTAAAACGCTGTTGCATAGGATCTCGGGTGGGAAGAAGCGATGAATCGATACATGGCATTGTGAAGAAAAGAAGAACAAATTCACATTGCACGTGAGACTCGGTTAGAAAGACTGAGTTTCTGCATTCATAAGAATGTCACACCCCGGGGATCATGATAAAGAAAACATATGTCGTGAAAATGACTGAAAGAACCAAAGAAGTATTTGATCTTCCAGCCAGCTTAGCCTGGTACTACCATACTAGCAGTGCTACCAAGTACCAGCCCTCCATATTTTCTGTATTTGTACGGAAAATCACTCCTTGTGCGCACTACAGAAATTGAGCAAATGGTATAGAAAATCGGAGAGGATCAATCAGCTGTGTAGAAGCATTGCAAGTGTAAGCTGAGTGATGAATAGTCTTGTACCAAAGCGAGTGCATGCCGTACCACAACAACATGTACATGTAGCACAAAAATAATAATGTCGTGAGTGCAAGTCACACATGTTTTACACTACCAAATGCAGCCACCGACATGCATGTGCGTGTCAAAAAACATTACAGTGCAAGTATGCATGCAATGTACACGGCAGTACGCAAAACACTGCAAGATACGGAAAATCAGAAGTCTGAGTACGCAAAACAGACTCAATTGGTGGGCAGCTCTGTACTGGCCTGTACGGAGGGAGTGAATCTCAATGTGTGCAATGCACGCACTTTGGCCGACAGTGAAAACTATGCAAGTCGTGTTGGTTTGCAGGATGAATGTGAGTCCTTTTAGACAAGCGCCTTAGTGGAGTAGCCCACCGAAAGAAGAGTACTTGACACCGCGAAGTGGAGTCTGCGCATACAACAGTGAGGGGGTAAAATTAGCTATGACTGATTCTGCATGTGTTCTGCATGTGTGTCACATTACACTAGCAGATAGGCACACCTGTTGTTCCAAAAAGATGCTTATGTCAGTGTCTGAATATGTCGTGTACCAGGTAATATTGTTGCCAGGATCTCACGGTGAGAGTCAGACTTGAATATGGTATCAATAGATTATCAATATCATACATCACCATGTACCACCCAAAGTATAATAGCCGAAGGACCCGTTTGTGTGGTGGTGTATGATTTCGTGAGCAAGATGAAGTGGCTACAGATGTGTCTTATATAACACCCTAAGAAAAGATCATCAATTCTGGGGAAAGTGATTCTGGTAGCATGTTGTATCCAGTGTGGCATGACAAAGACTCCCTCGATTTAGCCTGTGGAGAATCCGTAAATACATAAATACAATACATACAGGCATCGCAACCTTCGGATTATATGCTCTTTTGCTTGCCTCCTGGAGTGTGGTTGTACCTTGGTTCACTGTATTAGAATAATAGTAGACTTTGTTTTTCGAATTCGTTTCTATAACATTAGGTTTCTTTCTGTTGCTGCTATGTCTTTTCATGTGTTTTACAGGATTGCCATCTGTTGATGAATACCACTCTGAGGCACTCTCACGAGCGAAGGTGTTTGAGAATCCATGTCGGAATGATGGTCATGTTGGCCTAAAGGTGCATTACATTGCCGATACTCGCCACCTCCACCCTGGAACATGTTCAATTTCTGTTTCTCGTATGGAAGGACCGAACAGGTTGTTTTCCTGTCTCAGTGGACCACTCAAGACTGAACAGCACTGATGGAAGAAGATTTGCCGTGAATCTCGTTCACATAATCAGCCTGTTTAATTGCTGTACTGAGGTGACTGCTTCATAACAATGACCATGCAGCATTAATTTTGGATAGTATTGCAGTGCCCCTAAAATTGGAGAATATCGAATTTCTCTGATAGCATTGTGATTCATTTGTGAATAAACATCACTACTCTTTTTGAGTAGCATAGCAATGACAGAGTTGGTTTAATGTATGACAAAATGGAGCCGCTTTTTAACTTAAACCTGTACTATAATCAGTACCGCCGGAAGCAGTTTTTGATTGGTCCGGTAGTTTCATGGCGGGTACACACGTCCTCCACGGTAGGAAACGTTTGTTGGTGGCCAACAAGTTGGTCTGGTGATAACCTGACCAACCAGACCGGCGGGCCTGATAATTGTGGGGCTCATGAGCAGCTCAAGTACTTAGTATGGTTTTGGACATGTCCCCAGTTAACCAATGAGAATAACCGGAAAACAAGGGGGGCTTTAGATACCGGGCTGACTTAACAAGAGGCAGGATAAGCGCGTTACGGGTTGAGCTTGTCGAAAACCAATTGTACTTCATTATGTGTGAAGGGGTTTTATGAAGAAATATTTTATGAACCAGTGTACAGAGATGGTGCTTATGACGAAAGGAGAGAGGAGAAGTGTGTGAAAGTCGATAAAGGGCATCCGAAGGAACACATCGATCCTTGTTGTAAAGAATAAATCTATGGTTGAAACCTACTTCCCCAAGCGTTCTCTGTTAAGTATAAATCTATGGTTGAACCCGACTTCCCCAAGCGTTCTCTGAGGGGACCGAGGTCTACTCTATCAGTTCATGTATTCTGTGAAGTGACATGACCATTCGTGGGGACCTTGCTCATAACTGCAAAAGTCCTCGTCTGATTTTTCCGCATCAATTGAACGTTATACATGTGCATGTAGTGAAAGCCACATGCAAAAGGCTGTTCCATGGCACTCATCTGCCACCAAGCTCTGGGTTCATTGGCTGAAAATATTCTTCGGCACAGTAAAGTCGTGCGCCCAAGAACGTGGAAGCCTACAGAACATCCAACCTGGAATACTAAGAACACCACAGCCCAAAATTAAGAATTGCGGTGTAGGTTTGTGCTGTTGTCAAACACCGGGATTGTTATGTTGCACATGTATCTGAGCTTTACCACTACATACACGTCTGTCTTTACACAATTACCAATCTGCAGACAGCATGCTGTTTCGTCCTTTAGTTACTAATGGACTCATCAATGCAGCACAGAGAAAATGAGGCAGGTGAATGTCCTAGGCTAGAGAGCATCAAATACAGGTATAGAATCATGCCTTGCAGATCTCGTTACGGCCCCTTCGATGCATGTCTGAACATTAGATGGCTGTGTAGCTTCAGTTATCTCAGAATATGTACTATTTATCCAGCAGCAACAACGTTGGTCACACAACTATTCACTATAATGAGTATGCGTTGGAACACTTTACCCCGAGTCATACTATAGCAGTGTATGCCATGCATGGGTTTACCTCACACACTGAATTTCATAATTTGACATCCAAATCACAGAAGAGTGGTGTTCCAAACTTAGAAATTTGTGATTTCACAGCCATAGATGTTACCAGTCAGGTCACTGTATACAGTAGGTATGCAGAAGAAAATACTAGTAACTCTTTGTGGAAGAGCTGTGCCAAAATGTGTACAGTACAGTAAATTAATAAAAAATGAGAAAAGCAGTGACAAGGCTGTGCATGATGTAGATCTACTCGTACCAGTAAGTACAGTGCACCAGTGAAATTGTTGGTGTAGTACCGGTATACTACTATAATTATGGCATGGCCCATGCCACTACAATCTATTTGCAGTGGGCCGCAGTAGGCCAGTGCAACAGAAAGCATTTCAGAAGCTGTGTGCAATGTTAACATCTATGACATACAAGTAAACTGCCATATAGCACAATCGATTACTCTCAGCCCACATAAGTACAATGTAGGCCAATCAGTAGTATAGATACATAGAGCACACTCTACATCATACATAGTCGGCACCAAATCTATGTTGTCGATGTACTTTGCAATGATGACATGATGGCAAGCGTGCTTGATTCCTTGTACTTGGTTGGAAGTTAGTTGTAAGTTCAGTGGTCGAGGTAAGCAGAGCTGCTCCAGCTTTCAGAATCCTGCATGAAAAAGGCAGAAAGCAAATGTAGGTATAATAGTAGCAAGCTGATGTAAAGAGCCTGTCTTTCAATGCAATAATTCTATCCACTGCATGGACAGACCTGGTGCTTCATTCACCTCTGTTTCTTGCTTTCTCAGAAAACCTACTTCCTCCTTCAGCCATCTAGCTCATGATATACATTAATTTTTCTTTATGCCTTTTCAGCCGTGGTCGACTTTCGCCCCTCCTGTTTGATTGGCAATTGCAGTCAACCTGGGGAATACTGACCCTCGATTGTGAATGAGAAAAGTGTCGCTATTCGCATTGTTGTTACTCGTGAGGTTGGAAGTATGCAATCAAATGTTCACTAGATCTGAAGATTGTGTCGTTATTTGCGAGTTGTTTTGTAAACCCGAGGTAGATTATTCACAAGGTTGATTGTACATGCTATGGGATGTACAATAACTAACCAAACAATAATGGTGTAACAATGATTTGAGTCCATATCCAATTGGATGAACCTAGAGTGCATGATCCATTCCAGAAAGGCGACTTCAGTGAGTCTTGAATTGTCAGCAGCATCATACTTCCATCGAGCTTTTTTTCTTTTTCGAAACGACCCTCTCTTTTCAATTCGAACGAAGGTCAACATACGATTATGGCAGGCATGCACGCACTGATCTTCACTGTATACATGTGCATGTATACTGTACTGTAGTCTGTGCAGTCAACTAGTCGTGTTCCACTTGGCTTATGGTAAGTATCACTACAAGTGCATAGTAGCCCCCCCCCCCACCCCGGGGAGTGCGCGTGAACGGCAACTGTGAACTGGTAAAAGAATTATTCGACACCTTCGTTCGTTTCGATGGAGAAGGTTCATCTGGCAAATTGAGGCCTTCGTTTCACTCCTAGCCCCAGGAGCGAAATTTTCACTCCTTGGCTGCCTGTTTGAGCCGTCCTTGTGGAAGGGTTGATTTATGCATGCCCGCATATACATGTAGACCTTATTCAATAAACGTCACAATCACGTGAACCAGGGTCCCGGGAACCAGGGAGCGGCAAGAGACCTGCACTCAGTGCACAGTGGACTCGGCGTGGGAACATAGGAGTAGAAAAATACCGGTATTTTACTACTCCCTTGTACGAACTGGGCCTTTCTTGCCACTCGTTTCACGTACACGTGCCCCAGCTTACAACAAATCCCTGGAGGCGAGTCCAAAAATCACGTTATCGAATAAGGTCTATAGAAACACAGATCACGTAGAACTACCCCATCCGGGGTCACAACTCACAACGTTTTGGGTACTTAGGTCTCATGTCGTCTCCCCAGGTGCTATGAATCCCTAATGCACATGTATCTACATATACAATGTAATCGTAACTCTACCAATATTGCGGACGATGACCCTCCCCCCCCCCCCCGGCAAACAGAAAGTCCTGGCCGAGTTTATCTTTTAATTAAATGGTTTTCTCGGTTGGGATTTCATACCTGACAACCATCCCGATTTGGCCGGGACCGTCCCGATATCGAGGGCGGTAATAGGCACCCAAAAGTGCACTAGTTCCATGCCTCACCGCGAGCTTCTTTTATATACATTTTCATGCCTAGGTATGTCATTGGATCTCAGGTTTGCAAAGGTTGGCAGGTATGGGATTTGTAGAGTGACCAGTTTTGACTATTGCCACCTGCTGTGCAGAAGTGTCATTCCTACATCCTGGCTGCAAACGTACCCCCCCCCCCCCCCCCCCTCCCCCACACACCACCACCAACAATGTTCGATCCTATTTACAGGACCTCACTCTATATGAAAGTGTAGCAGAGGCACTGCCAAAGTATAAAAAACAGCAATTGAAATGCAAGCTGCATTGTGCATGCATGGAGGGCATGGGGAAGAGACTGAGAGGGTGAAAGTGAAGGAAATTTGTTCCGAAATCAAGAGAATCCGAGGAACCCTTGCTGCATTCTTCAGTTCGATAACGTCAGTGGGTGAATCTCAGATGTGTTGTGTGCCCAGACATACAAGTACAGCACTAACCTGAGCATGAGAGCTGCTTGTCATCATCGTGGTCAGGAAAACGAAAGGACGAACGAGGAAGATTGCTGACCATGCATGACGAACAACTGCATATCTAGACGACAGACGGCTTGCCAGAATCAGTCTGGTGTATCTTCAGGAATCTTCTTTCCTAATCGCATTCAGCAGTCAGCTTCGAGGTCAAGAACGCGATGATATTTTCAGAAGGAATAATTTTCAAAATTTTTAAATTTTGGAGAAGAAGCTTCCTTTCTAAAAAAAAAGCGTTCCTTGCTTTCACGCAAGGAGGTGCCTTGCCGGACATGTCGTCGACAGCACAGTGTCGGCAGATCCACGTTTGTAGGCTGCAGACCCGGCAGACGTTTTGATCATCCCGGCCTGGTGGTGAGATTTTGGACCCGGGAGTACTAAAAAGCTGCTCGCATCCCAGGGTGCTCAGTTTCGCTCTACCCGCGCGAGTAGGGGTCCAGGTAACGGGCTCTCTTTCGCGGCCTGCCGAGCATAATATACCTCGCACCAGACCACACCCACCTGAGCAATCCAACCCAAAGTCGAGTGCTGCAGGTGCAGAGTGGTCGGAAGTCACACGCCGTAGGGTTACGTCACGCTACGTGAAACCACAGCCCAGAGCAGCCGACCCGCATGTGCTAACAGGGCCTGAACGTACAAAGAAGCTTGTTCTGTACGTTGGAAATGTCAGTCCGGGTTGCAGGGCAGAGTCAATAACAGCGTGGTGCAAGGCCCGCCAAGTTGACGTACTGAACTGTTCGATTTCAGAAAACACGTACCTGGGTACTAGCCATGCTCGCGTAACCGTGGCAGCATCGGACGAGGACAAAGTTCTCGACTCCAAATTCTGGCCGGCCACCATCCAGCACACAGTGCGAAAGTGGCGCTTTGCTGATGCCCAAGGTAACAGGTCGTCTTCTACTTCGCGGCGAGGCAGTGATGATCAATCCTGAACTGTCATGCTAACAAACCAACATACACAACGATGCAGCAACAACGACTAAATCCCAAAGCCCCTGTATTCACCCCACGATCGAAACTAGCCCGCCCGCTCTACCCCGCTCAGCCCTCCTCTGGCCGACCCGCACACATTGCATGTCCAGCGCTAAATCCATCAGCGTTCCCTTTTTTCCCTAAATCCCAGCGTGATTTAACCCTAGTATCTCTGAATTGTCGCTCTGTTGTCAACAAGTTGTCTGAGCTCTGCGTTATTGCCGAATGTGCTAAGCCTGACATAATCTGCCTAACAGAGACGTGGCTCTGTCCCTCGAACCCGCTCTCACTGTCAGGCTATATCTGCATCCGCAGAGATCGACCTCCGGAAGACAATCGGTCAGCACATTGTAGCCGTGGGTATGGGGGTGTTGCCGTACTTGTCCGTTCGGACTCCTTTCCGTACGTCTCCCCTCGTGCCGACCTTCAACGCCCTGGCTGCGAGTCTGTGTGGCTTGAACTTGGCTCCCCCTCTACTCAATCTCAGAATCCCATCTTACTATGCTGCATGTATCGACCACCCTCACAGAGCACAATGCAATTGTCGTACTTTTGTGACATGTTTGTTGAGGCATTACAGTCAGTCTGTTTAGATTCTTATGATCTGCTAGTGACTGGCGATTTCAACGCCCACAACTCAAGCTGGTGTCCCACCGATTCTACCTCGAAGGCTGGTGGTCTCCTTAGCACAGTATTTGCTGCTCTCGGGCTCCACCAGATGGTTGACTTCCCCACTCATTCCTCGCCTAATGGCTCTGTTTCGTGTCTGGACTTGGTTGTTGTTGTTGTTGTTGTTGTTTATTTTACTTCGCAGATTCTAACGGGCAAGTTGCCCAATAACAAGAAAGCGAAGGCAAAGAAAATAATAATACTAATTAAAAGAAATAACCGGGGGCAGCAGAAAATGAATAATAGCTTTAAGAACTCAGATGGTGAGCCAAGGAACAAATTTCCATGTTACAAATAATCGCTTTTAAAAGTAAAAAGAAAAGAGCGGGTAGTACAGCAGACTTCCTATTCTGAATTCCCTGAACGAAGCAGAGACATTAGCTGGGTACATTACACAGTAGGAAGAGAGCTACCTCGGTCGACATCAGTGGACGTGGACTACGAGTGGATGCGACATACGAGTGGATGCGACAGCAACAGTGACTGGAATAATGGGTGATACGTTTCATGGAGTGAGCGTGTGTGGGATGACTGACATCTTGAACACACTGCGTTGGGGGATGGTGCGGATGTCGCTGGGTAGTGCGTTCCACAGCTTGGGAGCGGCAACAGAGAACCTAGCCTGACCAGCGCGGCTTGCGGCGGGTGGTATGTGCGCTCCGATGTCCTTCTGCAAGCGGGTACGCCGATCTGGTGACCTTGAAATCAGTCCACAGAGCCGGTTCCCCGCAATGCCGTGGATGCATCGCCAGGTGAGCAATAGCGCCTTTTGCTTGTGCAGCTCTGAGATTCGGTAGAGTTCCACCCGTTGGAGCAGAGGTTGAGCCGAGTCGTATGGCCGAGCGCCAAAAACTGCGCGAACCGCTTTGTTCTCTAGCGTCTGGAGATCCGTTGCTTGCTGGGCAGTTAGACAGAACACGAAACAACTTGATGCGTAGGTCAGATCCGGCATCACCACGGACTTCAAGTAGGTGACTCGGGCCGCCAGGCTCAAGCATCTCCGAGTCCGCCAGAGGGCACCTACTTTGCGGGACACCTTTGCTGTAATGGCTTTCAGGTGTTGCTGAAAGTTCAGCCCCTCGTCAATGATGACGCCAAGGTACTTCGCGCTGGTGACTGTCGGCAGAGCTTGGCTGCGACAGAGGACTGTGACCCGGGGTCCAGCGTCCCTACCAGGAAAGACTGTGAGAACTTGACTCTTCTTCTGGTGATCACCAACCGACCACGCCTCGTGCGCTCAATTGATCAAGCACCTCCCTTGGGTATGTCTGACCATATACAGATTGTTTGCACTTTATGTTACGCCCCTATTTCGAACTACTTCCCCAACTCTGCCACTGGTCCTCCCTCTTCACTGTATCGCTTCAAACAAGTACCTTCGCACCTTTGGCAATTAATCAACGCTGATTTAGCTGGCTACAACTGGTCCTCTCTGAACTCGTACACTGATGTTAATGACGCACTTCATCACTTTGATTGTGAGCTCCAGTCCGCCTTCCGTCGGCACCTCACTTCATTCGGAGCCACCCACACTGTGACATCTCCACGACCCCGCATGCAATCTCCACCATGGGTTACTGCTGAGCTCAGGTCTGCTGTAAAACGCAAGCGTGATCTATATAGTGTGTACAAAAAATATCCCACAGCAGTAAATCATGCAGCTTATAACCGACAAAGGAATGCTGTAAAGCACCTGTCTCGGCAAGCACATCGTCAATATATACGCTCCATCCAAGCATCACTAACGTCACCGAATCGACCTACACTCTTTCAGTTTGTGCGAGCACAGCGGCACACTTCCGGCCGTGTCATGCCCCAAACGATGATAGCATCCGACGGTACGGTCGCCACGTCCCCCAAGAGCATAGCTGATGTTCTGAACACTCAGTTCACCTCATTTGGGCTACCTGATGATCCTTCGTGGCGCATTCCCCCTTTGTCCCAGTCGCCTTTCATATCTGTTCCGTTCCGTACAATCACTGTCACTACGTTTCAAGTTCGGAAATATCTGAAGCGCCTGAAATGTGGAAAGTCTCCCGGCTCAGATGGGATCCCGAATGAAGTGCTGCAGTCTCTTGCACCATCAATAGCCTATCCTCTCGCCATTATTTTTAATATGTCATTTCGAACTGGTACATTCCCACAGGATTGGAAATCCGCCATCGTGACACCGCTTTACAAGAATAAAGGCTCCCGTGCTTGCCCGGCAAACTACCGCCCCATCTCTCTGCTGCGCACAGTTTCCAAACTTTGTGAGCGTATTGTATTCGATTCCCTCTACCTGCACATCGCTCCGGCTCTCTCACCAGCTCAGTCGGGATTCTGCCGTGGTGACTCAACTCAATACCAGGTGACTCGACTTGTCCAAGACATAGCGACAAAGAGGAACTGTGGGGAGCACGTGGGAATGGTGTTTTTCGACTTGGCTAAGGCATTCGACACCGTTTGGCATCGTGGCTTACTTGCCAAGTTGAAGGTCACCTTCCGGGTGGAGGATGCTGCCTTGCGTTGGATATCCTCGTATCTGTCTGCTCGTTCTCAGGCTGTTCGCTTGTTCTATTTCTTGTCTGATCCCCTCCCTGTAACGTCTGGAGTGCCCCAAGGTTCCATTCTGGGTCCTTTGTTATTCTTGCTTTACGTTAATGACCTACCTTCAGTTGTCCCCGATGTTAGTTTGTATGCGGATGACACTGGCCTTATCTGTTCTGATTCCTCCCCTGCACAATTACTCCTTACCATGCAGCATCGCATCAATAGCACTGTCATGTGGATGCAAACGTGGAAACTCCAGCCCAATTTAGACAAGACAGAAGCCATGTATATTTCTTCATCCCCTCCTGATCAACCATTATTCTTCCCTGACTCGACTATGCCTATCCGTGTTGTTACTCAGCACAAACATCTAGGTGTGATGTTTGACTGCAAACTCTCTTGGGCTGCACATGTCAACTGTGTATGCAAGCGAACCAGTTCAGCCTTAGGGGTACTACAACCACATTGCACTCATTTGCCCATCCAGTGTAAACTATTATTTTATCAGTGCTATATTCTCCCTATATTCGACTATTGCGATACCGCTTGGTGTGGCCTTTCTGACACAACTCTGAGCCAATTAGAAGTCCACCATAGATTTATACTTAAAATTCTTTACAACAAGGATCGATGTTTTCCTTCGGATGCCCTTTATCGACTTGCACACACTTCTCCTCTCTCCGTTCGTCATAAGCACCATCTCTGTACACTGGTTCATAAGATATTTCTTCATAAAACCCCTTCACACATGATGAAGTACAATTGGTTTTCGACAAGCTCAACCCGTAACGCGCTCACCCTGCCTCTTGTTAAGTCAGCCCAGTATCTAAAGTCCCCTTTGTTTTCCGGCTACTCTCATTGGTTATCATTACCATACGGTCTGAAAACTTGTTCTTCTATTGGTCAGTTTAAAGATCTACTATCACAACTGAACTAGACGCAATAATTATCATCGAAGAACATTCTCGAATACCTGGGTGATGCACGAATTTTGATAGTGCTCACTTCCGTTAATCGTTTTTCTTTGTAATTTTCCATTCATTTTCTGCTTTAATTCATATTTGCTTTGTTTTCCTAGCTTACTATTGCCGTGGCTGGCTCAACGCCCTTGTCTCAGGGGATTCTGTCCCTGCATTAGCTATGCTTGTCACATGCTATGAGATTGTGTCTAATAATAATAATAATAAGGTCATTCTGTGGATGTTGCAGAATTTCATGACCTTCATAAAATTGTCTTGTCTTTCAGAAAATTCAGATGTCCACACCCTAAATCACATTTACATGAGAATTGTAACCAGGTGCGTGCCACAGATGTTTTTGTTGATTCTGTGTTTATAATTGTAGTCATGGGTTGTTGTGATAAGGTCATCCGGCATCATATTGTAGTGAAATCGTAATCCTGTTGATGTCGATAAAACTTTTGGAAGCAGTTCAATGACTTCAAAGTGTTACAAGTCCACGATTGTCTAAAACAACACAGCAAAGTGGGAACAATAAACATGTATTAAAATGTAAACAAATACATTGCTGAGTCAGACACCTCGCTCCAACAACTACACTGATCCTGAGGATATAAGGGGCAAGGATATATGGTTGGAGGTACTGAGAGATAAACAAGGCACTCCATAATAATAAAATGTTACACGACTTTGGGGGAGTATGAATGATATCCAGTCAAACCTCTTTAGGACGAACATGAAGGGACCGATGGCATTTGCTCTGTGAGTTTGTCTTAACCCTATTTTATAACGAGTGAATACAATTATTTCTCCAATAGAGACACGAATAGATTTCTTCTAAAGTGAAAGATTCTAAGCCAGACCAAACCATTGACTCGTCTTTTATGAAACAAATGAGTCACTGAACCTTTCTTTAGCAACATGACCGCAACTGAAACAACAACAGAGAAAATACGATACATGTACAGCACATTCTTGCAGGTACAACAAACAGATTGCAGATCGTAATTCTTGCTCTACCGGCACGCAACTTTATTTGGGGCAGTGCAATCTCGGCGCTACTCACAAATCAAACAGCCCAGACTCGAGTAAACAAATCCAATCGTACGAGATTTTCACGAGACGAGACTGCACCCAGTAGGGAGGTTCTGCTCTACGTTTTGGGAACGCGACGCAAAGAAACACGCGAACTTTCTTCGCGTTCCCGTAACGTAAAGAAATGCTGTTCTGCTCTACGTTTCACCTAGAGAAGTCACGTGGAATGTGTACTGGGAATTTTCCCTTCCATATTTGGCAGTTTTCTGCATGCAGCTGTCCCTCCAGGAACTTGCGATTCCGCGGCCGCGTTGTTTTCCGCGATTTGAACAAAAGTCCGTGATATCCGCGATATTTGAAAAATCATCCGCGTTATTGTAGAAAACTGTCCTTGATACTTGAAAAGCACCGCGATATTTCGAAAAGCAACCGCGATATTCGGGTCTTTCTTCGATGTTGTTTAGTTCTTGAAGCTCGTCAGTAGTTTACTTGTGAGATCGACACCAGAATGTCGAAGTTTCTGGGAAAATCAGCGGCTGACAAGTCACAAATTTGAAAATAAGGCTGGCGTCGAGTGTTGTCCGAGGATGGAGGAAAGCTGTCTTGCAAGCTCCTGTCAGGCAGTTGAACACAGACAGTCAGCGCAGCACACGTTCTGTTTTGTCATGCATGATTTATGCTGTACGACTCGTACATCGTACACCACTACAGTATAGTACAAGTAGCAAATCGGCCGCAATTTCACCACAATAATAGAGAGGTTCCGCATAACGTAATTACGTTAGTAAAAAACGTAGTCGATCTACGGAAAGTCTTACGTAAACTGCATGCGGATCTGGGTTCCGCCATACGGAGTTTTCAAATCACGTAGCTGCCCTTGGCAACTCCGAACGCGGCAGTGTACGACCAGATCGACCTGGGGAGAGAGTCATAAACTTGTACCCAATCCATTAACGGACCAGCTACGTTATCAGAGCCCTATCTACGTACTCTCCGTAGACAACTTTCCGTAAGTGGAGTGCAAACTCGCGAATTCACGGGTTTTTCCCGCCCACTAACGTAAAGTTGCTCAACTTTACGTAGTGCGGAACCTCTCTAATCCCGCAATATTCCCCGCAATTTGTGGCATGTTACCTCGCAACTTTTTCCGCGATATTTCCGAAATGTCTCCGCAAGTTTCTGGAGGGACAGATGCAGTTGATCGATACCCAGCAAATCCGTACGCATTTTCTCTGCGTGTGCCACAACGTAGAGAACCCCATCTCCGCGTAGAAATCTGGAGCCAAAACACGCGAAGCCGTAGACTCTAACCCAGGCACCTGCTCTCTACGTGATTTCTCTACGTTTCACGTATAGCAGAACCTCCCTATTGGCTTGTTTCGTATGAAGCAAACAAGTCACTGAATGCATGAACCTCTCCATAATGGAGATTTTCCCTGATATGCGAATGTATTTTGCATACTAGTACTGGGCCAATGCGTCCTTGAACCTTCCCCTACAGATTGGGAACTGCCAACGATGCTATGCCACTGCAAAATTCAGATTCTACCCTATGATCGGGGCACGGAATGCCGGAAGCAATCATGACCAGTGCCTTACTTGTAACGTACCAATGTACAATGAACATGAGTATTTCGACAACACATCTAAGCCTCAGCAGCAACATACAATGTAAGCCTTACCGTCAAGAAGGTGAACTCGCGTTCTTCGCACACTGTTGGCAAGGGCAAAGAGATACGAATGGATCTAAATCCGAATAAAATCAGCACACGTTTCCGTAAATGAAAGGATGAGCATAAGCAAATGAATCAAAGGAAACTGGTCAACTCAGAGATCACCTGTCATTGAGTATTCCGTAAAAGGAGGCCTCGACAGCAGAAAAGCTAAATTTAGAAAAGAGATCCTGTCAGCTTTTCCATTATTTATTGTATTCCACCTACAATCAGCACACTTTTCGTAAATGAAAGAGTCAACACAAGCAAATGAATCAAAGGGAACTGGTCAACTCACCTGTCATTGAGTAATATTCCATGAAAAGAGGTCTCAGCAGAGCCGAAGCGAAATAAGCCAGGACACGAAATATCCGAAACAGCTCATGCAAGAAGCAGTTCCAAAGAAGGAAGTTCCTCGCGCATGCACATCCGAAAACGGACTGCATTGCATGCAACACAATGTCTGCCGTGCACGTGCACAGCACGCGGCTACCACCCGTTGGTAGATCTAATACCGAGCACCTTACGTAGAAACTTACGTAGCCTAAGTGAAGTACCGAGCACCTTACGTAGAAACTTACGTAGCATAGCGGTGTCGTTTTTTCTGCCATGTGAACACAATAATAGAAAAGCTGACAGGATCGCTTTTCTAAATGAGAAGGCTACAGCATGGGCCGGAGAGGTGACCCGTCTCTCCGATCTTGCTGCCACTCACCCGCATGCCGCGTACGCTGGATATGTCTTCGGGCTACGCCATCGCTGGACGTTCATCCAGCGCACGATGCCGACAGCCGGGGACCACTTGCACCCCTGAAGGAGGCCATCGACAGCAAACTGATCCCTGCTTTGATGAAGCATCAACTGAATGATGTGGAGATGGATTTGGTCAAGCTCCCGACTCGGTTAGGAGGTATGTCCTTTGATGATCCAATGGCCGAAGCAGAACGCAAGCATGCGGACTCACTGCAATGCACAGCGCACCTCACAGAGCAGATTGTGAAGAACGAACCGGACGCTGATGTCATGGATAGAGTTGCGCACGACCGAGAGCAAAAGGCAGTTGTTCACCAGCGTAACCGAGCATCCGCAACAACCAGAGCTAATGAGGTGCAGAGCAGGCTGCCGCCACTCCAACAGCGAGCCATGTCATTAGCCAGAGAGAAGGGAGGCTCTAGTACGCTCACGTCCATCCCAGTATCGGAACATGGGCTGTGTTTCGACGCGAAAGCCGATTTCCATGATCATGTCCACCTGCGATATGGCTGGCCCTTGGATAGGCTGCCGGATACCTGTCCCTGTGGAGAGCGGTTCACTGTGGACCATGCCCAGATATGTAAGCTGTCGGGCTTCATTCACATGCGCCATGATGAGGTCACCAATATCCTAGCCTCATGCATGAAAGAGATCCACAACGATGTGGAAGTTGAGCCGACACTCCAACCCATCACCCGTGAAGCCTTTCGCTATCGTACTGCCAATGTTGAGCCCGATGCGCGAGCGGACATCCGGGTGCGGGGCTTTTGGAACCATAGCCGCAATGCATTTTTCGATACGAGGGTGTTCTATCCCCACGCAGCGAGCTATCGGTCCCAGCCCATATGCATCTATTTATCGCAAGTTGGAAGGTGCCAAGAAGCGGGAGTATGGCGAAAGAGTTAACCAAGTTGAACATGGCTCGTTCACACCACTGGTCTTCTCCTCTTGCGGCGGAATGGGTCCAGAGGCAGACATCGTCGTAAAGCGGATTGCTGATGCTCTGGCTTCTAAGCGCAAGGAGAGCTACAGCAAAGTCGTTTGCTGGATGCGCTGCTGCTTGGCTTTCTCTCTTGCTAGGTCTGCGATCCGGTGCGTTCGAGGATCACGCTCCGTTCGCCGCCGTCACATCAACCTTGTGCCTGTCGACCTCGTCCAGGCTGAGGCTCGCCTTGCTACGCATTAGACTGTCTTCACAGCCATTTTAGCTCCCTCCTTATTGGACTGTTTTCACAGCCATTGTAGCTTCCTCCGTATAAGACTGTTTTCACAGCCATTTCAGCTCATTTTCTCTCGGTACTAAGCTGTTGACCTTGCACTTGTGTTTATTTTGCCCGTACAAGAGGCTTGGAAAAAAATACCGAGCACCTTACGTAGAAACTTACGTAGCATAGCGGTGTCGTTTTTCTTGCCATGTGAACACAATAATAGAAACAAAAAAGCTGACAGGATCGCTTTTCTAAATACTGTACATATTATTAAGTGGAAGGGTAGCTTGGAAATATGGCCATTTTTCGGAGTTGACTTGAACCAGTCAGAACACACTTTTTCCCACTGGCTACTGCATGCTGAGCGTGAATACTGATTCAAACTTCGCCAAAGGCGATAATGGCATGGAATAGGGCATTTCCACATGCAGGCGCAATAGCCAGGTTTGTCCCATCTAAGGAACTTACCACGAGGCCGAGTGATCCAAAATGGTGGACACCGGAATGTACAGCTGCTATGAGGGAAAAGGACAAACGTTGGCGTTCCTGGAGAAAACACCCGAACGATCTTTCACTCAAACAAGCTTTCCTCCGCTCCGTTACCACAGCCGTCAACATCCTAAGGCGATCCCAGGAAGCTAAAGAGGCCAGTATCCGTCACAGCCTGTCCACGGGCTCACTCAAGGACAAAGAATGGTGGACCAAGTTAAAGTATGCTAGTGGGGACGGACGTAACACGGACATTCCTCTCATTGTTGATGCGGGCGGACGGGAGTTGGCAACAAGCCATGAGAAATCGGAGGCCTTTGCCACCTTCTTCTCCAGGAAGTGCAGTTTCACTGGCCAGGATCTTACTTCTGACGACTTACCTGACCTTGTTGCAACCGGAGCACCGGCACTCGCAGCCGTTCATTTTCGCCCCGCCACTGTCTACCGTCTGCTAGCGCGACTCGACATATCAAAGGCGACTGGTCCTGACGGCATTTCAGCCCGGGTCCTGAAAGAGTGTGCCAAAGAACTTGCGAAGCCTTTGTCCCAGCTATTCGCTCTCTGTTTCAGGTGCGGAGTTCAACCAGAATCTTGGAAGACAGCTAACGTGGTACCGATCCACAAACGGTCCTCGCGCTCTGTTCTGAAGAACTACCGCCCAGTCTCGTTATTATGCATAATGTCCAAAGTAATGGAAACTATTGTCAATCGCCAACTGATGAACCATCTTGGGCGCCAGCAGCTCCTCACTCCCCACCAGTTTGGGTTCCGTAGAGGTCTCGGCACGGCAGACGCCCTACAGGCGCTTCATAACGCCTGGGTGGACATCGTTGGCCAAGGTGGCGCGGCACGAATTCTCGCAGTCGATATAGCCGGGGCCTTTGACCGGGTCTCCCACGTGGGCCTCCTCTACAAGGTCCGGCAGCTCGGCATTACTGGCACTCTCCATAGCTGGCTATCGTCTTATCTTGACGGCCGTTCACTCCAGTGCTTAGTCGGCGGTCAGATTTCTTCTCTCTACCCAATCTCTGCAGGGGTGCCCCAAGGCAGTATATTGGGCCCTACGTTGTTTCTAATATACGTGAATGACGCTGCCGATGTTCTTGATGGCAATGCTCAGCTTGAGGCCTACGCGGACGATACGACACTATACAGTCTAGTATCCTCAGCTCAGTGCCCTCAGGACGCTGCACACACCTTGCAGGTATCCACAAACCGCCTGCATGAGTGGGGTTGCCGGTGGAAAGTGTCTTTCGAGCCCAGCAAGTCACAGGCTATGACTGCTACCCTCCAACGCACTGACCTAGACCTGCCCCAAATCCTGTTTGGTGGTACCCCTGTACCGGAGGAAACCAGCATATCACTGCTTGGTGTTCGATTTGACTCCAAATTGTCCTTCGCTAGTCACCTCAGGACCGTGACCATCCGCGCCCAGCAGCGCCTCGGCTTTCTCCGACGAGCGGCCCACATTCTAACGCCAGCTGGCCGAACGACTGTCTACAAGGCATTCGTGAGGCCCCTGATGGAGTATGCCCCGCTTGTGTGGATGGGCGCGCCAGCCAGCCACATCCAACGTCTGGATAATGTTCAACGCCGCGCACTGCGCATCATTGGCCCTGGTGCAATTCTCCCCAGTCTGGCTGTCCGCCGGACTGTTGCTGCTCTCTCGTGCATGTACACATTGCATTTCATTACTGGTCCTCCTCAGCTACTTGCTGTATTGCCACCGCATCGCGTTTCTCCAGCCAAACCCAGAACCAGGAACCAGCACAATAATGCCACCAGCCACGCCTATCAACTGTCAGACACGCTCCCTGTCTCAGCTCCATCCGTCGTGAAGCGGTCGTTCCCGTACTGCTGTATTGGCGCATGGAACTCCCTTCCTGACAGGCTGCTGTCGCAGCGCCCACACAAAACACGTTTTCAGTCATTCAAGACAAAGGTCTACCGACACCTGAGAGACAGCAACTGGTACTGGGCAACAGATTCCCTGTAATTTTTCGAGCTCGTCGCTTGCCGGACCCGCTAATCCGCGTACCTGGCCTTGCTCAGAGTGCTCAGCTGTGTTTTGCATACATGGAAAAACTTGTTATGATTCTTTTCTTTTCTCTGCTTATTCTTTTACCAGGCGTGGGCCATCCCCTGGATTATCAAAATGGTTGCCTTATTATTTTTCTGTTTTTTAGCTTGTTTTCTTTACACTTCTTTGTGCGAGTTTCGTTTCAGATCTATTAAAAAAGTTCATAAGTTTTGGTTGATGAAGTTGACATGTACATTGTACATCAGTCCAAACACTGATAATAAACAATCTCTTTTCATCTTGTTTTTATTTTTCTAAACACCTACCGGTACTTTTATCCATTCTACTTCCTCATAGCTAGATCTAGCTTTGCTTTGCATTTCTGTTTCTTTTTCCTGGTGCGTGCTTGTGGCATTGAAGCCGAGACCTTTGGTCGGTGGAGCCCCTGGTACCTCACCATCACTGCTGCCCAGTGCAGCCCCTGCTCAGTAGCTGTTTGTTTTTGTCCACATAATTATTTATTTTACGAGTTGGGTTTGTGAATACCGTAAAATCCCGCCAGAGCGCCCCTACGAGGTGATTTGGCTTTTTTTTAACATGGTTGTAAAATGACGTTTTTTCAGTCACTTCTAGACAAGCTACATCCAAATGAATTGTTGCAAGTGGAAGTGCTATCCTTCATGCCCGTTGTGTCCAAAATGGGAATGATCCCATTTTGGAAAGTGTCTTGAATCATGTCCTACTTTCATAGTATTCTCAAGATTCAAATAATTGGTGTGTCATTTTTTAACAAATTTGTAAAATGGCATCACAAACTGGGATATTCGGTCATCAATGTTCTGAAGTTGATAGATACCACTTTAAGGATTGCTAGTGGATGAAAATTAATCTGTCAACAGAGGAGTGAACTGCATTGTATGCTGCGAAAGCCGTGTTTTTGTATTTGTAACTAGTGGCTGTGTTATACGGTGGAATTGGATAGATAGCACAGCATAGCAGCCATGTTTTCGTTCTCACAGAGTGTATTCCGTGACCTACTGTTCTTCATTACTGTCTTTAGTGATGGCAAGACGGCCTGACGTCGTTCAAAGGCCCTGCGGAAGCAATTCACTGCCCTCCTCGTCCACTCAGGGGCTCATTTTACACATTTTACACAAAATGGCAAAGCACCCCCCACTAGTTATACCGGCGTAGCAGGGAGAATTAAATTATATGCACCAAATTTTCTGGTCAATGTTGATCTACGATAAACTGGCTCTCATTTGCTACCACCCATGTTTCGATACAGCCATCCGGAGCAGAGAAACAGCCAGAAGAAAAGCAAATTTTACACATTTGTTAAAAAAATGGCAAATGTTAAAAAAAGCCAAATCACCTCGTACCTCCTCGACGCTTCAGGTGGGGAGGGGCGGATGGGCGAGTCCTACTTGCCGCATTCAGTGCCACATGAAAAAGTACTCACCCTACGAAAACTGTTCGTGCATCTCGTACACGGACCAAAGGTCAAGAGCCAGGAGTCGAACAGATCCGACAAAACGCAGGGTTTGTGCGATCCCTGGTCAGGAGGGTGGGCACTGTTGCGTACATTTCCAACGGGGTCGAGCACACGTCTGCAGTGCAGTACGGCATCACAGACTGCGACAGTCATACGAGGATACAATCAATCACGTCCCTGACAAGAAGTCAGGGAGAGGCGGATGGGAGAGACGGGGCGCTCTGGCGGGATTTTACGGTAATAGTAAAAAAATAAAAATAAAAAAAATATTTAAACACACGGCGAGGAGACAACAATTGGATAACCGCAATCAATAAAACTAGCTGAACCGACATTTGTGTACTTTATTCATGCAATGTAAAAACGGTGGAGACGATGTGCAATAAAACGATGAAACTATGAAGAAATGGTGTAGGGAAAAAAATATGGATTCAAACAAGTTTTCGTACAACACTCATCAGGAATCGTCGTTGTACTAAAGGACACTGAAACAAAAATTGAACTATTTTAGAAAATCTAAGTTAGAGAAATAACACAAAGAGCAACAACAGTGAAATTTTCAAGTGTGAATTTTAACAATCAAAGCGAGAAATGAACAAAGGAGAAAGGAAGGAAAGACAACGTGATAACACATAACAGCAGTACATTACACCTAGAACATTAACGGCCAAGCTTGGCCGCACTAAACACGACACGTTACTTGAACAATTTCAACCCAAATATACTATCTTTCTGTACACACAAATTAGGCTTGTACAGACGCTGATAGATAGCTTCCAACACTTTTAGCTGTAGTCCATAACCATGACGACCATGGCACAATACAGTGAACGAAGAGTCGGAATACGAATTGCAACAATCAGGACTAGCTAGCAGATGATTGTACACTGAAGACTTGCTACCACGAAACTTACGCACAACACTAACACTCTCACCGGCATTCTCACCATCACTCCCATCACTGCTCTCCGACTCACTGCTCCCTCCGCCGTCCGTTCCATCCTCCGCTTCCTCTGTACTCTCTCTGTCTCGTCCATCCCGCCTGACCGGGTCCATTGAACTCAACTCGGCCGTCACCCTGCTATCACGTCCCTCCTTCGCCCTTGTCCGCTGAGTGCGTAGCTTCTGTTGTAGTTGGCTGTTGATCGTCTTGGTCTTTCAATTATGGGCTTGGATGGTGGATTAGTTGTGGTTGCTGTAGATTGCGTTGTTGGTGTTGGTGTGGGAGCTACTGATATGCAAGGTGGGTCTTTTTGAGTCGGCATTTGTAGTGTTAATGCAGCTGTCAGTGTTGCTCGCGGTCTCCCACTGGCAAGCTCCACTGCCGCAAGAACCGATGGCGGAGGATCAGGAGGAGGCAGTAGGACCGGGACCGCAAGCGGCACCGCCTCAGCCAAAGCCGCCGGGGGCACCGGCGAGGGAACCACCGACGGCCGGAGCAAAGGCGGCGACACAAGCCGACCCGATGAGCCACCACGCCCATTCTCCTCCACCACCGCCACCAGCGACGGCGGAGCAAGCACAGTCTGTGAGCCAGGATCCGCGGGTTGTGTAGGCAACGGCTGTGTGGTTATTGGTTGTTTTCTAGGTCGCCCTCGCTTCGGTCTTTGTTGTTGTGCGCAAGGTGGAAGTATGTGACGTGGTGTGTGTTGTTTGATGCGTGCGTTCAGGTGCTGAACAGTCCTACCAACATACCGACTAGCGCATTGTCGGCATTCAAAGTTGTAAATAAGATGACTTAGGTGATGGGCTGGTAGGACATCCTTCCGCACCGTAAACGCACGCATCGTCGTAAAGACTGGCACGAAGTGTACTGCGTAGTATGTTCGACGAACAACAGACTTGACGAGTCAATGAGTCGGTGTGGCTTAGAATCTTTCGCTGTAGAAGAAGTCTATTCGTATTTCTATTGGAGAAATAATTGTATTCACTGGTTATAAAATAGGTTCAGACAAACTCACAGAATAAATACCATCGGTCCCCTGGTGTTCGTCCTAAAGAGGTTTGACTGGATATCATTCATACTCACCAAAAGATGTGTAAGATTTTATTATTGTGGAGTGCCTTGTTTATCTCTAAGTACCTCCAACCATAGCCTTGCCTCTTTTATCCTCAGGATCAGTGTAGTTGTTGGAACGAGGTGTCGGACTCAGCAATGTATTTGTTTATAGTTTAAGACATGTTTATTGTTCCTCCTTTGCTGTGCTGTTTTAGAAAATCGTGGACTAACAGTTTGAAGTCATTGAACTACTTCAAAAAGTTGTATCGACATCAACAGGATTACCAATTCAGTGCAATATGATGCAGGATGACCTTATCACGATAACCCATGATTATAAACCATTATAAACACAGAATCAACAAAAACATCTGCGACACGCACCTGCCTACATTTCTCAAATAAATCTGATCGAGGGTGGGGAAATCTGAAATATCTGAAAGGCAAGACAATTTTATGACAGAGTCATGAAATTCTGCAACAGCAAGCTGCAACATGCACAGAATGACCTCTGTATAAAAAAGTATCACCACCACCAGACCACTACTCCAACATGCAATTGCATTATGCTAATGCCATTTTCTGCAAGAAAAGGCTTGCACATCAATGCGTATAATACCAAGAGTACATAAGTATGTACTCTTGATAATACGGTATTGATATGATGTGAAGGCCATCATTTACTAGTACATAATTATTGATATAGGGCATTCCATTGATTGGTGACAGAAAAAACCAAAGAAATTATAGCAATAAAAACTGCTTTATGGCAGTTTTCTAAAAAAAGTTATTGTGTTCTAGTCCATGGACCCCGTCTAAAAAGTAAGAAATTAACGAAATGTGATAGCCGAAAATTAAAATTTCACACAAAACCTCACAATAATCACACACAGAATGAAAAGCTACATTTACATGTAGAAGACCTTTTCCCCTCGTGATCCTCTTTCCTATGCATGCATGTTGCCAATTGTTGGTGCAGTACAAGCTTAGTGTTGAAAGCAGCATTTCAAGTGTTGTGATTATTGTGAGGTTTTGTGTGAAATTTTAATTTTCGGCTATCACATTTCGTTAATTTCTTACTTTTTAGACGGGGTCCATGGACTAGAACACAATAACTTTTTTTAGAAAACTGCCATAAAGCAGTTTTTATTGCTATAATTTTACTAGGGTGTTTCCCACAGACCTATGGTCTTCTTACGGGAGCCCCTATGTACATGTACGTGTATCATATCAAATTCAATACCGTATTATACGCATTGATGTGCAAGCCTTTTCTTGCGGAAAATGGAACTAGTCTTGCGTATGATGTACACTGTATTCAGGTTCTTCTGCCGGGGAATCATATGGGTAGTGCAGTGGCGGTGATACCTTTTTTATACGCAGGTCATTCTGTGGATGTTGCAGAATTTCATGACCTTCATAAAATTGTCTTCAAGTGTCTTTCAGAAAATTCAGATGTCCACACCCTAAATCACATTTACATGAGAATTGTAACCAGGTGCGTGCCGCAGATGTTTTTGTTGATTCTGTGTTTATAATTGTAGTCATGGGTTGTTGTGATAAGGTCATCCGGCATCATATTGTAGTGAAATCGTAATCCTGTTGATGTCGATAAAACTTTTGGAAGCAGTTCAATGACTTCAAAGTGTTACAAGTCCACGATTGTCTAAAACAACACAGCAAAGTGGGAACAATAAACATGTATTAAAATGTAAACAAATACATTGCTGAGTCAGACACCTCGTTCCAACAACTACACTGATCCTGAGGATATAAGGGGCAAGGATATATGGTTGGAGGTACTGAGAGATAAACAAGGCACTCCATAATAATAAAATGTTACACGACTTTGGGGGAGTATGAATGATATCCAGTCAAACCTCTTTAGGACGAACATGAAGGGACCGATGGCATTTGCTCTGTGAGTTTGTCTTAACCCTATTTTATAACGAGTGAATACAATTATTTCTCCAATAGAGACACGAATAGATTTCTTCTAAAGTGAAAGATTCTAAGCCAGACCAAACCATTGACTCGTCTTTTATGAAACAAATGAGTCACTGAACCTTTCTTTAGCAACATGACCGCAACTGAAACAACAACAGAGAAAATACGATACATGTACAGCACATTCTTGCAGGTACAACAAACAGATTGCAGATCGTAATTCTTGCTCTACCGGCACGCAACTTTATTTGGGGCAGTGCAATCTCGGCGCTACTCACAAATCAAACAGCCCAGACTCGAGTAAACAAATTCAATCGTACGAGATTTTCACGAGACGAGACTGCACCCAGTAGGGAGGTTCTGCTCTACGTTTTGGGAACGCGACGCAAAGAAACACGCGAACTTTCTTCGCGTTCCCGTAACGTAAAGAAATGCTGTTCTGCTCTACGTTTCACCTAGAGAAGTCACGTGGAATGTGTACTGGGAATTTTCCCTTCCATATTTGGCAGTTTTCTGCATGCAGCTGTCCCTCCAGGAACTTGCGATTCCGCGGCCGCGTTGTTTTCCGCGATTTGAACAAAAGTCCGTGATATCCGCGATATTTGAAAAATCATCCGCGTTATTGTAGAAAACTGTCCTTGATACTTGAAAAGCACCGCGATATTTCGAAAAGCAACCGCGATATTCGGGTCTTTCTTCGATGTTGTTTAGTTCTTGAAGCTCGTCAGTAGTTTACTTGTGAGATCGACACCAGAATGTCGAAGTTTCTGGGAAAATCAGCGGCTGACAA
Organism: Sycon ciliatum; assembly: GCF_964019385.1. NCBI lineage: Eukaryota > Metazoa > Porifera > Calcarea > Leucosolenida > Sycettidae > Sycon > Sycon ciliatum. Next base: position 23,703,566 of record NC_088654.1, read on the forward strand.
GTCACAAATTTGAAAATAAGGCTGGCGTCGAGTGTTGTCCGAGGATGGAGGAAAGCTGTCTTGCAAGCTCCTGTCAGGCAGTCGAACACAGACAGTCAGCGCAGCACACGTTCTGTTTTGTCATGCATGATTTATGCTGTACGACTCGTACATCGTACACCACTACAGTATAGTACAAGTAGCAAATCGGCCGCAATTTCACCACAATAATAGAGAGGTTCCGCATAACGTAATTACGTTAGTAAAAAACGTAGTCGATCTACGGAAAGTCTTACGTAAACTGCATGCGGATCTGGGTTCCGCCATACGGAGTTTTCAAATCACGTAGCTGCCCTTGGCAACTCCGAACGCGGCAGTGTACGACCAGATCGACCTGGGGAGAGAGTCATAAACTTGTACCCAATCCATTAACGGACCAGCTACGTTATCAGAGCCCTATCTACGTACTCTCCGTAGACAACTTTCCGTAAGTGGAGTGCAAACTCGCGAATTCACGGGTTTTTCCCGCCCACTAACGTAAAGTTGCTCAACTTTACGTAGTGCGGAACCTCTCTAATCCCGCAATATTCCCCGCAATTTGTGGCATGTTACCTCGCAACTTTTTCCGCGATATTTCCGAAATGTCTCCGCAAGTTTCTGGAGGGACAGATGCAGTTGATCGATACCCAGCAAATCCGTACGCATTTTCTCTGCGTGTGCCACAACGTAGAGAACCCCATCTCCGCGTAGAAATCTGGAGCCAAAACACGCGAAGCCGTAGACTCTAACCCAGGCACCTGCTCTCTACGTGATTTCTCTACGTTTCACGTATAGCAGAACCTCCCTATTGGCTTGTTTCGTATGAAGCAAACAAGTCACTGAATGCATGAACCTCTCCATAATGGAGATTTTCCCTGATATGCGAATGTATTTTGCATACTAGTACTGGGCCAATGCGTCCTTGAACCTTCCCCTACAGATTGGGAACTGCCAACGATGCTATGCCACTGCAAAATTCAGATTCTACCCTATGATCGGGGCACGGAATGCCGGAAGCAATCATGACCAGTGCCTTACTTGTAACGTACCAATGTACAATGAACATGAGTATTTCGACAACACATCTAAGCCTCAGCAGCAACATACAATGTAAGCCTTACCGTCAAGAAGGTGAACTCGCGTTCTTCGCACACTGTTGGCAAGGGCAAAGAGATACGAATGGATCTAAATCCGAATAAAATCAGCACACGTTTCCGTAAATGAAAGGATGAGCATAAGCAAATGAATCAAAGGAAACTGGTCAACTCAGAGATCACCTGTCATTGAGTATTCCGTAAAAGGAGGCCTCGACAGCAGAAAAGCTAAATTTAGAAAAGAGATCCTGTCAGCTTTTCCATTATTTATTGTATTCCACCTACAATCAGCACACTTTTCGTAAATGAAAGAGTCCACACAAGCAAATGAATCAAAGGGAACTGGTCAACTCACCTGTCATTGAGTAATATTCCATGAAAAGAGGTCTCAGCAGAGCCGAAGCGAAATAAGCCAGGACACGAAATATCCGAAACAGCTCATGCAAGAAGCAGTTCCAAAGAAGGAAGTTCCTCGCGCATGCACATCCGAAAACGGACTGCATTGCATGCAACACAATGTCTGCCGTGCACGTGCACAGCACGCGGCTACCACCCGTTGGTAGATCTAATACCGAGCACCTTACGTAGAAACTTACGTAGCCTAAGTGAAGTACCGAGCACCTTACGTAGAAACTTACGTAGCATAGCGGTGTCGTTTTTTCTGCCATGTGAACACAATAATAGAAAAGCTGACAGGATCGCTTTTCTAAATGAGAAGGCTACAGCATGGGCCGGAGAGGTGACCCGTCTCTCCGATCTTGCTGCCACTCACCCGCATGCCGCGTACGCTGGATATGTCTTCGGGCTACGCCATCGCTGGACGTTCATCCAGCGCACGATGCCGACAGCCGGGGACCACTTGCACCCCTGAAGGAGGCCATCGACAGCAAACTGATCCCTGCTTTGATGAAGCATCAACTGAATGATGTGGAGATGGATTTGGTCAAGCTCCCGACTCGGTTAGGAGGTATGTCCTTTGATGATCCAATGGCCGAAGCAGAACGCAAGCATGCGGACTCACTGCAATGCACAGCGCACCTCACAGAGCAGATTGTGAAGAACGAACCGGACGCTGATGTCATGGATAGAGTTGCGCACGACCGAGAGCAAAAGGCAGTTGTTCACCAGCGTAACCGAGCATCCGCAACAACCAGAGCTAATGAGGTGCAGAGCAGGCTGCCGCCACTCCAACAGCGAGCCATGTCATTAGCCAGAGAGAAGGGAGGCTCTAGTACGCTCACGTCCATCCCAGTATCGGAACATGGGCTGTGTTTCGACGCGAAAGCCGATTTCCATGATCATGTCCACCTGCGATATGGCTGGCCCTTGGATAGGCTGCCGGATACCTGTCCCTGTGGAGAGCGGTTCACTGTGGACCATGCCCAGATATGTAAGCTGTCGGGCTTCATTCACATGCGCCATGATGAGGTCACCAATATCCTAGCCTCATGCATGAAAGAGATCCACAACGATGTGGAAGTTGAGCCGACACTCCAACCCATCACCGGTGAAGCCTTTCGCTATCGTACTGCCAATGTTGAGCCCGATGCGCGAGCGGACATCCGGGTGCGGGGCTTTTGGAACCATAGCCGCAATGCATTTTTCGATACGAGGGTGTTCTATCCCCACGCAGCGAGCTATCGGTCCCAGCCCATATGCATCTATTTATCGCAAGTTGGAAGGTGCCAAGAAGCGGGAGTATGGCGAAAGAGTTAACCAAGTTGAACATGGCTCGTTCACACCACTGGTCTTCTCCTCTTGCGGCGGAATGGGTCCAGAGGCAGACATCGTCGTAAAGCGGATTGCTGATGCTCTGGCTTCTAAGCGCAAGGAGAGCTACAGCAAAGTCGTTTGCTGGATGCGCTGCTGCTTGGCTTTCTCTCTTGCTAGGTCTGCGATCCGGTGCGTTCGAGGATCACGCTCCGTTCGCCGCCGTCACATCAACCTTGTGCCTGTCGACCTCGTCCAGGCTGAGGCTCGCCTTGCTACGCATTAGACTGTCTTCACAGCCATTTTAGCTCCCTCCTTATTGGACTGTTTTCACAGCCATTGTAGCTTCCTCCGTATAAGACTGTTTTCACAGCCATTTCAGCTCATTTTCTCTCGGTACTAAGCTGTTGACCTTGCACTTGTGTTTATTTTGCCCGTACAAGAGGCTTGGAAAAAAATACCGAGCACCTTATGTAGAAACTTACGTAGCATAGCGGTGTCGTTTTTCTTGCCATGTGAACACAATAATAGAAACAAAAAAGCTGACAGGATCGCTTTTCTAAATACTGTACATATTATTAAGTGGAAGGGTAGCTTGGAAATATGGCCATTTTTCGGAGTTGACTTGAACCAGTCAGAACACACTTTTTCCCACTGGCTACTGCATGCTGAGCGTGAATACTGATTCAAACTTCGCCAAAGGCGATAATGGCAAGGAATAGGGCATTTCCACATGCAGGCGCAATAGCCAGGTTTGTCCCATCTAAGGAACTTACCACGAGGCCGAGTGATCCAAAATGGTGGACACCGGAATGTACAGCTGCTATGAGGGAAAAGGACAAACGTTGGCGTTCCTGGAGAAAACACCCGAACGATCTTTCACTCAAACAAGCTTTCCTCCGCTCCGTTACCACAGCCGTCAACATCCTAAGGCGATCCCAGGAAGCTAAAGAGGCCAGTATCCGTCACAGCCTGTCCACGGGCTCACTCAAGGACAAAGAATGGTGGACCAAGTTAAAGTATGCTAGTGGGGACGGACGTAACACGGACATTCCTCTCATTGTTGATGCGGGCGGACGGGAGTTGGCAACAAGCCATGAGAAATCGGAGGCCTTTGCCACCTTCTTCTCCAGGAAGTGCAGTGTCACTGGCCAGGATCTTACTTCTGACGACTTACCTGACCTTGTTGCAACCGGAGCACCGGCACTCGCAGCCGTTCATTTTCGCCCCGCCACTGTCTACCGTCTGCTAGCGCGACTCGACATATCAAAGGCGACTGGTCCTGACGGCATTTCAGCCCGGGTCCTGAAAGAGTGTGCCAAAGAACTTGCGAAGCCTTTGTCCCAGCTATTCGCTCTCTGTTTCAGGTGCGGAGTTCAACCAGAATCTTGGAAGACAGCTAACGTGGTACCGATCCACAAACGGTCCTCGCGCTCTGTTCTGAAGAACTACCGCCCAGTCTCGTTATTATGCATAATGTCCAAAGTAATGGAAACTATTGTCAATCGCCAACTGATGAACCATCTTGAGCGCCAGCAGCTCCTCACTCCCCACCAGTTTGGGTTCCGTAGAGGTCTCGGCACGGCAGACGCCCTACAGGCGCTTCATAACGCCTGGGTGGACATCGTTGGCCAAGGTGGCGCGGCACGAATTCTCGCAGTCGATATAGCCGGGGCCTTTGACCGGGTCTCCCACGTGGGCTTCCTCTACAAGGTCCGGCAGCTCGGCATTACTGGCACTCTCCATAGCTGGCTATCGTCTTATCTTGACGGCCGTTCACTCCAGTGCTTAGTCGGCGGTCAGATTTCTTCTCTCTACCCAATCTCTGCAGGGGTGCCCCAAGGCAGTATATTGGGCCCTCCGTTGTTTTTAATATACTTCAAAGTACGTGAATGACGCTGCCGATGTTCTTGATGGCAATGCTCAGCTTGAGGCCTACGCGGACGATACGACACTATACAGTCTAGTATCCTCAGCTCAGTGCCCTCAGGACGCTGCACACACCTTGCAGGTATCCACAAACCGCCTGCATGAGTGGGGTTGCCGGTGGAAAGTGTCTTTCGAGCCCAGCAAGTCACAGGCTATGACTGCTACCCTCCGACGCACTGACCTAGACCTGCCCCAAATCCTGTTTGGTGGTACCCCTGTACCGGAGGAAACCAGCATATCACTGCTTGGTGTTCGATTTGACTCCAAATTGTCTTTCGCTAGTCACCTCAGGACCGTGACCATCCGCGCCCAGCAGCGCCTCGGCTTTCTCCGACGAGCGGCCCACATGCTAACGCCAGCTGGCCGAACGACTGTCTACAAGGCATTCGTGAGGCCCCGCTTGTGTGGATGGGCGCGCCAGCCAGCCACATCCAACGTTTGGATAATGTTCAACGCCGCGCACTGCGCATCATTGGCCCTGGTGCAATTCTCCCCAGTCTGGCTGTCCGCCGGACTGTTGCTGCTCTCTCGTGCATGTACAAATTGCATTTCATTACTGGTCCTCCTCAGCTACTTGCTGTATTGCCACCGCATCGCGTTTCTCCAGCCAACCCCAGAACCAGGAACCAGCACAATAATGCCACCAGCCACGCCTATCAACTGTCAGACACGCTCCCTGTCTCAGCTCCATCCGTCGTGAAGCGGTCGTTCCCGTTCTGCTGTATTGGCGCATGGAACTCCCTTCCTGACAGGCTGCTGTCGCAGCGCCCACACAAAACACGTTTTCAGTCATTCAAGACAAAGGTCTACCGACACCTGAGAGACAGCAACTGGTACTGGGCAACAGATTCCCTGTAATTTTTCGAGCTCGTCGCTTGCCGGACCCACTAATCCGCGTACCTGGCCTTGCTCAGAGTGCTCAGCTGTGTTTTGCATACATGGAAAAACTTGTTATGATTCTTTTCTTTTCTCTGCTTATTCTTTTACCAGGCGTGGGCCATCCCCTGGATTATCAAAATGGGTGCCTTATTATTTTTCTGTTTTTTAGCTTGTTTTCTTTACACTTCTTTGTGCGAGTTTCGTTTCAGATCTAATTAAAAAAGTTCACAAGTTTTGGTTGATGAAGTTGACATGTACATTGTACATCAGTCCAAACACTGATAATAAACAATCTCTTTTCATCTTGTTTTTATTTTTCTAAACACCTACCGGTACTTTTACCCATTCTACTTCCCCATAGCTAGATCTAGCTTTGCTTTGCATTTCTGTTTCTTTTTCCTGGTGCGTGCTTGTGGCATTGAAGCCGAGACCTTTGGTCGGTGGAGCCCCTGGTACCTCACCATCACTGCTGCCCAGTGCAGCCCCTGCTCAGTAGCTGTTTGTTTTTGTCCACATAATTATTTATTTTACGAGTTGGGTTTGTGAATACCGTAAAATCCCGCCAGAGCGCCCCTACCTCCTCGACGCTTCAGGTGGGGAGGGGCGGATGGGCGAGTCCTACTTGCCGCATTCAGTGCCACATGAAAAAGTACTCACCCTACGAAAACTGTTCGTGCATCTCGTACACGGACCAAAGGTCAAGAGCCAGGAGTCGAACAGATCCGACAAAACGCAGGGTTTGTGCGATCCCTGGTCAGGAGGGTGGGCACTGTTGCGTACATTTCCAACGGGGTCGAGCACACGTCTGCAGTGCAGTACGGCATCACAGACTGCGACAGAGTCATACGAGGATACAATCAATCACGTCCCTGACAAGAAGTCAGGGAGAGGCGGATGGGAGAGACGGGGCGCTCTGGCGGGATTTTACGGTAATAGTAAAAAAATAAAAAAATAAAAAAAATATTTAAACACACGGCGAGGAGACAATAATTTGATAACCGCAATCAATAAAACTAGCTGAACCGACATTTGTGTACTTTATTCATGCAATGTAAAAACGGTGGAGACGATGTGCAATAAAACGATGAAACTATGAAGAAATGGTGTAGGGAAAAAAAATATGGATTCAAACAAGTTTTCGTACAACACTCATCAGGAATCGTCGTTGTACTAAAGGACACTGAAACAAAAATTGAACTACACTGTATTATAGAAAATCTAAGTTAGAGAAATAACACTAAGAGCAACAACAGTGAAATTTACAAGTGTGAATTTTAACAATCAAAGCGAGAAATGAACAAAGGAGAAAGGAAGGAAAGACAACGTGATAACACATAACAGCAGTACATTACACCTAGAACATTAACGGCCAAGCTTGGCCGCACTAAACACGACACGTTACTTGAACAATTTCAACCCAATTATACTATCTTTCTGTACACACAAATTAGGCTTGTACAGACGCTGATAGATAGCTTCCAACACTTTTAGCTGTAGTCCATAACCATGACGACCACGGCACAATACAGTGAACGAAGAGTCGGAATACGAATTGCAACAATCAGGACTAGCTAGCAGATGATTGTACACTGAAGACTTGCTACCACGAAACCTACGCACAACGCACAACACTAACACTAACACTCTTCGCTTTCTTGTTATTGGGCAACTTGCCCGTTAGAATCTGCGAAGTAAAATAAACAACAACAACAACAACAACAACAACACCGGCATTCTCACCATCACTCCCATCACTGCTCTCCGACTCACTGCTCCCTCCGCCGTCCGTTCCATCCTCCGCTTCCTCTGTACTCTCTCTGTCTCGTCCATCCCGCCTGACCGGGTCCATTGAACTCAACTCGGCCGTCACCCTGCTATCACGTCCCTCCTTTCGCCCTTGTTCGCTGAGTGCGTAGCTTCTGTTGTAGTTGGCTGTTGATCGTCTTGGTCTTTCAATTATGGGCTTGGATGGTGGATTAGTTGTGGTTGCTGTAGATTGCGTTGTTGGTGTTGGTGTGGGAGCTACTGATATGCAAGGTGGGTCTTTTTGAGTCGGCATTTGTAGTGTTAATGCTGCTGTCAGTGTTGCTCGCGGTCTCCCACTGGCAAGCTCCACTGCCGCAAGAACCGATGGCGGAGGATCAGGAGGAGGCAGTGGGACCGGGACCGCAAGCGGCACCGCCTCAGCCAAAGCCGCCGGGGGCACCGGCGAGGGAACCAGCGACGGCCGGAGCAAAGGCGGCGACACAAGCCGACCCGATGAGCCACCACGCCCATTCTCCTCCACCACCGCCACCAGCGACGGCGGAGCAAGCACAGTCTGTGAGCCAGGATCCGCGGGTTGTGTAGGCAACGGCTGTGTGGTTATTGGTTGTTTTCTAGGTCGCCCTCGCTTCGGTCTTTGTTGTTGTGCGCAAGGTGGAAGTATGTGACGTGGTGTGTGTTGTTTGATGCGTGCGTTCAGGTGCTGAACAGTCCTACCAACATACCGACTAGCGCATTGTCGGCATTCAAAGTTGTAAATAAGATGACTTAGGTGATGGGCTGGTAGGACATCCTTCCGCACCGTAAACGCACGCATCGTCGTAAAGACTGGCACGAAGTGTACTGCGTAGTATGTTCGACGAACAACAGACTTGACTGCACTACAAACTTTAGTCGACTCCTGCCCTTTCCACGGCAAACATAAATAAACGGGACAACGAGCAGGACCAATCATAGGAGCCTTCGTAGTTTGTTCGACTTTCGACAACTTCTGCAACAAAAAACTCAGGGTACCCGTTCTTGACAAAAACTGACCGGAGAAAATCAAGCTCTACCTGCAGCTTGCAGGACGAACAAATACGCTTCGCACGATCTACAAGGTTACGCACTAAGTTTACTTTATATTGAGACGAACAATAAGAGTCATATACAATGTACTGACCAGTAAACGTCGGCTTTCGATAAACGGTGGTCAGAACGTCACTACTCGTTTTTTCCACAAGCACATCTAGAAATGACAATTTGTTGGACTGTTCATGCTCACATGTAAAACGAAGGGCAGGGTGAATACTATTTAACACGTCAAGAAACTCGTTACTACGCTCCTCATTATCAAAATATGTGAATGAGTCGTCCACGAAACGTGCATAAAGGTCAGGCCACAATGAATCATCAATTTTCGACTCACAGTAACCGACAAACACGTTTGCCAATACCGGACCAAGGGGCGAACCCATCGCAACACCATCGACTTGTTTGTACATGACATTGTTGAACGAAAACTCAACACCAGTTGTGACCAGCAACAACAACCGTCTAAACGCACTTTCAGATATCCAAGGAGTGTCAACGTCATCATTACGGTACAAAACATCCATGCAGATGTCAACAGTTTCTTCAATCGGCACATTAGTAAATAAACTGACGACGTCAAACGAACACATGTGTGCGTTGGGTGGTACAGGCTTGTTGCGGAGCTTCTCGACGAAATCAAAACTGTCTTTTACAGTGCGCTTGCAGTAGTGGTCCTGCACTGGTTGTAAGTAAATACACAGCCACTTGGAAATAGAATATTGGGGTGAAGCCGTCATGGAAACGATGGGACGTACTGGACATGTGGGCTTGTGTATTTTTGGCAAGCCATATAGCCTTGGCCGGAGGGTGCCTGTCGGTTTAATGCGATCGAAATCATTTGAGGATATTTCACCGTCGTCTTTCAGTTTCTTTAGGTAAGCTATTAGTTCTTTTTCTACTTTCTCTGTTCGATCAAAACTTTCAACTGGGCCGAGGGTCTGGAACTTTGATGTGTCATTTAAGATGACAGACATCTTGTCGATGTAATCGGTTCTGAGCATCAGAACTGTAGCCCGCCCTTTGTCCGGGCGCGTGACGATGATTTCCGTGTTTTTGCGGAAGTCACGGAGGGCTTTCATGTGTTCCTGGCCTAAGGAAAATGATCGCTTATCTGGAAGTTTGTCCGCATGCTCCTCAGCCTCAGCTCGGATCTTTGCTGCGCATATAGATTGTTGGGCCTCTGATGTCGGCGTAAAACGTAATAACTTTCGATAAAACAATTCAAACTCGGTCATGATAACTTCCTTTTTATTTGATGATGGGGGAACGCCAAAATCAGTGCCACGGCAAAGGAGCTCCTTCTGCACGTCTGCAGTCAATTCCAATGGTGTGAAGTTTATTATTGTTGTTTCAGGATCGATGTTAACTTGGCTGTAACGTTTCCTTCTGAGCCAGTTATATGTCTTGTCATGTTTGGTGATAAGTTTGATTCGTTGTCGAATAAAGTTTGTAGTGCAGTCAAGTCTGTTGTTCGTCGAACATACTACGCAGTACACTTCGTGCCAGTCTTTACGACGATGCGTGCGTTTACGGTGCGGAAGGATGTCCTACCAGCCCATCACCTAAGTCATCTTATTTACAACTTTGAATGCCGACAATGCGCTAGTCGGTATGTTGGTAGGACTGTTCAGCACCTGAACGCACGCATCAAACAACACACACCACGTCACATACTTCCACCTTGCGCACAACAACAAAGACCGAAGCGAGGGCGACCTAGAAAACAACCAATAACCACACAGCCGTTGCCTACACAACCCGCGGATCCTGGCTCACAGACTGTGCTTGCTCCGCCGTCGCCGGTGGCGGTGGTGGAGGAGAATGGGCGTGGTGGCTCATCGGGTCGGCTTGTGTCGCCGCCTTTGCTCCGGCCGTCGGTGGCTCCCTCGCCGGTGCCCCCGGCGGCTTTGGCTGAGGCGGTGCCGCTTGCGGTCCCGGTCCCATTGCCTCCTCCTGATCCTCCGCCATCGGTTCTTGCGGCAGTGGAGCTTGCCAGTGGGAGACCACGAGCAACACTGACAGCTGCATTAACACTACAAATGCCGACTCAAAAAGACCCACCTTGCATATCAGTAGCTCCCACACCAACACCAACAACGCAATCTACAGCAACCACAACTAATCCACCATCCAAGCCCATAATTGAAAGACCAAGACGATCAACAGCCAACTACAACAGAAGCTACGCACTCAGCGGACAAGGGCGAAAGGAGGGACGTGATAGCAGGGTGACGGCCGAGTTGAGTTCAATGGACCCGGTCAGGCGGGATGGACGAGACAGAGAGAGTACAGAGGAAGCGGAGGATGGAACGGACGGCGGAGGGAGCAGTGAGTCGGAGAGCAGTGATGGGAGTGATGGTGAGAATGCCGGTGAGAGTGTTAGTGTTGTGCGTAGGTTTCGTGGTAGCAAGTCTTCAGTGTACAATCATCTGCTAGCTAGTCCTGATTGTTGCAATTCGTATTCCGACTCTTCGTTCACTGTATTGTGCCGTGGTCGTCATGGTTATGGACTACAGCTAAAAGTGTTGGAAGCTATCTATCAGCGTCTGTACAAGCCTAATTTGTGTGTACAGAAAGATAGTATAATTGGGTTGAAATTGTTCAAGTAACGTGTCGTGTTTAGTGCGGCCAAGCTTGGCCGTTAATGTTCTAGGTGTAATGTACTGCTGTTATGTGTTATCACGTTGTCTTTCCTTCCTTTCTCCTTTGTTCATTTCTCGCTTTGATTGTTAAAATTCACACTTGTAAATTTCACTGTTGTTGCTCTTAGTGTTCTTTTATAATAGCTATAAAGAGAACAAATTCTGCTGTCATCGCCACACTACAACAAAGTCATGAAGGTTTACCAAAATCGATTTTCTTGCCACAATCATCAGTGGAAAGCCGTGACTGAAGAATAACCATGCCAAATCAATAATATATAATACATTCAATAATGTGACGAGAACAAAACAAAGTGCTCAAAATAGAATGAGGGAAGGTGAGACAATAGAAGTAAAGTGAGAGCTAAGTGCAACAGGGGTGAGGAACTAATTGCAACGCTAGAACTGTGTAGTGAGACAAACAATCATGCTGTGCACCTACGAAAACAATCTTAACGCAACTACATGTTTCTTCTGCTTACAAAGATCAGGCTTATGCAAACGAATACAAACAGCCTCAAGTACTTTCAACTGACTAGCGTACCGTGCACGACAAAGAACAGAAAAACTAAAATCATCATACACCTGCAGACACTTAGGGTGAGACAACAGATGAAGAAAAACGGCAGACTTCTTACGATCACAATCACCATCCGATTCCTCGTCTCCACCAACCGCAACCTCGTCCCCCGTCTCATCTTCCAACTCGTCCTCAGTGTCTCCCTCCGTGTCATTCTCCTCATCACCACCGATCGGTCCCAGGCTCGCTTCACGTTGCTGAACCTCTGTTCGTTGACTCCTCCTTTGATCTTGATGGTAATTTGTTACCAGTGTTGTTGTTGTCATTGTTGTTGTTCCTGTTGTTGCTAAATCTTCTGTTCCCAGTGTCTTCGCCGGTGCTTGACATCCAGTACTGTAATAATTCATTGAATAATTAGCCGTTGATCGTCTAGGTCGTTGATCGTCTAGGTCTCCAGACCGAAGCACATTTTCATTATCCAGAGAACACCTTAAAGCTCGACGTGTTCTAATGAACAACAACGATATTAGAATCACAAGACCAGACAAGGGTCGAGCTACAGTTATTATTAGCACACAAGAGTACAATACAAAAATGGCGGTCATCCTTGAGGACACGAGTAAGTTTGTCCAACTCGGTCCGGTATCTACGACCGAAGCACATTTTCATTATCCAGAGAACACCTTAAAGCTCGACGTGTTCTAATGAACAACAACGATATTAGAATCAGAAGACCAGACAAGGGTCGAGCTACAGTTATTATTAGCACACAAGAGTACAATACAAAAATGGCGGTCATCCTTGAGGACACGAGTAAGTTTGTCCAACTCGGTCCGGTATCTACTCATGACAACACAGTTTGGGTAGAGAAAAAGTTGAATAGTTTTCTCAAGAGACTTAAAGAAAGTAAACAGATATCGGAGGAAGAGTTCTTCAAAATGCGGCCCATTGGTTCCGTCCGACCACGTCTCTATGGGCTCCCAAAAATACATAAAGCGAACTGTCCGTTGCGCCCCATATTATCCATGGTCGCATCACCGCAATATAATATCTCTAAATGGCTGTGTGGTTGGCTTGACATCGTGCAAAAGTTCTATTGCAAACATACAGTTAAAGACACCTTCGAATTCATTGACGTCCTTCGCTCCCACCCAGTTCCGGCCTCCGCGCATATGTGCTCGTTTGATGTTGTGAGTCTATTCACGAACGTTCCGTTAGAAGAGACTATCAATATTTGCCTAGATGTGTTGTACCGAAATGATGAAGTTGATACGCCGTGGATATCGGAGACGGCATTCCGGGAACTGATGTTGCTCGTGACGACTGGTGTGGAGTTTTCCTTCAGTGGCATTATGTATAGGCAGGTTGATGGGGTAGCCATGGGCTCCCCATTAGGTCCAGGATTAGCGAATGTGTTCGTTGGTTACTGCGAGTCACTGATTGCAGAACAGTTGTGGCCAGCATTGTACGTTCGTTTTGTTGATGATTCCTTCACCTGGTTCGATTCTCTTGAAGATAGCCAAATCTTTCTTGGTATTCTAAATGACCTACATCCTTCCATACGCTTTACTTGTGAGCACGAACAAGCGAACAAACTTCCCTTTCTAGACGTCCTTGTGGAAAAGTCTAGTCAGGGAACAGTAACATCTGTGTACAGAAAGCCTACATTCACCGGCCAGTACATAATGTTTGACTCGTATTGTTCGTACCAATACAAGGTGAATTTAGTACGTAACTTGGTGGATCGAGCAAACCGTATTTGCTCCTCTTCCAAACTGGCTGAGGAACTGGACTTCCTAAAGTCAGTTTTTCTAAAGAACGGGTATCCCGACGATCTCTTGAAGGAGCTCATGAGCGAAAGGCTGCATAGAAAGGAAATACGTTTTGGCCCGGACAAATGTCCCACGTATCTTTCTCTCCCTTGGAAAGGTAACCTCTCATTATCCATGAGTCGCGTGGTCCGCAAAATTGTACAACAAACGTACTACGCGGTACATTTTGTACCGGTTTTCACAACTGTACGTGCGTTCACGGTGAGGAAGGATGTCCTACCAACCCAACTCGCATCTAAATTGGTATACCAATTTGAGTGCCGACAATGCGGTAGTCGGTACGTTGGTAGGACTCTTCAACATCTGAACGCACGTATCAAGCAGCACGTCCCACTGCACATGCTAACTGGCTCGGCACGGGCACTGCGACCCAAACGCGGCAGGCCACCTAAGAACCCTCGATCAGAGCCATCGTTAGCACAATTGCCGTCGACGGCAATAGTGCCTCCATTACCCGTACCGAGAGCCGTGGAGATGGATAATGTGCACATTGTCACTAACGTTATAACACAATGCACCATAACAACACAAGAAAGTACACCACAACAACATCCAGCTCAAGACCAAAGTGGACGCTGCGGCGAGGTGATCATGGTGATGCCCCCATCGCCATCTTTGCCGTTGCCTCCCCCAGAACCGCCACCTGCATCTGCCATCGGCAGTGCTGGGGCTGAGTCTGTGGTGTCGCTGGCACGGGCAAATATGGATGAGGTAAGCACTGAACATGAACAAGAAGAAAGAAGGCTGAAGGAAACGGAATTCAACAGAGAAAACAACACGATCAACATTCAAAGACCTAGACGATCAACGGCTAATTATTCAATGAATTATTACAGTACTGGATGTCAAGCACCGGCGAAGACACTGGGAACAGAAGATTTAGCAACAACAGGAACAACAACAATGACAACAACAACAACAACAATGACAACAACAACAATGGTAACAAATTACCATCAAGATCAAAGGAGGAGTCAACGAACAGAGGTTCAGCAACGTGAAGCGAGCCTGGGACCGATCGGTGGTGATGAGGAGAATGACACGGAGGGAGACACTGAGGACGAGTTGGAAGATGAGACGGGGGACGAGGTTGCGGTTGGTGGAGACGAGGAATTGGATGGTGATTGTGATCGTAAGAAGTCTGCCGTTTTTCTTCATCTGTTGTCTCACCCTAAGTGTCTGCAGGTGTATGATGATTTTAGTTTTTCTGTTCTTTGTCGTGCACGGTACGCTAGTCAGTTGAAAGTACTTGAGGCTGTTTGTATTCGTTTGCATAAGCCTGATCTTTGTAAGCAGAAGAAACATGTAGTTGCGTTAAGATTGTTTTCGTAGGTGCACAGCATGATTGTTTGTCTCACTACACAGTTCTAGCGTTGCAATTAGTTCCTCACCCCTGTTGCACTTAGCTCTCACTTTACTTCTATTGTCTCACCTTCCCTCATTCTATTTTGAGCACTTTGTTTTATTCTCGTAACACATTATTGAATGTATATATATTATTGATTTGGCATGGTTATTCTTCAGTCACGGCTTTCCACTGATGATTGTGACAAGAAAATCGATTTTGGTAAACCTTCATGACTTTGTTGTAGTGTGGCGATGACAGCAGAATTTGTTCTCTTTATTATTATTATTATTCTCGTACCCGTCCCGAAAGGGACTCACGACGGCAGAATTAACCGTGAGCATGTGTGTGTGAGAGTGGGAGAACGAAATGAAAAAGAAAAGAAGAGTCTTGTAATAAAGGTCAAATTTAAGAAGAGCAGTACTAGACTAAATGGCTGAGCAGATGTTACTCCATTGTTTTCTGTCGCGGGCATAGGTGCCGAGATCACGAAGGCAGCTGGGCTTAAAAATGCAGATAGGTGTGAGGCGGAAGTCTCGCTGGAGACTTGTGGTGAGGCAAGAGCGGGGTGCACTTATTCGAAAGGGCTGACTGGTAGCATATGTACAGAAAGCAGTGAGAGCAACATTTGCAGGGATGTCACTTGGCTGGCGTAATATATGTCCTAATAGCTTCCACCTGTCCCGCTTGGCCATTTCAGATACAGAGCACTGGCCAGTAACAGCATATATATCTGCATTCGAGATGACATCTGGGTAGGTTATTCCAAGGGTACACCGCAGCTGTTTCCTATGAAACACATCTAGGCGCTTTTCTTGTGCACGGGACAGGCCATGGCAAGCAAGGTTGTAGGTCAAGATTGGTAGAACGAAAGTGTTGTATAAACGAATTTTGATGGGTGTAGAAAGCAGGTTGTGTTTGAACCATAACTTCAGAGTGTCTCCAAATGCTCTTGCGGCCAAGCCAATACGGCGCGTTACGTCCTCCCCGGAGCCGTATAGCGAGCCGAGTGTCTTCACCTGTCGCCAAGCTTCTTTACCACGAGTTGTGCCGACCTTTCTAGATGTTGTAGAGGTGGCATCTCCCAAAGTGGGTTCCAGGTAAATACGGATCCACTCAGTCTTACTGGTATTGACGGTAAGACCCCATTCGGAGAAGACGCCTGCGATGACGGGTAGGGCGCTGGTAAGGAATGATTTTGATGTGGAGATGAAGTCTACGTCATCGGCGTAAGCTGTTTCTTCAGGTAGAATGTTGTCTGCTGATGGTCGGGCTGGCAGTCGGTCACGTACCATTCGTAGGGCTGCTTCCAAATAAACCGTGAACAGTACCGGTGACAAACCATCGCCCTGGGGGACCCCCCCGAGCTGTCTCAAAAGGTGCGGACTGTGCTTCGTTCACGCGAACTGTCAGCGCCGTGCCAGATAGCAGGTACCTAACCAGTCGTAAACCGTCCGCGTCTCCAATTTTCTCTTGCTCCATGACATCAAGCAGCTTTGTGCGGTTTATTGTGTCAAAAGCCTTGCTCAGGTCCAGCCCTAGCACGTAGATAGTAGTGTTGAAGCGTTCAACAATTGATGCCAGGATCCGTTTGCAAAACACAATGTCTGCGGTTGATCTGTTTTGACGGAACCCGGCTTGCGATGGAGATATATATCGCTCTACGTCAGCTCTGATCCGGCTAAGTGTGATGAGGGACAAGATTTTTCTGGCAGTAGTCAGCAATGTTATCGGACGCAAATTGTTCATGGGGCCTTTTGGTTTACCTGGCTTATGCAGAGCGATTAGTACACCATCTCCAAGGGACGCTTGGCTGTGCTGAGTGAATACATCGTTGAAAATGCTGCTTAGGCATTCTGCAAGTGCAGGGCCTCCGTATTTGACCAGCTCGGCCGGTATGTCATCAGGCCCGCAGGAGCGTTGGTTCTTTAGACGACTCATTGCGCTCGCTACCTCTGCTGTGGAAATCGGTTTATCGAGGGGTTTCGGTGTTCCTGTGAATGGCGTAACCGCTGGCTCTGCAGCAGTAGGAGAGAATTTCCCAGTGTAATGCTCAGCTATTCTATCCGCTTGCTCTCCTGGCCCAAGGACAGCCTTGCCGTTGTTGTCTACAATGGTTAAATCTCGTGGGCACTTTGGTTTCAGCAGTTGTATCGCTGCAAACATCATTGGCCCGTTCTTGAGCGACTCCACTTCTCTGATGCGGCTCTCAAGATGCTGTAACGCCAGCTGTCGAGACAGGATTCGGATTTCCTTCTGCACTCTGTTACGCTGCACTCGCAGCTCATTTCTTCCATTCATGTTTGGTGTGCTATTAAGATCCATACGCAGCTTCCTCTGCAATTCTGAGAGTTTGTCTACCTCATCCGTAGCGTAGGGTAGCTTGCTTCTGCTCGGTGTGTATCCGACTACTCCAGTTGCCACCTTGCGAATGGATGAGCATGTTGCCGTGAGTCTTGCGCTTGCTTCTGCCACATTGAGGAGTTGAGGTGCCGCTTCTTCCATTTTCGTTTGGTATAATTTCTGCATTTTCTTGTCATTGACCAGTCTCATGGTGTTGAACTTGCGTTTGCGGATTGTTTTGCCTCGGTTCCACACAGGGTGAAGAGCTTTAAATTTTACACGGGCCATAACTAGGCGATGGTCAGAAAAGGTTCTTGTGCCAGCGTATGACCTGGCGTCCTGCAGCACAGCTCTTTGTCTCGAGTTACATAGTATGAAGTCGATCTGATTGAAGATCCTTTTACCGGCTGGGCTCTTGCCTTCCCAGGTGGTTAGATGTCTGCTTGGGTGTTGGAAGCACGTATTGCTCATTAGAAGATCGTTCATTTGCGCAAATTCAATGAGAGCGTCTCCATTGGCATTCCGCTTGCCTTTACTGTATTTTCCCAGGCACTCTTCATAACATCGCTTACGGCCCACTTTGGAATTGAAGTCTCCCAGCACCAGTATAGCTGAGCTGCCCCGGACGTCGTGTAATACTTTCGTCAACTGGTCATAAAACTTATCGAGGACTTCTGGTTTTCGCTCCGATACAGCTGACGTGGGACCGTACGCGTTCACCAAGCTCAGCAAAAACGTCCGTTTTCCACCGCTGCAAGGTAACTTGAATTGCAGTACGGCCAGCCGCTCGCAGTCCGCCGGTGTCCAGGAGCGGTACAGGAACGGGCTCAGGCGGGGGGCTACCAAGAAGCCCAAGCCGTACGCAGGAGTTTCTGGCTTGAACGTCAATAGTCGATATCCTTCAAGCGTTGCCGTTACGTTGTCTTGTATCTTGGTTTCTTGTAGAGCGACGACGTCCGCGGAGTAGGTCCTTGCATCCGCCACCAGGTCGCGTTTCTTCGCGTCCATAGCAAGTCCACGTACGCTGAAAGTCGCCACTCGCCATTCCGTTGTCAAACAATTACTATCACAATTATCATTGATGGTCGGAACCATGGAAGACGAAAATAAATAAACGTTGAATGAATGAAAGAATGAATGCGTCGATAATGCCGATAGACTAAGTTGGTGCTATTCCTAGCTTACCAGAGAGGCAAAGAAAGGAACACTCTAGGCAGTCAACCCAGAGTCCACGCTACCTGACGAGCCAGGAGCTCAAAAATGAGCAACCGGCCGCCAGGAGCACACCATCTAAAAGTTCTCTTTTAATATAGCTAGGGGTGAAACAATTATACCGAATATTCGAATACTCGTTTGGATTTTTCAAATATAATCGTACTCGGAATAAATCAGAGTACTCGCTCATACATGGTACATGCATTTGCCACAGAAGTCTGCATTTCAGAGCAGCAGTCAGCAGATATTGATGTGCAGACCGTGTGGTGAACACTTGTACACGAGTAGAGAGAGCCCAAATGACCCACCAACCAATACACCCGAGAAAAGGACTGCCAATCGGTTCAATCAGGGTTGTATCATGTGATTTTTAAGGCCCTTGGTGCGCGATTTTTAGGATATCAAGAATACTCGAATACTCGAATATTCGATCGGAGAAAATCAGAGTACTCGAACTCGGGTTCTCAGTGCCAACTTTCACCCCTAAATATAGCTATTATAAAATTGTTGTCTCCGCGTCGATTATTTAGTGTTATTTCTCTAACTATTACTTAGATTTTCTATAATAGTTCAATTTTTGTTTAGGCCTTTAGTACAACGACGATTCCTGATGAGTGTTGTACGAAAACTTGTTTGAATCCATATTTTTTTCCCTACACCATTTCTTCATAGTTTCATCGTTTTATTGCACATCGTCTCCACCGTTTTTACATTGCATGAATAAAGTACACAAATGTCGGTTCAGCTAGTTTTATTGATTGCGGTTATCAAAAAAAATAAAATAAAAAAAGGCCAAAGGCCTTCTTACCGGATACCCTATTATGTTTTTGTATGGATGAGCGGAAGTCTGATAGTGTTGAGGAAATACAAACAGAAGCAGGGAGTGAATTCTAGCGATCTAATCTGCACCTATCTGCACCTGCATCCTGCACCTGCACCTGAATGCATCTGCACCTAAGAAACTCAATGCGTACAAGCAAGAGTGCTCTTGGTACAAGCCATAGCGGTTATATATTACTATTACTAGTATTAGCCGGGGGAAGAACAAGATACAGAGTAACCTGTGAGCGGGTGCATGGTGCTGTGTGTGTGGCATTGACTCTAGTCTCAAAACAGTCGGTTAGCATCGGGCTACACATCTTATGTAATGATCTATAAATATGTACAAAAAATTAATTGAATCGCAAACGTAAGGAGATAGAACCTAGGTGGTGCCTGGCTAGAATAGCAGAAATATCGCAGAATCTAGGATAACCCAAAACAGTTCTAACTGCACGGTTGCTGAGGCAAGTCAAGCAATCGTGTTGCCCAGCCTGTAGACTGTGAGAAAACGCACTGGAGCTGTACTCTAGCTGAGCTTGTGTGAACGAGCAGTGTCGATCTAATGGTTCACGATTGAGTTGATCAGACATCTGTTTCTCGCTTCTGTAACCTTGTATTGGCACATTTAGGGTACCCTGTAAGAAGGCCTTAGGCCTGTGGGGATTGCCCTATCAAAAATGTAATAATAATAACGAGAGAGCTTGGAAGCTCAGGGCCCTACGCTATGCTTTTATGCCTTTTTGCCTAGCTCATCGTACATGTTATAAGAACTGATGGAAATGTCTTTTTCCGTTGATTGGCCACATCACTGTATTGCAAAAACGTTTCAATCGGTTTCAATATTATGAGTTAGGCAAAAGTATTTGCAGAATTTATTGCGGATTGTTATTTCTCTAATAATCATCTACTTTTGGTTTGTTCCTTCTTTTCTTTTTATCTCCTTATACTGTAAATCAACAAATTTTGGCCGATGAGAAATAGAAACCTCTCTATTAGAGAGGTTAAGATGCACGTTATTTCAGACGTGACGCGCAATTTCACGTCAAATTTGAAACCGATCGGTATTTTTGCTCTCTCATGCATCCATTGCTCAATCATGCATCATTTGCCTATATGACAAACTTTGGCCTGCGATTTACTTTGGCCGGTTGATATCAAGCGGCGAAATCAGCGAAATTAAATCGCCAGCGAAAATTAGTTTATTTTAATACAGTAATCGGATTTTCTGGCCTTTTTGTAGTAATACATGTACATTGACCTGTTGAGCCAATGACTTCGCCGAATGCTTGGTTGCCTGTGGAGCACATTACATAACTTTACAGTCTCCTAAAATACGTATCCTGTCCGACGGCAAAAGAGGCTGCGGATTTAGTTTTTCTGCGCGTCGACGGGATGTCTGCGACGCGAAAGTTCAGCTCGCGTTATTTGGCTCGCACGTCGAAAAATTAACGCGAGTGACCTGCTGCTCACGTCGAAATTTGGACATTACATAACTTTACAGTCTCCTATAATACGTATCCTGTCCGACGGCAAAAGAGGGTGCAGATTGAGTTTTTCGGCACGTCGACGGGATGTCTGTCCTGACGTTTACTGGGACCGGCGCTGACTCTGCCGATCACGAGCGGTCTGGACTCGACGGGATGTCTGTCCTGACGTTTCCTGGGACCGGCTTAGACTCTGCCGATCACGGGCGTTCTGGACTCAACAGGGATGTCTGTCCTGACGTTGCCTGGGACCGGCGGACTCTGCCGATCACGGGTGTTCTGGAGTGGACGGGATCTCTCTTCCGAAGTTTCCTGTGACCGGCGCTGAATCGCTCGTTCACGCTTATTTTGGAGACGACGGGATCTTTCTTCCAAAGTATGTTTATGCTGACGCATCCTATCACCTATTCGGCGTCTATTCTAATTTAATTTCCTCCTCGTCTCCCTATTTCTTTCCAAATCTCCCTCTACATCAGGGAGTCGTATACATAATACGACGAATATTGGTACGGTACGGGACAGATACATGAGCCCGCAAATATTGTGGACAGCTGTTATGTACAATCCTGTAGAGCCTTTGTAGTCACAGATACGGGACAGATACGGGACAGATACGGGATAGCTCCAGCCGTGACACAAACAAACAAACAAACAAACAAACAAACACCAAATTAAAGCTGTGTGGACCCTGGCTAGCGCCAGACGTTACTGAAGTAACGTCTTCTGCATAGCTACGGGAATAATTTTATAATAGCAATAAAGAGAACAAATTCTGCAGTCATCGCCACACTACAACGAAGTCATGAAAGTTTACCAGAATTAATTTTCTTGTCACATTCATCAGTGGAAAGTCGTGACTGAAGAGTAACCATGCTGAACAATGATTAAATAATATTATACATTCAATGATGTGTTACGAGAACAAAATACAGTGCCAAAATAGAATGAGGGAAGGTGAGACAATAGAAGTAAAGTGAGAGCTAAGTGCAACGGCGGGTGAGAAACTAATAATTATAACGCTAAAACTGTGTAGTGAGACAAACAATCATGCTGTGCACCTACGAAAACAATTTTAACGCAACTACATGTTTTTTCTGCTTACAAAGATCAGGCTTGTGCAAACGAATACAAACAGCCTCAAGTACTTTCAACTGACTAGCATACCGTGCACGACAAAGAACAGAAAACTAAAATCATCATACACCTGCAGACACTTAGGGTGAGACAACAAGTGAAGAAAAACGGCAGACTTCTTACGATCACAATCACCATCTGATTCCTCGTCTCCAACAACCGCAACCTCGTCCTCCGTCTCATCTCCCAACTCGTCCTCTGTGTCGTCCTCCGTGTCATTCTCCTCATCAACACCGATCGGTCCCAGGCTCGCTTCATGTTGTTTAACCTCTGTTCGTTGACTCCTCCTTTGATCTTGATGGTAAATTGTTACCATTGTTGTTGTTGTTGTTGTTGTTGTTGTTTCAAATCTTTATTCTCACGATAGCCAGTGGCCAATAAGAGATATTGTTGTTGTTGTTGTTGTTGTTGTTCCTGTTGTTGTTAAATATTATTGTGTTCCCAGTGTCCTCGCCGGTGCTTGACCTCCAGTACTGTAATAATTCATTGAATAATTAGCCGTTGATCGTCTAGGTCTTTGAATGTTGATTGTGCTACTTTCTTTGTTGAATTCCGTTCCCTTCAGCCTTCTTTCTCGTTGTTCACGTTCAGTGCTTGCCTCATCCATATAGGCACGTGCCACCGACACCACAGACTCAGCCCCAGCACTGCCGATGATAGATGTAGGTGGCGGTTCTGGGGGAGGCAACGGCAAAGACGGCGATGAGGGCATCACCTCATCACAGTGTCCACTTTGGTCTCGAGCTGAATGTTGTTGTGGTGTGTTATCTTGTGTTGTTATGGTGCATTGTGTTGTGGTGACAATATGCCCATTATTATTAGGACTTCGGCATAGAGGCAGCCATTCATGCCATGCACCAAGTCTACACCCAAGAGGAAACGGAGGGCGTCATTATGGCGGACACGGCAAATGCGTTCAATAACCTGAACCGCAATGTGGCCATCCGAAACATTCGCCACCAATGCCCCTCTCTTGCAGCAGTTGTAATCAATTCGTACCTGCGGCCCAGCAACTCAGTGTATGTGGCAGGGGAGTGTATTCTGTCCCAAGAAGGCACAACCCAGGGGGACCCCCTGGCGATGCCTTTCTATGCCCTCGGCATCCTCCCTCTTGTGAGAGCAGTGGCAACCCCGGACACCTGCCAGCTATGGTACGCGGACGATTCATCTGCAGGTTGTCGTCTTGTAGCAATTCGATCGTGGTGGGGCAAGCTGCAGGCTGAAGGTCCGTCCTACGGATATCACCTCAATGCCCGGAAGTCTGTGCTTGTTGCCAAGCCACATGCCTACGACGACGCTGTGCGCCTCTTTGCTGATACTGCCATCCAAGTAACATCTGACGGCAACCGCCACCTGGGTTCCGCTATAGGCACGCCCGACTACATCCACGGGTACATCCAGGAGAAGGCCAACGAATGGTGGAAGCAGAGTTGAGACACTCTCATCTTTCGCTCGTACCCAGCCCCAGGCAGCGTACACTGCTTTTGTTCATGCTCTCTCATGCCGCTGGACATTCTTGTGTCGCGTTCTGCAAGATGCGTCCAGTGGTCTTGATCAGTTGGAACACGCCATTGTTACCAAGCTGCTGCCAGCCCTGACTGGAGAAGAGGTCAGTCTGGAGCTGCGACGGCTGTTTGCTTTCTATTGCCTGGATGGTGCATGGCCTGGGCATCGTCAATCCAACATCTCTGACAACCCAATACGCCTCATCCCGCGCGATCACAGCGGCGCTCACCACCAACATCCTCGACCAAGACTTCAGTGTGACGGAAGCTCTTGCCAGCGTTGCCTCGGCCAAAAGGTCACAGCGTGTAGATCACCGCCAGAAAGCAAAGACCGACATTCGTGGCTTCACTGCCGACGCATCGCCCACTTTGCAGCACACGATTCAATTGGCAAGTGAACCTGGCGCCTCCAGCTGGCTCACTTGTCGTCCGCTATCCCGTCATGGATTTGTGCTATCCAAAAGCGGGTTCTGTGATGGTTTGGCACTGCGTTATGGCTGGCAGCCTTCTCGCTTACCGTCAACCTGTACCTGTGGAGCCAGTTTCACAGTGGCCCATGCCCCGACATGCTGCACTGGAGGTTTCCCGTCACTTCGACACAATGAGGTGCGGGACATAACTTCCTCGCTATTAAAACGCGTCGCGAATAGTGTCGCCATCGAGCCACACTTGCAACCGCTATCTGGTGAGCAGCTCCACTACAAGACTGCCTCCACAGAAGACCAGGTTCGACTTGATGTTGCGGCGAGTGGTGTTTGGGGGGGGTCGATTTAAGAGAGTCTTTCTCGATATCCGAGTTTTCAACCCCTTTGCTCCCTCAAATCGATCCTCTTCCATCACCGCTTGCTACCAGCGTCATGAACGTGAAAACCGAGGCGATACGAACAGCGTGTCAAGATCGAGCGCGGAACCTTCATCCCTGTGGTTTTCGCAGCAACCGGTGGTACTGGTCGAGCTGCTGCCGCTCTCCTCAAGAGATAAGCTGCAATGGTCTCTGACAAATGTGGTGAGCCATGCATGCTCTGCAGTGATGGTATGGATCCACTGCAGGTTCAGCTTTGCCCTTCTTCGTGCCAGTGTGGTGCACGACGGCTGTATTCGCACCCGGACTGGTGGCTGAGTCATCCGCTCGACTCGCTGTCTCGGAAGCTGCCATACAGCACTAGACATTAACTTTATGCTCTCTTGTTTATGACTCGTCAGCATTGCTTTATCTGGTATGGTGCAATTTGGGCGTCTGTTAACTAATCGTTTAGAAACTATATGAGAGTAATTGTGGAGCGGTCCTGAGCAATATTCCGAAAACTATTCTCAAAAAGGTCCAGCCAAATTTGAAATATTTCAAAAACCCTACGCGTCTATAGTTTTGAAATGGACTGTAGTATAGAGGATGCACGTGACGAAGTCCGTGGCGTTCGACGGACCAGCTACGAAGATGGGCTCATTCGAAAGTTTGCACAAATGTAGGCACTTCAAGTTTTTCTGAGTACCAGGGACTCAGGGCAAGGAGTCGTAAAATATTTTACGGCGCCCTGCTGAGTACAGAAGTCTACTGCATGCAGTGCCAGGCCTGCAGGCGCGGCATGCACGTGCTCAGTGTACGACGGCAAGACCCTTAAAGGGGAAGTTAAGGCAAAAATTAAAATTTCACCAGTTGTAGTCTTCGGGGTGCTGAGTCGAATGGTCTTGGTCCGAGGAAGCTGAGACGCTCCCTTCCTACTTGAATCCCAATCGAACTCGCGCATTTCCACCGAAACTGGGTGACTGCGCCCTACTAGATGGGGATTTGTATGCAAAATGTCACTAAAAGCGCCATTTCGTTCTTATAAAAGCACGGCTGACCGCGATTGGCCCATATGTTGTAGTCTTTTGGACGCTAAGTTGACTGGTTTTGGTCCGAAAAGGCTGCAATGCAGCGTTCCTCCTTTAATCCCAATCGAACATGGTTGAAGAAGCGGTCACGTGGTCCTGGGTGCCCAAATCACCTGGTCACCACGCCAGCAGGTGACAACTTTCACACCAAGGTTCAACTCGAGTGACAGGACTGCACCCAAAAAAGGTCAATTTGGGCGTCTGTTAACTAATCATTTAGAAACTATATGAGAGTAATTGTGGAGCGGTCCTGAGCAATATTCCGAAAACTATTCTAAAAAAAAATCACCTGGTCACCACGCCAGCAGGTGACAACTTTCACACCAAGGTTCAACTCGAGTGACAGGACTGCACCCAAAAAAGGTCAAAACAGGCTAGTAAGTTGTACCCTGCAGGCACGGTGACCAGGTGACTGGTGTACGCAGGAGCACGTGACCGCTTCTTCAACCATGTTCGATTGGGAATAAAGGAGGAACGCCGCATCGCAGCCTTTTCGGACCAAAACCAGTCGACTCAGCGTCCAAAAGACTACAACATATGGGCCAATCGCGGTCATCCGTGCTTTTATAAGAACGAAATGGCGCTTTTAGTGACATTTTGCATACAAATCCCCATCTAGTAGGGCGCAGTCACCCAGTTTCGGTGGAAGTGCGCGAGTTCGATTGGGATTCAAGTAGGAAGGGAGCGTCTCAGCTTCCTCGGACCACGACCATTCGACTCAGCACCCCGAAGACTACAACTGGTGAAATTTTAATTTTTCCCTTAACTTCCCCTTTAAGCCCGATTCACAACAGGGAGTAGTACAATACCGGGAGGTGACACGGGCACACATTCAGGCGGGCGAGCTTTGCCTCAGGTCACTTTTCTGTGGAGCGCTGTGTCCCGGGAAACGTCACGAACTGTCGTACTTCGCGTACCATTTATCGTAGCATTTCGTAGCATTTTTCAAAACAATTCATAGAACGACTTGAAGAGAGTGGCAGAATGCTGTCAAGAAGTTTTGTTCAAGTCTATACAAATAAATAAGTTTCAAAATTTTCGGAATGAGTTTTCCAAAGAGTTACATTAGCTAACACGTTGAGATGAAGTAGAATGGTAGACAAATAGGTATAGTTTCGAAATATCCCAACTTGGTGAGGTGTCCGAGTGGGTCCAAATGAGAAATTCAGGTTCGTGTTACACCATGTCAAGATGAGAAAATTCCATCACGTTACTTACCTAGGATAGCGTCCTCCATATTCGTCCCTTCCATCCATTTTGGGAAGTCGAGACTTGGCAGCAGTGTGGACGATGTACCAGAGTAGCTCCCAAAAAAGGCTCGAGCTGAAAAGAACAAGTGGCAGCTTGTCACGAAGGGATACGTCTGCACGTTGATCTGGTCTTCTCGTCACTATTTGAAGGTTTCTCAACGCTGTCAAAAGAGCAAAAATTTGAATTTTCGCGCGGTTTGTATTTTTTTTGTGAGGCAAAGCTCGTAATCCCGGATGTGTGCCCGTGTCATGACGTCACCTCCCGGTATTGTACTACAGTCGTCCCTCTCTAATCCGGCACTTGTTAATCCGGAACCCTTGCCAACCGGCGCACTTTCTGATGAAACCGATTTTTTTCGTTCAATTCCTACATCGTAATCCGGCACTTGAATTCCGCCTCCGGCAGTGACTTTTTGAAACGAATCGCTCAAACTGCACGTAGTTTGATTTCATAATCCGGCAGTCGTAAATCGCGTTCAGTTATCGATCGAATTCAGTTGACAACTGTACTCGACCTCGCGCGGGAGAGTTCAGTTCGGTTGGTTGTTAGGACTTTTCCGAACCCGAACTCAATTTATACAAAGAGAAAGACCAAGGAACTACAAGTTACGCTATACTGTCCACTAACACCACCAGTTACAAAACAATCAGCGACGATGCACGACACTGACCGACGGTACTGACGTTCTACAACTAACTGGCTAACAGCTCTAGCACATCTTGGATGCGCACTCCAACAGCCTTCCAACTCTGGCACAAGCATCCCGCGCACTTGCTGATGCAATTGTTTGCTTCGAACTGGAAGACATCCGTCGTTCGACCTGCATGATGTCGACTGCTTGCGTGGCCTTCTCAAGAGGGTCAATGTTGTCCAGGAGACAACTGCTAAGCAGTCAACCATACTTTCTTATTTTAGCAAGGAGTAGTGTCTTGCCAATTTTCAAGCCTGTGTGTGTGTGTGTGCGTGTGTGTGCAAGAGTACAGTCATGTGAACATGTTCTCTGTTTTACTTTATCACTTCGTCACTGTGTATATTCCTGGAGAACAGTTGAAAATATAAAGTTGTGCATCAAATACTTGGATCGACACGGAAAAACCCTGCGTTTTGACGTATGACACATGCATGCAATTGGGTAGGGCCGGGTCAGAGGGCAGGATTTCTTAATCCAGCACCCTCGTTAATCCAGCAGAAAACGCCGTAGCAAAAGGTGCCGGATTAGAGAGGGACGACTGTACTCCCTGATTCACAATACAAGTAGACTCCCTCTAATTCGAATACGGTATAATTCGAACCTTCCGTGTAATTCGAACTTTTTCGTCGTACCAATCTTCTGCAAGTCACTTCAAGTCAAAATCGAATGCATAATAATTATTCCAAGTACGAAAGGTGCGCCGGTTGGATAATTCGAACCCAGTCTTCGTACAGAAGAGCAGTTTACAGTACATTGGCTATGCTCTTTGAACGCTTATTTCGAAGTAAGATTCAGTTGCTATCCTTGTAATTCGAAGTTCATTCTTTTCTCCTTCTCTAGCCAAGAGTAGCTCAAAAATCGATCGATGGTCCGCTGCAGGATCGACTATAGCGTTCAAGAAACCCACCTTCTCTCGAAATTTGGTTCAAGCCCGTGCAAGGCAAATTGCAAAGGTTTGATTGAAGACGACTTCTTCCAGGTGGCTGACTCTCTTCGCGGATCTCGATGGCCTTTCTTGCCGCGCCAGCTCGTGCGCGGAGATGTTGGCGCACAACAACACTATGGTCGTAAATATTGTCTATGCCTATGCTTCGCTTCCGTTCTTCAGAACGACGTGCTGCTGTCCGACAGCCTTTCATGACGCGGATTAGGCAGCACAGTTCTTTTCCGTTGAAATTGTTTCAGGAAAGCTGCAGTGACTGACAAACTTCTTCACTAGAAGTAGAAGATGAAGATAATAATGTCAAATGATTTTGTGTCGATCCAGTGTTTTGATGATCTGTTGTACATGACCGGTACGACCACCTAACTTGTTTTGCGGCACGCTAAGTTATACTCCCTCGAATCTCGTCTCAACTTGAGGCTTTTTATTTTTGTTTTCCGCTGTATTCATCAGCTTACAAGTCCTCTTCTTTCCTCAATGTTCACCCTCCAGTCGGCTGCTACTTGCACCGAGAGGCGCACTAGAGGGCAATCATTCTCTTCACTTTCTTTGCCCGCTGCTACCACTAGATATGGCATGTTCTCCATTTCTTTCCTTGGCGCTGATAGGTGGAATTCTCTGCCTGTCTCGTGTCGTCAGGTTGAGCATCTATCCGTTTTTGTTTCGCTCTGTAAAGAGCACTTAGGGTTCCCTGTAACAAGACGGCAACGTCTGTAGGGCCTTCCCTATCAAAATAATAAATTCTACTACTACTACTACTACTACCTATCTTTCGTTGATGCTAATCAGGGAGTCGTCAAATACCGGGAGTGGAAACGAGATGCGCGAGCGTGATCCATGCTCGCCTCGCGCTGGATCATGGAGCACGCCGATTTTTTTCAAATAATCTTTTTTGTGCCACATTCACCAATTCCGCGGGATTTTCAAAATGTCAAAATTTATTTTGGTTCTTCCTGCAAGCGGAGCAGTTTAGACGTCTCCATACATAAACCTCGTCAGATTTCCGCTTCCCTTTTGTAGCACTCTTCGTCGTGGATTCGTCGGCAGTGCATGGTCATGCTGGACAGGGAGATATCGGTAGCCATTTTACGGCTGATGTTTTAGGAACTTGGGCGAGAGGTGAGTAAAACCAAGCTTTATCGAGTGAATACTTCTATCACTGAATAGCTTTGTTTTGGTTTGTTACACATGCATGCTGCATGTACGGAGCATTCGATTTATCAACCTGCAGTCAAGTACAGACCCAGGGAAGCTTCTCTTTTACTTGCCCAATGATCGTGCATAAAATTTTATGTGAAACTCGTAAAAAGAAATGCAATGGTAGATTTAAGAAACTATGTGATGGTCAGGAATCAGGATACACATGGCATTCTCTACCTGAATGAATACTTGTGACAATCTTAATATAGAATTACTGCGCTGTTTTCCGTGTGCGTTTTGTCCAGACCTGGAGACCACATCAGCTGTGTTTTCAAGTTTAATTTGCGGTACAGTAGTGGCAAGAAAGCCGTCCATCATGCCAGCATCATCCGCAGCAGCAACAGCAGCAGCACCCCAGCCCACCGCCATAGTCAACTGCACTGCAGAGACACCTAAAAGATACCATTGTGGTTGGTGTGTTGTTGCGGTGAGAAGAGAACTGGAAGCTAGCAGAAAGCCTGAGTTAACTAGCCTCAAGCCGGTGTTGGCGACTTTCGGCCATGAAATTCTGGCCAACATGTCTCCGAATCTACCAAACTTTGAAAAGATAATTGAATCTGAGACACATGAGCATCCACCGTGTGTGTGCATGCACAGTGTGGGCATGTCAGTATGTGTGTGTGTGTGCTGCCAAAGATGGCTCTCTCGTCGTGCCGATTGAATATGGTCCCTGACCTCTTGGCAGACTGCCGACTTTCTGCCGTCGCTTTCATGTTGTCGGCCCCGCAAGGGGACAGGTGACTGTAATGGCAGTGTTTACCAGGACCAGGTGTGTGTGTGTGTATGTGTGTGAATGTGCGTGCATGCGCAGTTCGTGCATGCCGTGTGTGTGCATGTGCAGTTTGTGCATGCCAGTGAGTGGGTGCGTGCATGTACGCATGCGTAACTGCTGACACCCAAAGTTGGCAAAGAGAAGCGAGACAGAAAGAGAGAGGGATTTAGAACAGTTTAATTCGGTGTGCATTGTCAATTCTGTGATACTCGCCACAATCGGCCAAATCTGTAATTGGATTCTCAGTGTTGGTGGTGCATATACGTTGTCATGCTTCCTCTTGACATGAGACATACTGAAAGCGGTGATGTTCTCTTACACTGAAGAAGAAAATAAGAGAAATTCCTTGACTTTATAATAATGTGGTCGTCATTAAAAAACAATAATGTTTTAGAAACAAAGGGTCCCTCAAAAAGTCAGTGGCATATCATCTTACACCGAGAAAATTCACAGGTAGCACCTATATGGAAAGAACAATGGTTACGAGAAGTTTTTTCGTGGGTCGAACCAAGTGGCTTTGATTACTGAGGCTGAGCTATTTTCCTCGATAAATTACATAAAAAGTCACGTCACTATCCGCGCGTGAATCGGGCCTCCAGTCATACA
The DNA here is from genome assembly GCF_964019385.1 of Sycon ciliatum. NCBI lineage: Eukaryota > Metazoa > Porifera > Calcarea > Leucosolenida > Sycettidae > Sycon > Sycon ciliatum. Next base: position 23,734,211 of record NC_088654.1, read on the forward strand.
TCGCAACACTGCGATAACGCCTACCGATAAATTAGGTGTCCTCCTACTAGTAAACGAGCAGACCACTGCAAATATCTCTGTATACACGTTCTGATGGACGCTTTCTCCCAAAAAATACTCAAGGCTACATTTGACGACGCTGAGGTACTCAAGGCACTGCAAAAATTTTGCGCGAGGCGAGCATGGATAATCAAGATTAACGGCGTTTCCACTCCCGGTATTTGACGACTCCCTGATGCTAATAAAAAATAATGTGCAAAAAATATTCAGCATGCGATTTCAAGGATTTTGACATACATATCAGTGCATGGGGCTGCATTTAGAAGTTCCGGATAATTAGAAGTTAGGGCTTGGCAATTTGAGGTTCGAATTAAAGGGAGTCTACCTGTACAACTTTCTGCGACGCGCGATTTGCGACAGTTGCGACAAGAAAATGCCTGTCGCAAGCTGTCGCAGAAGTTGAAGAAAGTTCAACTTTTGCGACATACACAAATGGAGTACAGTTTCGACCCTGGGTGCACTTGCAGTGCACGTGCATAGTACTACTTGTGCATGAGGATGTCGCAAACATGAAGAATATTGTGAACCGTGTGTCGCTGTCGCAGCTCGTCGCATGTGTCGCATGTTGTATTGTGAATCGGCCTTTACCCTCTTGACGACAATAAACAGGTGCCACAAAATGCACTACGTGGCACTACACTGAGCTGTAGGGTGATTGCAAAGAAAAAGATTTTCGTTGTTCAGCCCTTTTTCCGTGGAAAGTTCTTACAACTTCCGTTGCTCCAGGCCATAGTGGCCAAATCTTACGAATTTTCGTGTAGCGCATCCTTTCTAGTGTTTCCACTTGAACTGCCATCTAGCCTCGACATGCACCGGGCAATAATCTTTCCAGTCAGCAAACACAGAAAAACACAATACTGGCTTTCTACAATCTTGTTTCACTGCGGAAGAATCAGATGGACATTCAAACTAAAGCTCGAGTCTTGAAATCGGTACAGTTGGAAGAAAATAATTTATTCGTACACCCAAGACTTCTGGGTGGAGGTCCAGTTGACAAGCTCTTCCTTCTTGAACCACAGGTCAATCTCCTTGTTGGCGCTCTCGACGGAGTCGCTGCCGTGGCAGATGTTGCTGCACACCAGAGAAAGTCAAATGAACACAAACATGATGTTACAAGTGCCTGAAGTGAACCAAAGACCAGTTAGCTAACCAGGAGAGGCAAACACGGAATCTCCGACGGCAGTCAACACAGCCAGCTCCAATGATACAGTCAACTTAAAAACACCTGGCCTGGCTGAGATACACCAAGCTACGAAACAAGAGACACCCTATGCCAAGCAATGTGCCACTGTATGCAAGTTCAGTACAAAAGTAGCCTTCCCAGGCGATGGTACAATACCCACACACCCACATCTGCTACGAAGAATACATAAACCAGGGTGTGTAAGTCCACATATGGTGCAAGACAGCGTAATTCCGCCGTTTACTTCTTCATACAGCTAAGAGAGGAGCATGCAACTGTGTTCTTTTCTATGGGTCAGATGCACGGTGCGCTGCCTCCATTCATAAAGCGACACCCGTACACTGCGGAAAAGAACACACTTCCTCACGTGGCTTGAAACCAACTACCAGGTGGAACAGAGTTCATGCACTCCAAATTTAGAGAGATGTCATCGGTACTTGAATGAATCAAGCCAAAACAGGTGTGCTGGTACGAGAACTTGGGGGCTTGAGAGAGTAAGAGTACAAGGAATGATGTGAGCCAGCTTGGTAATGAAAGCAGTGCACTGCACTCTGATACACAAGCACAGTTGCACACTCTTGGCCATGGACTCTTGACACTGTCAAGTCTACTTGAACGTGCTTATAATTAAGCCATGTATGCTATTTCACAACACTGTACAGGCAGAAATTTTAGTCTGTCAATAATGTCGTCCACCTCAAAGAAAAGGAGTGGGTCCGGTTGAAAATTGCGTCCATGGACCATGAGTGTATTGAAAAACTGGCCAAATCGACATTACTCCGGCACTCTATTCAGTCCAAAAACTCCTTGGACGAAATTAATTTCTAGACGAATATCTCTGCTTATACAGTACTGGAACTATTATGGGTTCAGTGGGCCAGGGAGTTTGACTAAAAGTAAGACGGAGAGGCGAATATGGAAAGGCAGCATTGTCCAAGTGTAGATTCACAGTACGTACCGGCCAACCTGGATGCAGAGGTCACCACGGATGGTTCCTGGTGCGGAGTCAGCCTAGAGAAACACAGCACATGGGAAGCAAGCAGACACAATGTCAGAATCGAGCACTGCTCGACAATCATAAGCAATACAGTAGAACCTGTCAAGGTGATCACTCACATAGGGTGACCACCCGGCTTACAAGACACAAGCTAGCAATGGAACTAGGCCGAATCAAGCTGTAACTGTTTCATGGCTATCTGCCAATCATCAGACAACAATGATGATACTGGGGGAACGTACCTAGGGTTATATGCATAAAGCTTTTGGTGACTTAGAAGACCAAGAAATGATTTGCCAGTGAAATGACCGCAGATAAGGAGGCCACCTGTACACAGCGACCACAATTTGAAGCTCCCTAGAACAGACGGCTTAGACAGGTTTCACTTGACTTGGGTGCGCTCTTTTCGCACGCCGGTTGCGAGTTCTAACTGCCTGGCAGAACTTCTTTACTGAAACTCGTCAAATTAACAATGCGTTCACTCATGCAGGTCTCAACAGCGAATACTACGATAGCACAGAACAGATGGGAATGCCTTTACTACGTACTGGGTTGGTGGCTCCGAGCATGACACGTCCAGTCTTGACAGCGTTCAAACCTTCCCACACCTACAACGTAGCAACAACAACACACACACGGAAAAGAAGCAAAACACGCTGTTCATGAAACAGGAATGACAAGCATCGGAATCCAGCTGCTCTGCGTACAGTAAACACCGGCGAGCAAACTTGAAATGATGATACAGGACGACTTCAAAATACGGCACAGTCTAAGGACACAAGGACAGTACATATGAACAACTCACCATGGCGCACACTGGGCCGGATGCCATGTACTTGACGAGACCGGGGAAGAAGGGACGGGCCTTCAGGTCGTCGTAGTGCTTCTCCAGATGTGCGACATCCGACTGCAAGGAGCAAAACACAAGAGCGGCAGCTTCGGTAAGAAACACAAACCCAGACATACTAGCCCGCAGTGTTTTTTGGTGTCTGTACAAAATTGAGTTTGGCCTGGAGAAAAGGAATGTTTAGCCCCTAAAAATGCCTAAAAATTGGCGGTATATTCAGGCCCTCTGCCCTTTCCTTGAAATAAAAAAGAATCCGCAGTGTACAACACGTAAACGTCGAGTGCATCTCAACATGCAGGTACAAAGACATCACAATACAGCAAAATCTGCCAAGACTGCCATTCTGATCAGGCGACAACTTGTCCATGAGGACCGCAGAATCTAGGACCATGGGATGTGATTTCATGTCAACTGGCCATGTATAGGGAGGAGACACCATTTGTAAAGTTCCCTGAGCAGTCAGCCTAGACATGTGTTTCCTGTACTTCTCAATAGTAAAGTTGGTTGCTCCCCACACCAGATGTCGCGCTTTTCTATACACTTGACTCTCACTAGCAAGAGTACTAGTATAAGACCGGGTAACAGAGTGAACTCCACATGGGTTCGCCATGGGGCGGGGGCAGCCAATACTCACATCACACGGTGTACTGTTCATGCTCCCAGCCTGGTTTTTCGCAAGCAGTGGAGTAGAAAACAAAATACCACTCCATCTCCCTAACTGAAACCCAGCATACATGCTGGTACGAAACATACTTGAAACGCGGGATGAGAGTTTTCACCATCATTTACCCCCCCCCCCCCCCCCCCCCCCCCAACACGCAGAGTTGCAACATTGGGGAGTGATATACTTTCGACAACAATAACACAGAAAGGGTTTGCTCCCCACACCGGAGCTCGCGCTATTCCGCCGACGCTACTTGACTGACTCACGACTAGCGGAATAGCGCGAGCTCCGGTGTGGGGAGCAAACCCTTTCTTACAAATCATCACCAAAGTCGCAAACACTACTTTGAACAATAACACACATACTATAATTCAATGTCCACCAGTTGTTGGTTTTTTCCTTTTAACGCCATAGGACATATTTGCTTCAAATTCCCTGCCCATGGTCATCCCTAGAAGAAAAGTACCGGTATATGAGTGTACACATTTAATTTTGCCGGTCATTGGGCTCCTGTAAGGTTTTGGCGACCTTCAACTTCAAGCTAGCTCACCATCACCACTCAGGATTTTAGACGTCACTGTAATCGAGTGTGCTTATGTTTCATTGGAAGAGTTCTTCAGCCTGTCCCCACAGGATACCGAGATTCCGCAGCCGCCCAATTTTCCGCGTTTTCGAGAGATTTCGATAAAACCCGCGTTATTCATGGGAATGAACAAAAAAATAGTACATGATGTTGAAAACGTACTACAAAGTCGTACCGGTGCACAACTTTGTACGACAAAGTTGTATACTTGCATGCTTTAAAAGTTGTACAAATGACATATAATTTGTGCGTAACGACCGCATTATACCGCAATTTGCCGCATAATGGCCTGTTTTCGCCCGCATAATTATGCGCATAATTTTAGGAGTTTGTCCGCGTTATTCTGCAGGGACAGTCCAGCCCCCTCCGATAAGTCTTGCACTGTTTCACAGCTACCAGTATGACATTGCAAAAGGGTTGCACATTCTACCCGCATAGCAGTTTTGTGTGGAGGTAAAAAAAAAGACAACGAAATAGCGTGGCAGCGAGAAGTATTACGGTAAGTACAATGTATGATATAAGTAAGCCTTGTCTGATAGAATAACATGTTGATTGGTTGACAGCATGTTGTGGCTGATACCGGGGCCTGACCCCGTACAGTTCGAATGGTCGCAAGACCGGGGCTCTGCCAACCGATGATGGTCGTAGTCAGAAGCACTGTTTTCAACGCAGTGCGTCTTCGGCCTTGTAACACGCTGTAACATCATCGTTACATGCTGTCAACCGATCAACAAAACAGTGCAATGACAGAGTGACCCTAAACTCGAGCAAAACATGTTGTACACATTTTTTGTAGAAATAATTGTATTGGATCAAGCACGTGAACACAATTTATGAGCAAAGCACTCTCCGGTACACTGTCTTTTCGATCAGGGTTAGAACGGTGCCCAGGGCCAGGGCCAGGACTAGTACAGTAGTAGTAAGCGCACACACAGTTCAAGCAGAACGAGTGGGCACAAGTGGAAAATGAGCGTAGAACCAGGAAATGAATGGCCACAACCCACGTGGAAGAACACAAAATAAAGCACACTTCACAAAGCCCCTGAAAATTACCTGCTGGAACTTCATGGCAACGAGCTTGAAGCCCTTGCGCTCGAATCGTCCGAGGATCTCACCAATGAGTCCACGCTGGACGCCATCGGGCTTGATCATGATGAAGGTACGTTCGTCAGACATGATGGAAGTTGATTGCAGCAACAAAGACAACAATCCAGAAGAAAGAAAACAGTAGAACGGGCCAGCTAAAATCCACGGAGGCGAAAGTACAACAAATTTGGGGTTCGTTCAGTCCACACGCATGCGCGGTAACCTTGGTTACCTAGAAACTCAGCAAAAATTATTAATTTTTCATTTTCACGAATCAGTGCATTATAATCAGGGGATCAAACTAGGGAGGTGACACGGCACAGAAATTCGTGTCACAGGGCCTAGCAAAAAAAATTAAAAAATCAAAGCCAAACAACCCAAAACGCAGAGAAAATGCATCCGTTGCCATGGCAACCAGAACCTAAAATGGCCGCCATGCCGTGGTGATCACAAAAATAGTGTTATTTTCCACAGGGAGTAGTACGAGGTGAATAGCAATTTCTGGACACGAAAATAAAATAGAGGCCCACTGGCCGTGTGTTTTACATTTTTCATATCTTTTTGTATCTATTGTATGGCCTAATCCTTCATCTTTCCAAATATGTGACAATTGCTCATGCTGTGATCCCAGAGACTTTATAGCAGGATGTTTTCGACGGGCCAATTTTTTGGCCTAAATTTCAGTGTATGGAATTCTGGACATGAAAGTAAAATAGCGTCAATAGGCATCCTATACTCCACCATTTTTGTTATTTTTTCTATTGGTGGACTGCAGTTGGCCTCTTCACACTTCCAGCCAACAGGTCCAAGACTATACAGCGTCTGAAGTGGAGTGCACATGGGGAAGCCAACGATTCGTCCATTACTTCTTATTTTACTCAAAATTCAAAATTCTCATGCGACATAGTACCACAAAACTCGTTGAAATGCCTCCCAAGAAAAGGCTATCAACAAGGCACCGACACGAGGAGAAACTACAACAGCCCAGCTGTCAACTACAACAAGAAAAAACTTCATCAACCTGACTGACTTGACTCTACACGCGACAAAATATTATTTTACCCGAAATGTCCAGAAATGTACAATGTCCAGAAATAGCAATTCACCTCGTACAATACCATTAGGGAGGTTTAGTCCCACGCAGGGAGTCGTACTCAAACTAGTTTGAGTACGACTCCCTGGTCCCACGTAATCCGTGGGTACTTTACGTGGGTGTACCACGTGATACTCAGTGACCCACGTACAGACGTTTTCTGATTCACGACATGCCGTGTAGAGGTATATTATGGCACCGCAGGCCGCGCACCTGAGGGCCTTTCTGGAAGCCTTACTCGATCGGATAGAGCGAAACTGAGCACCCTGGGATGCGAGCAGTTTTTAGTACTCCCGGGTCCAAAATCTCACCACCAGGCCGGGCTGATCAAAACGTCTGCCGGGTCTGCAGCCTACAAACGTGGATCTGCCGACACTGTGCTGTCGACGACATGTCCGGCAAGGGGTCCTTGCGTGAAAGCAAGGAACGCTTTTTTTTTTAGAAAGGAAGCTTCTTCTCCAAAATTTAAAAAATTTTGAAAATTATTCCTTCTGAAAATATCATCGCGTTCTTGACCTCGAAGCTGACTGCTGAATGCGATTAAGAAAGACGATTCCTGAAGATGCACCAGACTGATTCTGGCAAGCCGTCTGTCGTCTGGATATGCACTGTTGTTCGTCATGGTCAGCAATCTTCTACGTTCGTCCTTTCGTTTTCCTGACCACGATGATGACAAGCAGCTCTCATGCTCAGGTTAGTGCTACTTGTATGTCTGGTCGCACAACACATCTGAGATGCACCCACTGACGTTATCGTACTGAAGAATGCAGCAAGGGTTCCTCGGATTCTCTTGATTTCGGAACAAATTTCCTTCGCTTTCACCCTCTCCGTCTCTTCCCCATGCCCTCCATGCATGCACGATCGAGTCTGCATTTCAAATGTTGTTTTTACTTTGGCAGTGCGTTCGATAACGTTAGGATAGTCTAAGTTAGGTGTTCTTCTCTCCAGGCTTATTGGGCCTGTACAAATTCTAAAAAACAGCTTCCAAATGCTAAACGCAGGTCCCTATGAATACGGTTCTGCTGGGCAATGATGTTTGCACCAATCTACACTCTATGCAGCTGTCACAGCAGCGACAACTGATCCTCTCTCTCTCTCTGATCACTATTTGATAAAGCCAATCTTTAAATCGCTGTTGCACAGGATCTCGGGTGGGAAGAAGCGATGAATCGATACATGGCAGTGTGAATAAAAGAAGAACAAATTCACAGTGGACGTGAGACTCGGTTAGAAAGACTGAGTTTCTGCACTCGTAAGAACGTCACACCCCGGGGATCATGATAAAGAAAATATAGTCGTGAAAATGACTGAAAGAACCAAAAAAGTATTTGATCTTCCAGCCAGCTTAGCCTGGCACAACCATACTAGCAGTGCTACCAAGTACCAGCCCTCCATATTTTTCTGTATTTGTACGGAAAATCACTCCTTGTCCGCACTACAGAATTTGAGCAAATGGTATAGAAAATCGAAGAGGATCAATCAGCTGTGTAGAAGCATTGCAAGTGTAAGCTGAGCGATGAATAGTCTTGTACCAAAGCGAGTGCATGCCGTACCACGACAACATGTACATGTAGCACAACAAATAATGTCGTGAGTGCAAGTCACACATGTTTTACACTACCAAATGCAGCCACTGACATGCATGTGCGTGTCAAAAAACCTTTGTAGTGCAAGTATGCATGCAATGTACACGGCAGTACGCAACACACTGCAAGATACGGAAAATCAGACTGAGTCTGAGTACGCAAAACAGACTCAATTGGTGGGCAGCTCTGTACTGGCCTGTACGGAGGGAGTGAATCTCAATGTATGCAATGCACGCACTTCGGCCGACAGTGAAAACTATGCTAGTCGCGTAGGTTTGCAGGATGAATGTGAGTCCTTTAAGACAAGCGCCTGAGTGGAGTAGCCCACCGAAAGAAGAGTACTTGACACCGCGAAGTAGAGTCTGCGCATACAACAGTGAGGGGGTAAAATTAGCTATGACTGATTCTGCATGTGTGTCACATTACTCTAGCAGATAGGCACACGTGTTGTTCCAAAAAGATGTTTATGTCAGTGTCTGAATATATCATGTACCAGGTAATATTGTTGCCAGGATCTCACGGTGCGAGTCAGACTTGGATATGGTATCAATTAGGGGTGAACCGATTACACTTTTCAACTATCGGTTAACCTACCCTTGCATCGATTCGATTATCGATTATGATATCGATTACTGTGTCCTAGAAATTGTCGCGCCAGACCAGCACAAAGCATGCCGTGTTGACACACATGCAGATAAACCCCGTACTCTACACAATGCAGTGGCACATCACGTGCAGGTGCAGACAGTCAGTTTTTTTAAGTTTTTTTCACAGCCCTACTGGAAAACATATGGACAACAAAAAGAAACGAGGAAAAGGACAAAGTATAGTATCTAGTAGTGCTGTACATGACATCTTTTGATTCTCGCAAACGTTTTCTTTTTTTTAGAATCGCGTAATCGAAACAGACAGCGTAATCGAAATCGTTTCCTTGTAATGATCGATTAGACGGATAACCGATATAATCGTTTCAGCCCTATTATCAATAATTATCATACATCACCACCCAAAGTAAAATAGCCGAAGGGCCCGTTTATGTGGTGGTGTATGATTTCGTGAGCAAGATGAAGTGGCTACAGATGTGTTTTATATAACACCCTAAGAAAAGATCATCAATACTGGGGAAAGTGATTCTGGTAGCGTGTTGTATCCAGTGTGGCATGACAGAGACTCCCTCGATTTAGGCTAAGGCCTGTGGAGAATCCATTTAATACATAAATACAATACATACAGGCATCGCAACCTTCGGATTATATGCACTTTTGCTTGCCTCCTGGAGTGTGGTTGTACCTTGGTTCAGTAGACTTTGTTTTTCGAATTCGTTTTTATAACATTAGGTTTCTTTGTGTTGCTGCTATGTCTTTTCATGTGTTTTACAGGATTGCCATCTGTTGATGAATACCACTCTGAGGCACTCTCACGAGCGAAGGTGTTTGAGAATCCATGTCAGAATGATGGTCGTGTTGGCCTAAAGGTGCATTACATTGCCGATACTCGCCACCTCCACCCTGGAACATGTTCAATTTCTGTTTCTCGCATGGAAGAACCGAACAGGTTGTTTTCCTGCCTCAGTGGACCACTCAAGACTAAACAGCACTGATGGAAGAAGATTTGCCGTGAATCTCGTTCACATAATCAGCCTGTTTAATTGCTGTACTGAGGTGACTGCTTCATAACAATGACCAAGCAACATTAATTTTTGCATAGTACTGCAGCGCCCCTAAAATTGGAGAATATCGAATTTCTCTTATAGCATTGTGATTCATTTGTGAATAAAAATCACTACTCTTTTTGAGAGCATAGCAATGACAGAGTTGGTTTGATGTATGACAAAAATGGAGCCGCTTTTTAAACCTGTACTTTAATCAGTACCGCCGGAAGCAGCTTTTGATTGGTCCGGTAGTTTCATGGCCTTTTATACTTTGTGTGTGATATGGCAGGTACACACGTCCATCACAGCAGGAAACATTTGTTGGTGGCCAACAAGTTGGTCCGGTGATAACCTGACCAACCAGACTGGTTCCGGCGGGCCTGATAATTGTGGGGTTCATGAGTAGCTCAAGTACTTTGCATGGTTTTGGACATGTCCTCAGTTGAAACCGACTTCCCCAAGCGTTCTCTGAGGGGACCGAGGTCTACTCTATCAGTTCATGTATTCTGTGAAGTGACATGACCATTCGTGGGGACCTTGCTCATAACTGCAAAAGTCCGAATCAATTGAACGTTGTACATGTGCATGTAGTGAAGGCCACATGCAAAATGCTGTTCCATGACACTCATCTGCCACCAAGCACTGGGTTCATTGGCTGAAAATATTCTTCGGCACAGTAAAGTTGTGCGCCCAAGAGCGTGGAAGCCTAGAACATCCAGCCTGGAATACTAAGAACACCACAGCCCAAAATTAAGAATTGCGGTGCTGGGTTTGTGCTGTTGTAAAACACGGGGATTGTTATTGATTGTTATGTTGTACACACATGTATTTGAGCTTTACCACTACATACACGTCTGTCATGCACAATACTCAATCTGACGACAATATGCTGTTTCGCTCATCATTGCAGCACAGAGAAAATGAGGCAGATGAATGTCCTGCTAGGGAACATCGAATACTGTAAGACATGTTATTATAACGAGTCGCAAATTTAACGATTGTCCAAAATTCATAAGTTAACGAGAAGATATGTTAAACGACCTTGCAGTATTCCGGCCTATCCACACACAACATATGAGCCAGCACAAGCGAAAACCCAGATAATGGACTTGGAGGGCGATTTTGAGATTTCAATACGAGAGCTTTCAGAATTTCATGCAGAAACCAATAAAAAAAACCAGACTCAAAAATCTCAAGAAACACCATAGATACAGTCATTTGTCTGCACCTATGTCCTTGCGAAACATACGGAAAATGATGTTCAAGCGCACGCAAACAATCCAGCGGTGTTGAACGAATAATTGATGGCCCAAACAAAGCTGTCCCAATGAAGCAGATGGAGAGTATTATTAAATCAAGTGAAAGATACTGTACATATAGGTAACATGATATTGAGTCTTCTATACATCATAGCATCAAGAGACTCTTTAGAGTACATGAGGGCATCTACGCAAATAGGCGTAATCAAGAGCAATGTTACGCAAGTGTGTAACTGAGCAATGGCACAAGTATATACACGAAAATAGAAACGAATGTGAAATGATCAAAGTGCTATGTCAGGCTGGTCGGCGAGGATGTTGTCTCACTCTGCAGATGCAGAAGGTGGCGGGCAAACTTCATCTTGAAACTCTGATGGAACATGCTCGCGAATGTGAGAAAAGAGGTACTGCTGCCTCTCTGCAGTCAGTCCTGCAGGACTGAGGACTTTCGGCAGACCAGCACGAAGCAAATCTTCTGCAGGCACTTTCAGCAAGGCAAGCCTCTGCTCAGCAGCATGAACATTCTCTTTGCAATACACTACACCAGGCTCAGCACAGGAAAAGCGCATGTAGTGAAGCTTGGAAATGCCGACCAAGGGCTTAAAGAACTGCATAAAGAACTTATCCCACTCACGCCACTCCAGATTGGAGCCAGGAATAAGCTGCGCCTGATTGCATGCAGCACTACCATTCACTACATCAGCTAACTGGGCCATGCTATAGATATTATTGCGCCTATAGCTGCGTTTCAGCAAACCAAAGCAGCCATCGACCAAACATCTGGTGTGGCCTGTGATCATGAAATGCAGCTCAATACACTTATGCAAGCCAGACATACAGCGCCATGCAAGGTAGGAAACAACAGTTTTATTCTTGTTCTGGCCACAGCAATTATCTGCAGAGAGGATACACTGTTCTTCGCCATAACCATGGTGTGCGAAGAAATGGTGGAGGAGACTTACAACGCTGTTGGGGCCATGGCTCTTGGAGCCATTTGTGCCGATGGTGTCCGTCTCGTCAATCAAGTAGTTCACTTGGTGCGGAACAGCTTCGTTGTTCACCCCAAACACCTGCACTTTCCTTGGAACTTTAAAGTAGAGAGGACCTACTTGTCGCCACTCCTGAGGTATGCTGACGTTTTGCGCAAAATCAAATGTATAATGCGTTTTGAACGTGGCTTGCGAGCATGGAGCACATGGTGGCGCACACTGGGCACTGGCTTGTAGCTGTTCGGCAGCAGAGATAGTAGCGCCACGATAGTAGTCTCTCTCATGTTGTGCTGCTGCAATGTGGTCTTGCAGTGCTGAACAGGCGGCCACCTTATCCTGCTCAGTCAAAGCTGACATGACCCGACGGCGTAGTTTCTCGCACAGATCACACACGTCAGTCCGTGGAGACATAAATTTCAAATGCGGCGTACATTGGTGCCAGATGCTGCGGAAGGAAGATTCTCCCATGACACGAATGCCAGCCGAGTTCCCTGCAGTAACATACAGTTTGTGCACAGCCTTGTATGTCTGGCTTGCAGGCAAAAACACGGGAGGAACGCCATCTCGACCATGTAGTGGTGCAGGGTGTGGGATGCCATAGTGTTCGCCGTGAGACTTTATGAAAGTAACCGCGTATTTGACTTCCTCAAACGTGAAAGCGTTTGATGGTCGTCGACCAGCATTGCCGTGTCGCCGCGCCGTTGCACCGTTGCTTTCCACGTGCTTACACAAACTCCACAGTTTATCTTTCTTGATGTTAAAGATGTAGCGGAACGCACCGGCACACACTCGCTTGCTCTGGAAAGCGTACTTGAAAGCTGAGCGTTTACGCTTTTTCTGGTGGACAGTGAGCTTGTCTCCACAATGCATAGCCTCCAGCACACCACTCAGCAGTAAATCAAAATCAGGTCGCTCCAGCTCTGCCATGTTCAGCCGATTCTGATCAACATCTTCAATAGAAAATAGTGACAAACAATTTTTTGAACATCCACATCTTGGCAAAACTGTGGCTGCAGTTGCAGCATGTTGGGGAACGTCCATACCAGCATCTAGGTCCTCAAATACATCGTCAGTATCGCTTGTCTCTTCTTCTCCATCACCGTCGTCGGTGCTGCTCAGTTCATCATACCGATGGGCAGCAATATCGATGTCGAGCTCCTTGTCGAGGAAATGGCTGTCACTACTGTCATCATCGTCGTCAGATTCCTCCAAAACATTTTGGACAGGTGGCCCGTCAACAGCAACTGAGCGTACAAATTCTTCCTCGTCTTCAAGGAGCAGAGCAGCGAGGGCATCGTCCACGGTGAACGTAGCTCGTCTGCTCATGCTGTCAAAGAATCATCGACTTACTTCAAAGGCCAAACTATTTTCAAATTTCAGAGCGAAGAGTGCAAGCACGATCCTCCAGAGTAAAATCGACTTCAGTCAAGCGACCGAAACTCAGCCGTCCTTTGACGGATTTCCTTCAAATAAAAAGCACAAGAAAGCTGAGGAACTCAGCTGCGCGATGGTCCGCGCCATAGAACACTACGTCACATACTTGTGACGTAGCGAAGCATTGAACACGCGACACGCTTCGCTGAATGGGGATTTCCCGTATTCAAACTTCTCAAGCCGTTTTCTCAGTTCATGACGTAGCTCCGTTATCCGGTTTTTCGCTTGCGCTGGCTCATATATGAAGCAGTACGGCCTCAACGGATCTTATTATAACGAAGAAATGTCATCCGTTAACTTTTAAAGCGTTCGATTTACTTTCCCGTTATATATACATGTCTTACAGTACAGGTATAGAATCATGCCTTGCAGATCTCGGTACGGCCCCTTCGATGCATGTTTGAACATTAGATGGCTGTGTAGCTTCAGTTATCTCGGAATATGTTATCCAGCAGCAACAACGTTGGGCACCGATTAACTGACACACACTTATTCACTATAATGAGTATGCGTTGGAACACTTTACCCCGAGTCATACTATAGCAGTGAATGCCATGCATGGGTTTACCTCACACACTGAATTTCATAATTTGACATCCAAATCACAGAAGAGTGGTGTTCCAAACTTTACGTAATTGCACTCCATGTCCTGCGAGCTACAGTAGAATACTTTAATAGAATACTTCTTATAGCACGTTCTTAGAAACAAATCGTATCGGTTCGAGGCTGTCAACCCAGGCATTTGTGATTTCACAGCCATAGATGTTACCAGTCACGTCACTGTATACAGTAGGTATGCAGAAGAAAATACTAGGAACTCTTTGTGGAAGAGCTGTGCCAAAATGTGTACAGTACAGTAAATTAATAAAAAGAGCGAAAAGCAGTGACATGGCTGTGCATGATGTAGATCTACTCGTACCAGTAAGTACAGTGCACCAGTGAAACTGTTGGTGTAGTACCGGTATACTACTATAATTATGGCATGGCCCATGCCACTACAATCTATTTGCAGTGGGCCGCAGTAGGCCAGTGCAACAGAAAGCAATTCAGTAGCTGTGTGCAATGTGAACATCTATGGCATGCAAGTAAACTGCCATACAGCACAATCGATTACTCTCAGCCCACATAAGTACAATGTAGGCCAATCAGTAGTATAGATACATAGGGCACACTCTACATCATACATAGTTAGCACCAAATCTATATTGTCGATGTACTTTGCAATGACGAAATGATGGCAAGCGTGCTTGATTCATCATAATACTGCCTTGAACTTGGGTGGAAGTTAGTTGTAAGTTCAGTGGTCGAGGTAAGCAGAGCTGCTCCAGCTTTCAGAATCCTGCATGAAAAAGGCAGAAAGCAAATGTAGGTATAATAGTAGCAAGCTGACATAAAGAGCCTGTCTTTCAATACAATAATTCTATCCACTGCATGGACAGACATGGTGCTTCATTCACCTCTGTTTCTTGCTTTCTCAGAAAACCTACTTCCTCCTTCTGCCATGTAGCTCATGACATACATTTTCTTTACGCCTTTTCAGCCGTGGTCAACTTTCGCCCCTCCTGTTTGATTGGCAATTGCAGTCAACCTGGGGAATACTGACCCTCGATTGTGAATGAGAAAAGTGCCGCTATTGGTGTATTGTTGTTACTCGTGAGGTTGGAAGTATGCAATCAAATGGTCACTAGATCTGAAGATTGTGTCGTTATTTGCGAGTTGTTTTGTAAACCCGAGGTACATTATTCACAAGGTGGATTGTACATGCTATGGGATGTAGAATAACTAACCAAACAAGAATGGTGTAACAATGATTTGAGTCCATATCCAATTGGATGAACCTAGAGTGCATGATTCATTCCAGAAAGGCGATTTCAGTGAGTCTTGAATTGTCAGCAGCATCATACTTCCATTGAGCTATTTTTTCTTTTTCGAAACGACCCTCTCTTTTCAATTCGAACGAAGGTCAACATACGATTACGGCAGGCATGCACGCACTGATCTTCACTGTATACATGTGCATGTATACTGTACTGTAGTCTGTACAGTCAACTAGTCATGTTCCACTTGGCTTCCATAGGTGCAACTTGGCTTACGGTAAGTGTCACTACAAGTGCATAGTAGCCCCCCTCCGGGAGTGCGCGTGAACAGGAACTGTGAACTGGTAAAAGAATCATTCGACACCTTCGTTCGTTTCAATGGAAAAGGTTCATTTGGCAAATGGAAGCCTTCGTTTCACCCCTAGCCCCAGGAGCGAAATTTTCACTCCTTGGCTGCCTGTTTGAGCCATCCTTGTGGAAGGGTTGATTTATGCATGCCTGCATATAGACCTTATTCGATAAACGTCACAATCACGTGAACCGGGGTCCCGGGAACCAGGGAGCGGCAAGAGACCTGCACTCAGTGCACAGAGGACTCGGCGTGGGAACATAGGAGTAGAAAAATACCGGTATTTTACTACTTCCTTGTACGAACTGGGCCTTTCTTGCCACTTGTTTCACGTACGCGTGCCCCAGCTTACGACAAATCCCTGGAGGCGAGTCCAAAAATCATGTTATCGAATAAGGTCTATAGAATTGTTGATCTAGACGTTTGGGTTTAAAAGAGCAAGCCTGTGATTAAGAGCTGCACAGAACACAGATCACGTAGAACTACCCAATATGGGGTCAAAACTCACAACGTTTTGGGTACTTTGGTCTCATGTCGTCTCCCCAGGTGCTATGAATCCCTGATGCACATGTATCTACATATACAATGTAACCGTAACTCTACCAATGTTGCGGACGATGCCCCCCCCCCCCCGGCATACAGAAAGTTGCTATGTCCTGGCCCTCATACAGCATTGGGGAGGCACTGAATCACTTTTGCAAAAAGGACTAGTGGAAAGTGGCACTACAAATTTTCTATTCCCAGAAAAGTGGCGTTCCAGCCGAGTTTATCTTTTAATTTCTCGGTTTTCTCGGTTGGGATTTCATACCTGACAACCATCCTGATTTGGCCGGGACCGTCCCGACATCGAGGGCGGTAAAAAAAAGTGCATTAGTTCCATGCCTCACCCCGAGCTACATTTGTATACATTTTCATGCCTAGGTATGTCATTCGATCTCAGGTTTGCAAAGGCTGGCAGGTATGGGATTTGTAGTGTGACCAGTTCTGACTATTGGCACCTGCTGCGCAGAAGTGTCATTCCTACATCTTGGCTGCAAACATACCCCCCCCCCCCCCCCCACACACACACACCACCAACAATGTTGGATCCTATTTACAGGACCTCACTCTAAATGAAAGTGTAGCAGAGGCACTGCCAAAGTATAAAACAACGTTTGAAATGCAAGCTCCATGGGTGCATGCATGGAGGGCATGGGGAAGAGACGGAGAGGGTGAAAGCGAAGGAAATTTGTTCCGAAATCAAGAGAATCCGAGGAACCCTTGCTGCATTCTTCAGTACGATAACGTCAGTGAGTGCATCTCAGATGTGTTGTGCGACCAGACATACAAGTAGCACTAACCTGAGCATGAGAGCTGCTTGTCATCATCGTGGTCAGGAAAACGAAAGGACGAACGTAGAAGATTGCTGACCATGACGAACAACAGTGCATATCCAGACGACAGACGGCTTGCCAGAATCAGTCTGGTGCATCTTCAGGAATCGTCTTTCCTAGCCCCTTTAGCGCGAGCGTCGTACTAGTACGACGCACATGAGTTGCATGCCCCACGGCCGTCGTACTAGTACGACGCGCGCTGTACACTGTACAGTGAACCTGCATCTCATAGTCGTGGGGTCCGTGTTGAGTCCATAGTGACCATGGTGACTTGTTCAAACTATCGTAACTCACTCAATACTTGGTCGATTCTCACAATCGAAACATGTATCTGGAAGAGAAAACTCTCAGCTGGCGATAGAAACAATCGCCGAAATGATACGACTACCGGTTGTTGAGATATGCGACTCGACACGGCAAATTTCAACTCGATTTTTTTGCGCAGGCTGCAGAACGCGTATTTTCAATCATGGATCATTTGTGCGCTACCCGCTGCCATGGAAACAAGATTCAAATGATGGTAGTCGATCCCGTGAGTCCTCACAAAAAATTTGAGCTCGATACGAGCAAGGAGACCGAAATGGCAGCTGAATATTTGAGCTTGGTTAGTCTTGGCCGTGCTCAAGTCTGTCGAGCGCTCGGATGAAGTTTGCCAGACTGTAGCACGGGGTTTTGGTTTCGCTCCGAGCTGAGTTTGATACCAGTTTGTCCCTCTTCTCAAGACCTTTCCAGGAAGCTCAAGATCATGGAATTCGTCCAAGGGAAGGTAAAGTTATCGACCCTTGAGCAGCCAGTACTTTCATGGGAAAATGCGACCTTTACAGGTGTTGACGTGGGGCGCGTTCAGGTAGCGTCGTGCTAAAGAGGTTTTAATCGCATTCAGCAGTCAGCTTCGAGGTCAAGAACGCGATGATATTTTCAGAAGGAATAATTTTCAAATTTTTTTAAATTTTGGAGAAGAAGCTTCCTTTCTAAAAAAAAAAAGCGTTCCTTGCTTTCACGCAAGGACCCCTTGCCGGACATGTCGTCGACAGCACAGTGTCGGCAGATCCACGTTTGTAGGCTGCAGACCCGGCAGACGTTTTGATCAGCCCGGCCTGGTGGTGAGATTTTGGACCCGGGAGTACTAAAAACTGCTCGCATCCCAGGGTGCTCTGTTTCGCTCTATCCGATCGAGTAAGGCTTCCAGAAAGGCCCTCAGGTGCGCGGCCTGCGATGCCATAATATACCTCCCGTGTATGGAGGCTCACCCACGTTCCGCCAGAACGTGAGTGAAAATCAGAATGGAGCGCATTGTGCAAGCTGTGAGGGTGCTCAGCTGAAGAAGTTTCCGAAGCACGAAATCAAAATATTCGATGAGCTTCTTAGGCCCGGGTAGCTTCGTCTTTGACCAGGTTTGGGCCTTTCGCTTTATGCTTTTGTTTGTTCCGTGTGACTAAACACAACATTGCAACGTGGGTGCCCTTCATCCACTTTACGTGGATCACCCACGTACGCGTTTCCGTTACGTGGGAACTAAACCTCCCTATTACTACTATTGTACTACTCCCTGGTATTGTACGAGGTGAATTGCTATTTCTGGACATTGTACATTTCTGGACATTTCGGGTAAAATAATAATTTTGTCGCGTGTAGAGTCAAGTCAGTCAGGTTGATGAAGTTTTTTCTTGTTGTAGTTGACAGCTGGGCTGTTGTAGTTTCTCCTCGTGTCGGTGCCTTGTTGATAGCCTTTTCTTGGGAGGCATTTCAACGAGTTTTGTGGTACTATGTCGCATGAGAATTTTGAATTTTGAGTAAAATAAGAAGTAATGGACGAATCGTTGGCTTCCCCATGTGCACTCCACTTCAGACGCTGTATAGTCTTGGACCTGTTGGCTGGAAGTGTGAAGAGGCCAACTGCAGTCCACCAATAGAAAAAATAACAAAAATGGTGGAGTATAGGATGCCTATTGACGCTATTTTACTTTCATGTCCAGAATTCCATACACTGAAATTTAGGCCAAAAAATTGGCCCGTCGAAAACATCCTGCTATAAAGTCTCTGGGATCACAGCATGAGCAATTGTCACATATTTGGAAAGATGAAGGATTATGACCTTTGACCAGCACCTGACATTCGCTGACCACATCAGTGCCCTTGAGCGAAAGGTAGGCGACAAGCTAGCTGTGTTTCGTAGAATCCGTGACCGTCTAACAATTGATGCAAAGAGAACCTTCTACTGCGCGTTCATACAGGCTCAACTGGAGTACGGTTCCAATGCTTTTTATCACAGTCTGCAGGCTGGGCAACAAGATCGCTTGACTTGCCTCAGCAACCGTGCAGTTAGAACTGTTTTTGGTTATCCAAGGTTCTGTGACATTTCTACTATTCTAGCCAGATACCACCTAGCTTCTATCTCCTTACGTTTGAGATTCAAATTGTTCGTACTTATTTACAGATCATTACATAAGGTGTGCAGCCCGCTCTTAACAGACTGTTTTGTGACTAGAGTCAATGCCACACACACAGCGTCAATCACCCGCTCGCAGGTTACTCTGTCTCTTGCTCTTCCCCCGGCTAATAACCGCTATGGCTTGTACGCATTAAGCTTCTTAGGTGCAGATCGCTGGAATTCGCTCCCTGCTTCTGTTCGTATTTGCTCCACGCTATCAGACTTCCGCTCATCTATACAAAAACATATAGGGTACCCCGTAAGAAGGCCTTAGGCCTGTGGGAATGCCCTATTAAAAATTTAATAAATAATAATAATAATAATAGGCCATACAATAGATACAAAAAGATATGAAAAATGTAAAACACACGGCCAGTGGGCCTCTATTTTATTTTCGTGTCCAGAAATTGCTATTCACCTCGTACTACTCCCTGATTTTCCATGTCACACTGTACATGTATACATGTAGTATCCCTGCCTTGCTAGTACATGTACCTCTAATCATGTCACGTGTACATGTACACGCACTGCATGATCATTATTATTATTATTATTATTATTATTTATTAAATTTTTAATAGGGAATTCCCACAGGCCTAGGGCCTTCTTACGGGGTACCCTATATGTTTTTGTATAGATGAGCGGAAGTCTGATAGCGTGGTCATAATCTTGTCACCCATTTTGCTGACAAGCCTGCAAAGCTAATCATTTTCTCACCATTGCAAGTCACTTCTTGTGTTGCCCTTGCATACTACCCAGTACCTGTACCACACATGTACTCTCAGCCAAGATGGACAGTACAGAAGACACCGAAATAGCAAGCCGAACTTGACTTGGTCGAGCTGAAACCTTGGCTGAAACCTTGGAATTCGACCGAAAATGGGCAAAATTCAGAAAAAATGCAAAAATGCAAAAGGTACCCCAAAATGCAAAAAATATTCAGAACATTTTTCGGACAGGCCTACCCGTACCCCTCGTTGTTATTTTTGGAATAGTTCAGTCCAGTCCAGTCCGAAAGGTCATACTCGGATCGACTCGCCTTCTGTACTTCACCTCCAAGCGTGCCGCATGGGTGTCTAGTTTTTGAAATTATTGAGGCAGCACATTTCGTTTACAGCCCATCACTCGCCAGTATTCTTTGAAAGACTACCAGCAATTTGTTTACCTCCTGCCATGTCCGAACTAATTGATAGCAGTGATGGCAACAGCAGCAGTTATGAGACGGCGTGTAGTGTTACGGTAACTGTTCAGAACTGTTCAGAGTCGTATCCTAGGTTAATCCGAATACTAAAAATTGACCCAAATTGCACATAGCACGAAGCTGGTTTTTGAAAATTGTAAGTCGTGTATCTGCCCCATTTCTTCTTTATGACTTGCACAATACACCAGTCTTCCTAAACAACACATTTCTAGCAGGGGTTAAGTACCATATAAGAGAAGTACAGCCAGTGATATTGTCATGTTGAAATACTACAATTTTGACACAAATTACACATAACACGAAGCCAGGTTTTGAAAAATGTAAGTCGTGTATCTGCCCCATTTCTTCTTTATGACTTGCACAATGGTCCAGTCTGCCTAAATAACACATTTATAGCAGGGGTTATGTACCATATTAGAGAAGTACAGCCAATGATATTGCCATGTCTAAATACTACAATTTTGACACAAATTAGACATAACACGAAGCTGGTTTTTGAAAATTGTAAGTCGTGTATCTGCCCCATTTCTTCTTTATGACTTGCACAATACACCAGTCTTCCTAAACAACACATTTCTAGCAGGGGTTAAGTACCATACAAGAGAGCTACATTGTACATCTAGTCATACTGTCATAAACAGCCAGCATTTTTCCTGCAGCAGTCACACCACCATCATCATTATTCCCAGGGAAATCCTCTTAAATACATTGTCAGCTCCTACGTCGTTAGATACAATGTAGGGGGCTGTAGGACCGGCTCGTCAAAGATAGAGAACCTGAACAAGCGTGCTCGGGACGTCTCAGCAATCGTAGTATGCCTGAGCACTCCAATAAAAAAAAACCTATTAAAAATTTAAAAAAAAAAAAAAAAAAAAAAAACTTGATCAATGGCAAAATCGTTCCCCACAGAAAAATCATACTTTGCGGGTCTCGCGTTGCACGCTTGGAGGTGAAGTACAGAAGGCGAGTCGATCCAAGTATGACCTTTCGGACTGGACTGGACTGAACTATTCCAAAAATAACAACGAGGGGTCACGGGTGCGAGTCAACCCCTGTGACACGGATTTCTGTGCCGTGTCACCTCCCTAGTTTGAGTACGACTCCCTGATTATAATGCATGTGCATGTATACAGGCGCTAGCGCTAGCGCTAGGCGCTGAGTTTACACATTTCTGGTCGAATTCCCCACAATCCCGGCGTTCTTTCACGCTTACCAAACAACCCCGCCCTTCTTCTCCAGTGCCATGTACAAATTAATTATTTTCTTCAGACTTATTTTAAAGGATTCCCCGTCTTTGACCCTGGACCAGGGAGTTGTATGGTGTACTGTTTGACAACTGGGAAATGCATGAAAGAAGGTACATGTACAGTCAACTTCGCTTTTAACGACACTCGGCGGGGCATCAGAAAGGTGTCGTTATTCACGAAGTGTCGTTATACCCGAAGTCTCATTATATGTATTACAGTTGGATGGGACTTTGCTCTGGGCATGGAAATTCAGTCGTTATTTGCGAATTGTCGTTATATCCGCAGTCGTTAATAGCGAAGTTGACTGTATGTGCTTGGCCAGCCTCCAAAGCAACCGTTGAAACCATTAGTAGGCATTGCCAGTCAGGGGCAGTGTCTGTACTTGGTCGATGCGGCAATAATTTTATCCCGTGTAATTTTTGGAGCCGCTGAATGAAATTATTAATTTAATGATTTGGGCTGTTTGGGGCCAATTCTTCTAAAATTCTCCCGGGGGAGGACCCCACGCCCCACACCACTGAATGCCGGTAGAATATCTTCCGATAACCTTGAATTGGCAGTACGGTACGGTCCACAATCAGTACTGCGTGACATGTACACGTGCACAAACTCAGTCCCGTCAGTGACCATGGTGACCATGACTGGGAAACTGAGCCGCTCAGTTTGCGGCCTAAGTTCTAAGTTCTGCACGGTCTACCCGGTGCAAAGTCGTGACCCTGGCACTGCTACTCGGAGCCCGGTCGGCATTACTGATGCCTGAGCCGGTTACTGGTCCATACCGGCATCTGCATGCATCCGATCAACTCACTGGCGTACAAGTAGCCAATTCCGAGGTATCATGACTCGGGCGAATGCGGTCGCCCGTGACCGCAACCACCATACAGGATAGCAGCAGAGTCACTCTCGAGTCCTCGGAAACGGTTATCGCATGTTTACGGTTACGCTTACGAAGCACACATACTTGTAAATATTCAACAACAAAAAAGGGTCAGCAAAAATTCTCTACAGATCAGCAGCCAGACACTGATTCCCGGCCCGATGATTTCATGTAATGATACTAGTAGCATTTCCAACACAG